>NC_143584.1:48385779-48738951 GCF_048544385.1 Mastigoproctus giganteus | reverse complement strand
TCCCGTCAACACTTTGCCTTCTGCCCGAATTTTACTATCACCCCCTACTTCCCCCTACACGTACGGGGGATGAAACAGCGGTATACTGAGCTCGTGCAAACTAGTACGCAGGCTTTTTACAACTTTTTTTTTTTTTCAGTCTTTACAGCTGGTGAGAGTTTACCGGTGAGGGATTGGAGACTGCAACAGCTGATGTTTCAGCTGTACTCGAACAAGCTAACTTGAGCACGTTAAACTTGCTCCTCCTGAACGAATAAGAGTGGGGGAATCGCCACTTATTTAAGTTGCATTTTCCACGTGGCATGCGCTTGGCTACATGGGGAAAAAATGCAATAGCAATGCATTAAGAATTAGCAAGTGAACCGTTCAGAACTGTGCTTTTAAATGTTTTTTTTTTTTTTATTTTTATATCTTTTACTATCGTTTATATTATTTTATTTGTTAATAAACTTAAACTAAATTAGATATGGTAAATTAAGATTAAATTGGAAGATGTAACAGAACACCTCTTATTAGTTATATAATTATTTTATGTAAGTTGAATAATTACAGTTCTTATTAGCATGGGTCGAAAATACTCATAATGATATTGTATGATATAAGATAACGCATTCAGTTGCTAAAGGAAATGCTCGAGCCAATAAAAGGCAAATTCAGAAAAAATATTGTTTTAGTTAAATTCTATGCCGTTTAATTTCTCGATTGGTTTCGAATCCAACCATTCAAAGCTTACCTCGAAAGGACTAAAAACACGCAAGTTCTGATCGAGGGACTTCCGGCGGTGGCAGGAGCGACAGCCTGCATCCTCGCTAGCACCAGGTGACAGGAGGAATTGATCAGGCGCGCGGGAAGTATCCCAGCTGTCTTCTTTGTCAAATTCATTCTTTTCGCTTTAACTGGAAGGCGACAAAGCGCCCGAGACAAGCACACGCGCGCTGCCGCACCACACATGATATGGAAGCGAACAGAGGGGAAGGTGAATGAAAGGGGGGGATGTGTGGGGGGCGGTTGGAGTATATTGGCTGGCGGGTTTGCGTTCATCTTTTTCGACAAAAGACACGCGATGGACTGGGAATTTACCGAAGAAGTGATCTTTGCAGCCTCGGAAAGGGCTGATGCTGCTCGTTAAAGAAGTTAAAGGATTAAAATAAGGTTATTCTAGCGGTAGAGACATCCCTTCTCTCTGCAGAATGTTTACCACGATAAATGTTAAATGACATGTGTCAATAAATGCACACGACTTGGTGACAGCTCTCGTGTTTAGGAACTGTCTGACTGCAGCTTATTGGAAATGAAATGTTTTAAACAAAGGACTCAAAGCGATTTCTGCAAGACAAAAAAGGTACAATTCCATTTTCTTTAGTCCGCCGATAACCTGCACAGGAAATAAAATTCCTGCAAAAAAGTAGTACATGCCGAAACACTTTTAGAATATCATTTATTGAAATAGGGTGACTACATGTATTTTATTTTTTCTTTTTTTTATGATAATCCCTAACATAACATTGTCCCACTATTTTTAATACGGTGGATTTCGGGAAATAAATACTCAAAACGTTACTATAAAATTTGCATTCTGTCGATATCAGTTCAACAGAATGCAGTCTTATTGATTACAATGTTGCTTTTGTCATAAATATTAAATTTAGAACCAATTCGTGTGAAAATGAAGAAATTTGTTTCAAGTTCAATGCTCCGTTATCCAGCAAATCTCACAATGACCGATGCTTTACTATTGAATCCATGAAGGTCTGCATCCAGCTAACGTGACTTCGGAAAATCTGTTCGGATCGATTTCCAGCCTATTTATAGAAATGAAATTGTTGGCTAAGAAGAATCTCTTCATATCGGTTAACATGCTGCGAATAGGTAGAAGTCTTGCGGTTGTCTTCTTAACAACCTGGGGGAAGGGTGGGTCCTAGTAAACTTTAGATCTAGGAATTCATATATATATATATATATATATATATATATATATATGGAAAAATAGTTGGACTAGTACAAAGAGTTTCACATGCAAAAGAGGTGTTAAAGTCGATTAAACTGGCTCAAGCTATAGTAAAAGTCTTGGATGCTATCCTAGTTAGTGAACACCATGACCAATATGCAACTCAAATCCCAAGAATTTTCGTATACAGCGACGAAGGACCAAATTATTTGTGCATTTTAGATGTTCTGGAGCACAGTTTGATTACTGGTATTCCCACAAAATGTCCGAAATCTCAGAGAAAGCCTTAGAAAAAAAAATTTGAAAAAAAGTGGTTGGTATATTGCGAGTTTAACAAACATTAATGAGTAACATCCTGCGCAAGTCCCAGCATCTGTAATTTCGCCTGCTTGCTGACTTTCGGAATCTGATTCACGTCTTTGGAAGATCTTCATATAATCTGCTGTTAAATCCAGTTTTCCCTGGAATAAAGACTCCAACGTTGCAGCGAAAACCTAACAGCGCGTCTCTGGGATCACTAGATTATGGTGAAGTGAGTTTAGTAGCCATGATGTCTACGTTTCAATCAATGCAAAACGTGGAGTATGTTTCCATTAATGCCTAAATAAGCCAAGTATTTTTGTAATTTATAAAGAGAGTTTTGAATTCTGAGAAGGGTCTACAGTAAGTTTGTGGTGATGGTGGAAATAATAGGCATAGTATAACAGGATGTTTATGTAGCAATCCATGGTTTACAAGCGCTGTATGTTCTCTTTCGAAAGCTTTCAATGTGTTTTGGAGGATGGTGTAACCAGCTGTGAGAACAATATTCATAGACGGATTTGTACAGAGTTTGCTCGGAGGAACTCAGGCCGCAAGTGAGAAATCCTAGTGTTTTTGGGTACAGAAATGAGATATTTTGATGTCCATTTTCATGGACATCAAAATATCTTAATAAATACGTTAACGCTTAAACAGAAAGAACCTCTACAGTGATAATAAATATTAACGTCATTATAGATGACGAATGAAGTAGAGAATTATGCCAAGCAGGAGATTCTAGATTAAGTTACAGTTTTGGAAAACAAAACCGCATTATATGGAAGAGAAGAGATGCCAATAAGAAAACCAAGAGGTGCTAATAAATTGGCATAAGAAATCTATAAGTAACAAGTAAACCGGCATCATTCTCATAGTACAATTTCATCTGGGAAATTTATAATCTAGGGTTATTAATTTGAAATCATGATCGGATCTGTTGCCAGAAAATGGCCAAACTGTTTAGTTAAAATATCAGACTCCCTTCTCAATGTCAGATTTGTCAGTTTCTCGGACTAATTACTCGCTTCATTTCATAGCGGGCTCTATATTAAAGCTCCATATCAAGATATTCTATCTATTCCGTTCCTTCGTAGAAGTAAAAGAACGAATTACTAGCAACTGTCACTAGATGGCTAATTCTATCAACAATCTTAACAACGGACATTGCGCCAGCACCACTCAAATTACCCTCCTTCTATAAAGAGGCACTGCAGCTCTAGAAGAAGCTAAATCTTCATCACACCTTCGCGGGAAAATTACTTCCTGCCGTACTTTCAGAACCACTCTTCTGTAATAAAAGGATAGCAGATTCTGCAACTGATGACCATCTCCTTTTTACCTACTTGGAACTGACCAAAAAAGGCCCATAGGAGACCTCCTCACAACACCACACCTTGAAATCATAAATGCAAAGCAGCAACACAAACTTGCTAAAATCAGCAATTGCACAAGGGTTTATAGATATCACAACAACAAAAAAAGGATTGAAGATGTCACCGGATCCTCACCTGCACCAATCTTTGTTATCAAATCACCAGAAACCACGGTCGCCTACACACTCCAAAAAAGCATATCAACTAATGTCACAGCACACAGTCATCATTTTTCTGTCGTTCACTTGCCAAGCTCTCCCTGTACCCTCCTCCACACACAAGCCACAACCTAACTTTCAGTGGAACCTTCGTACAGGACGAAATGTTCCAAATCGGTTACAGACATCCAGTGGAGACTGTGGAATAGCATCTTTCTCACCCCAGTCATGTGGGAAGGTTACGATCACGTGCTTCCAACTAGTGCATCATCTGCGCCACTCTAGGTATCCTGGAACACACGTACTTGGCGTGTCCTGTGAACAACAAAATTGATCGAATACGCATTAGATGCTGCAACCATACCCACACTTGGGAGGACTATTGGTACCTGCTTCACTCTGAGC
This sequence comes from Mastigoproctus giganteus, assembly GCF_048544385.1. Lineage (NCBI taxonomy): Eukaryota > Metazoa > Arthropoda > Arachnida > Uropygi > Thelyphonidae > Mastigoproctus > Mastigoproctus giganteus. The sequence goes on along the minus strand of NC_143584.1, from coordinate 48,734,767 downwards.
AGACAACACACACCACGTGCAACCTCTTATTCGTTGCCACGAAGGCTATTATTTACAACTTTTACTTGAAACACAAGTAGGGACGACGGCCCCTGTTGACAATATCAACACAACTCAAGTGGAGTCTACGAAGAACGTTGCAGAGCAGAATTCTGCTCGAACTCCACCATCACAGACACGAATTTTCGATCATCTTAACAGTGAATGGAACAGTGCCGGTCACCTCATCACCAACGTGTGACCTTAAGAAGAGACTGATCAAATGCAAAGAAACTGTCTTAAGTTCTCGAGGGGGAAGTGTTTCTCACCAAAGTCTCTATTTTATCTTAATTGAACATAGAACGAAAAAGATTATTATATTCAGAAAATTTATTTTCTGTTCATGTTTAAAATAAAAAAAACGGGTTTCAAGGACTTCCTCACTATGCCAATCACTGTTTTAAAAAAATGTTAGTAATGGAGATTATTCAGCGATTCGACAGATGTTGAACTGGGAGTAATTAACATCATTAAATGCATAAAAAAGATTTGGATAAAGCTGAAAACCTATATTTCAGCATTTACGAAAACAAAGCAGCAATCGATATACCGAAATAACAAGAGGGGAGAAAAATCGAACTAGGAAAAACAGTAAGAAATGCGGCCCTACTAAAAACAGCTGCGATGAAGATAAAGCCTTTAAAACCTCACTGCATCATCTGTGTAAACAGAGAGACCACCTAACTTCAGCACAATAGTGCACTAGGAAAGCTGACCAGCACCAGTTAACAGAATTAGGCCTCACGGACCATAACGCAGTCTGAGGACGCTAATTGATTTAGCAGCGTAGGATAAATGAATTAAATGCGCCGCCACCAGTGGTCTGAGTCTCGTGCATCGGCTCGAGGCCACCGTACCTTGTGGCTCGTCTGTCAGCTACACTATTTCTAAGGAATATGTTCCGAAGGGGGCGGAGGGGATTAGAACGAGCAATAGCCACAGCCGCAACTAATATTAGCCGCAATTAGTGTTCGCATTGTCCCTCACAGGATCAAGATTAATTTTAACGTCCAGTCCATTAACCTTCCCATACAGATCATACGCGTTGTCTGTCATTGTGTCACTTTATGTTTCATCTCGCAGTTATTTGATGCAGGTTTCAGACCACGTAAAGATTTATATCAGTTCCCCCGACTTTCACTTCGTTCATCTGTTTAAAACGTTAGGGGTTCTGTTAGCCAGTGGAGAAGCGGTTTATGTAAACGATGGCTGATTAGCACCTCGTAATGGCGAAATTTGCTCGCTTAACTTTTAAAAAACACTACCGTATCGTTTGGGTAAACACGAAAGGGAACCACTGCCTAGAGTACAATAATCCACGAAACTTCCCAGCAGTTTTTTTTGTCTTTAAATTAAAGATGCCAAATAAGTCAATTGTAACACGAAGATCCGTGGTGTGTTATACCATTCCAACTGCAAATTTAATAAGGAACATTAGTGGTTTCACAGCCTACCTAAATTAAATATATCTTTAAGGTACTGTTAGAAAACTACAATACAACTTTTGAGCGAAGAATTAAATTTCCATTTTTCAAAAGGACAGAAGCGTTTTGAAAGAAATTCGTCTATCCAGGAATTGGAACACATTCAAACCACAATACAAGTTATATGTATTTGTGCCTGTCAAAAGAAGAAAGTCTAATCTTCTCTGGAAATGCTTTCTCACATCACCCGACTATAGAAGCTCCACCCTTTCAAGACGAACTTGAGCAGTACCTTGTGATGTATCGTAGATCGAAGCCAGAGATTCAGGTAGACTCATCTGAGAAAATTTCTCATGGACTGTGAGCATTTGATCTGTTCTGTAGTCCATTCCAACCGGGATTCAATTCTTTTTGTACAAAGTTGACCTGTCCTGTGGTCCATTACAACCGGGATTCACTTCTAGAAAGAGCCGAGGCTGCCTGTCTTGAGTCCATACAAAAATATTCTGATTTACAATGGATTTTTTTCTTGCCATTATCCACTGTCGCATCCCCCTCTTCTATAAACTTGGTTACTGAACGGAAAACTATATGTAAAGTGGTGGAATTCTATTAACCCTTGGGCACAATATTTACCGTCGTTAGCAGAAAAAATGAGCTTAGCAGAAATTGAAGAGTGCACTAAAAAAGCTAGCGTAAGCACATTACAGATATTACAAGTGTTTTGTGTATATTATATACATTTCAGATTGGTTATATATCGTGTTTTGTTCATTAATGTAGTTTCGTACATTAAATTGCCACGACAGGGAAGAAACAATGAAGTGTAGAGAATAATAAACTAGCGCTAAACATTAAAATTATACTTGGAATAGCCTAAAGGAGATTGGTATTTAAATTAAGCATTATTCTTCGCTTATCTTGCATCTAACAACCAGAACAATAAGATACAGGAAGTTGTAATAATTTAAATCAGTAGAATAATGATTATTTTGTGAAATCCCAAGACATACGGAGAGATTATCAGTTTAAACAACTTCGGTGACCATTTGATTAGACGACCAATATTAGAAACATTTCTTTATATATAGATTCTAATAAGCTGAAATAATAGCCACATGAAATGGTTCTTGGTGCGCTTTGGAAAAAAAAAGGGGGGGGGGAACAATTATTTTATTTTAAATCTGTATGGAATTAAATGTATACTCTGGGAAGAAAAGAGGAAAAAGTATTTTGTTATGGAGAGCCGATCCAGGTGGAAAGGCTGTTCATAATTGGTTTTGGAGTCGCTTGTTTAACAAAGAAAACCGTTTTCAGATAGTGTATCTAAACCCCCGGAAAATATAGCTAGTAGTTTGCTTTACGAAGTGTTTCGCTACAGTTTACAGGCTTCTGCAAGGTAGAAGCCTATAAACTCCCAAAGAACACATCCAACGAGCAGATAGGAGGTGCACTCTTCAAATCTCACCAGCTGGCACTTGACACCAGATAGACTCTGTCAATAACAATCCGCCCTCCATTCTCTGCCCGCCCTCGATAACTTGGAGCGGGGTACACATCGAGACAAAGGGTACGATGTAATCTGAGGAAAGCATGCTCGCTAACTCCACGGCTTCCTTTCGGAAAATATCGTATAGCCGATCTATCGTTGTTCGTAGCGACCAGAATCTCCACATTCTTGTAAACACAGTTCCATTACGCCTACAAAATTCATGCAACCGAAGCCCCCTTAATGGGCGTTCGATATTTGAAAAAGGTGATATCCTGGCAAACAGGGCTCCTAAGAAAGGTACTATTCACCAGGTTTTCAGACTCTAAATGGAGGATATTTTTGTTACGCTGATGGCCGACGTGGGACTAGTGGTGGGTTGTGAATTACGGCTGACACGAAGTCCCAGTTCTAAGGACACTCGAAGTCAGAATGGTACCCGCAGAAATGCAGCATGTACCCCCTCCCCCCAAGAAAAGGTTGAAGTGCGCACTACTCATCACACAAACTATGCAGCAGGGAAGCGGTCTTCGACATACGACTCTTTTGTGACCAAGATTGTATTTAAAGATGCTATGATTTGGTTGACAGGTTCTTTTAGGAAGGAATTTGGGAGTTCTTACCTGTGACTTTATCTCTGATTAACTTGCACGATTCAACTTCCCCGATGCTGGAGAATAGGCTACGGATCTCCTCCTGGGTCATCGTTTGTGGCAGGTAGTTTACGATCAAATTCGTTTTGCTGTCTTCAGCCGTGGTTCCTGTTTGCACGGAATTATGGAGGGAACCATTCTGTTGGGGTTGGACCGAGGATGTGTCCATGCCATTCATTTGGAACACTGGAAAATAATTACTCGCTTTAGCTAAAAGTATTAGAATTATTCGCGCATTAAAAGAGAAATTCTATTATTAAATCGAAAATAAAGATTTTTATTATTATCTTCAATACTGAAGGTCAAAACCCTATCCAACCTAATATCAGCTGTGAATTGAGTTATAGCTAAAAATATATATATTTATACAAGATCATACGGTAAATTTGTATTATAAGCTTTATTTTTATAAATAATTAGTTAATTTTACGTTGCATAGCACAGAAAAATTCTTTAAAATATGAAAATTCGAACACCATATGATCACCAAATATGCGTCTCCTGTATCTTTAAATCAATTACTTAAACGGACAGCAATCAACTTCGAAAAGCGACACGTTTTCTAAAATCAGTACCATTCTGAAAGGAAAACGCCAGTCAAATGAAAATAACAGATTTGGTTTTTAATTATGGGGAATATACAATGAAATAGCGTTCATTAACTTTCTAAACTAATGCGCAGACCAAGAAGTCTGCAACCTTTTAATATACCAGCTACAGCAACGTTGATCTTCAGGGACTACAAATTCCACATCAAGGCCGTTAATTCTAGGGGATTAACTTTATATATATAGATTTACTTATACATTTAATTAACGTTACGTTAACCAATGATTAATTCTCAAGCACAATTAGTTATATACTTAAGCATACACTCTTACTTCATCCTATTAAATTCTAATACCTCAAAGCATGTCTGGTGTGGATTATTAGCGTGTTAATAGCGTTCACCGAAGTTCCATCATCACTTGGCACAAATCATAACATATGCAGGTTCTATCAGTCCGAGAAAACTACAGGTGGCAGCATCAGCATGTAGAAACCTTTTAGCCTTTTTGGTAGATATTTGTAGACATGTTTGATGGACAACAGCATTATCCATCCCCTAAAATTACAGACGGTACATTGATATGACATCACGCTCAGACATCTGCAATAGATCCTCTCCAGCAAATGTCGGCCTTTTCTCGAGATCAATATCAAGCTTGAATCGAAGGAAAAGCTTTCGTAGCAATGAAAGCTATCAGATTTAACCAGTTCTGTTTGCTCGCCATCCTTTTCAGTGAAGGAGATCTGGAGGTAGGAAGTGGCACATACAACGCACAGATCCCTGAAGGATAGAGAAGATCTAATTCTTGCCATTTTCATAGTAGTGATGAAGTTCTCCATTGTCATCAGAGTGGCTGATCTACGCACAGTCGGCTGGCAAGCATCCCAGAAATATTTGTCCATTTTAGCATCCACTATTCTTCAGCATAATTACTTGCGGTAGCAGAAGCCCATACCACTGCTACAGCACAAAGTATCGACGAACAGACGACGACTATCTTAAGATGCCTGACTGTAGTTTTTAGCTCCAACATACAGAAGTCCTTTCTGGGAGATATTGGTCAGGCATGACAATTGTCATAAAGACGCTTTAATGTGCAAGAAGGTTGAACCACAGATGAGATGAGCGGCTGGCTTGAAGTTTGAGTATCCAACTGGACAGACTGTTTACTTCATTGGAGTCAAGAACTGGAGGGAGGGATGTAGTCCAACTATATCAAGCAGGTTTCTTTTCACTTTAACAGAAACAAACAATCAATGCTTCCTATAACTCTGTGGCTTTGAGAAACCATCACAAAGAACTGACACACATCATTGGTTAGATTGGAAACACCTCCTCTGACAAAGGATCTAGAGTTGCAGGTTAGTGTAGCCTGCTGGTGAGGTACATACCAGCTGTTCTGGTTGAGGTTCAAGACAGGTCTCAGTTAGACAGACACTATCAGCAGCGCCAGGAAAAAAAAAAAAAAAAAAAGTTCAAACGTACAGAGTTTATCCCTGATGCTTCTCAGTCTGGTAAAAAAAAAAAAAAAAAACAGGGTGGTAAGAGGATTTAGATTAGATTATTTCTGGCAAGGTTAAAAGTACTTTTTCTGTAAATTTCGACATGAAAGTAACCACTGTTTGGATAGCACATCCACATTTAGTACTATTTCGTTATCGTAATCAATATTGCCAGGGTCCCCGGTTAGTATTGGTTAAGCATGCCGATAAACAATTTCTGATAGGCTCGTGATTTAGATCAGAATTGCAGAGTAGGTTTCCATTCGATGGGCTACCACTTGTATGTGACTTTTGTCAATATGGCGAGGGTCGTATCTTTCAACGGTGTATGCCATGATTAAATTCAGTGTCTTGATATCATTGAGAGTGGTTTTCCATAAGAGAAATTTTGGACTTGAGAGCCACAACTCGAATCCCCATGGCCATTTACATTCGGGTCTGCTGATTTTTAGAACTGCGTTTTACAAGCTTGCTGCCTTGTTGATTTAGGGCAACTCTTTGATTAATTTAATACAAACAACGCTTCTTCAGATTGTACATCTGGCGGAGGTGCATTTTGGCCACTCTTACCATTTGTTTGTTTCAGGTTATTAGCGTTCGTCGCAATAGTGACGTAGTTGGGAAGGCAGTTTAATTCTATTATTTTGTTTATCCATATCGTTTCCAAGAGCAGAATTAAACTGCCTAAATAAGGTTTATTTCAGTGGAAAAACTGTTTTGATAATCAATATTAGAATTGAGAAATGCCTCGAGAATTGAGTAATTTCCTGTCAAGGACACTAATTTTTTTAAGGGCATTTATTAATGGGGAGGCCATTCATTCATCTATCACAGAAACCAGTTGGTTTAAGATATTCGAGTAGATTGGATTTTCTCAGAAAACCCAATTATTTCAAAATCCAGGCCCTCTTCGTTATTGCTTGTACTCTCCGCTAAAGTGGAATTCGGTTTTGGAACAAACCAGCCTGAGACTGACTGTTTCATTAGCGTATCATTCTGCGATGCAGGCCTATTTGCCTCATATAGAATTGGGTTCAAGCTGACTATCAGTGTGGCTAGAGCATCCACCTGGAGTTATTCACTAGCTGTAAAAGCTAGTTGTGTCATTTTTAGTATTGCAATATACTGTGTTTATTTGATATGAAGGATTTGTGAAACTTTGCGATTGTGGCTGGTATAAGGAATCCATTTGTACCACATTTAAGTATACAGTATGGACATTAGAAATCTGCGAGACTCATGGAGCACATTCACACAGCCTGAACATAGTAAAGCATCAAATCAGTTCACATTAGTATGACTACAGTGGAAACTTGTAGTAGTACTGACGGCGATTGTGATACGCAAATATAATTGTGCAAGGGTTAACACGCTAGAGCTAAACTGGAGAATTAAGTGCGAGCAATCTTCGTTGTATTTGTCATGCTCAGTTTCTTTCTAATCCGCTTTTCACTTAAGAAAACATTAGGCGATGTGAAGTTCAGTTTTAAGAGGTGTCACTACTACTGTGATGAGCTTTGTGTGCGGATTATTTAAGTAATTGGAGCATTTTCTTTACCTTATTAGTAACTACACAAATTCATTCGGACAACTTTAAAAAGATGTCACTTCTCAAGATAACTACGAGCATTAATTTGTTAAGCCATGCTCGAAGGACAGCCTTAAATGGTGCACTCGTAATTGAACGTTTCCGTGGAGATAACTGAAGAGTACGACGAAATAAGATCTAGCTGAAGCTGAGAAATGTTGCTGTTTTCTTGGTAGTTTTTTGTAAAGTGTTTGCGCATTTACTGGTTTTATAGTTTTGACTTCTGCATCAACTAGAATCTAATACCAAGGGTACAATAAGAAATTCCTCTGTTAAAGAGAGAAGTGGTGGGAAAACGTGTTGAACGAACAATTTTTCCTAAGAAAGGATGTGCGTGGTGGAGGTAAAATGTCAGGTAGGAATTCCACGTATTCCTAAAGGTGCTCTATTTCAGAAGTACTTTTTAGTATGATGAGAAAGAAAATGGAAATTTACATATCTCTAGCGATGTTCTGAGACAAATGACAGGAATTTAACGTAGCTTGCTGCTAAGTACCTTTTACTCTCTGTAGCATGAACAAAAAAGTACGCCCTGTGTGCTAATATTTCCTCTGAAGCTTCGTGCGAGTTCTTTTCTCGATGTATTGGCAAAAATCTCTGGGTTCGCCTGCGTAACGTACATAGGAGAATACGCTTACATCAGTTTCTCCTAATACAGAAAATCTAGTTATGAACTGTTAAAAGTGATATTTCACGTTTATTACTGAACAGCATGTACACCCCTCAGGAATCAGTTCGTCCCTGACCGCTGGCACAAGTGTTCTCATTGGGGTCCTGTTTTATGTGAAAAACTTAAGGTTATTGAAAACTTAGATGTAACACCAGACTGCAACTTAACTCTTGAGAATTTCATGTTCTTCAATACGACTGACTAGGGAGGGAACTGTGGTCAAATTTAAATTACACTGGGATAATTATTTCAACAATTTTAGATCGACTGTCTTCTGAACAGATTCTATTTTAAACATGGCGTTATTGGAATAGTACTTGTGTTGCGGATCTTATTTTGAGGTTTAAATCTTATGGCCTTCCCCTTTTACAGAGTGGTTTATTTATATTTTTGTATTTTTTAGAAAGAAGAGTCTGCAGAAAGGATATCACTTCCAGCTTGGTAGTGACTTTTAGGAATCCGAAACATGTATAATCAACCTTTCCCTTTCGAATATAATTACAGTATTTGATGGAATGTGATTATTACTTGTGCTAGGAAAGTGACGAATATCTAAGTTTTCAAAATATCCACCAAATAGGCAAGAGCGTATTTGAATAATCCGAAATATGGAAAGATTCAATGTACCCAACTGTTGCCATTTAAAACCATATTTTAATTCACTTTAAATACCATCATATTTATTAGTGTTAAACATTGTCTAAATCATGCGTAATCAATTAGAAACCAAAGTTGCAAACAGAAACAAAATCTAAACTATTTGGACAAGAAAAAATTAAGATAAATTAGTTGGGAGAGAAACAAGAACTTCGCTCGTGTGCCAGTGTACCGTATCTGTAAATTTCAAAATGTTCTAGAGGACCATAAGTAAGAGTTTTCACTCGTGTTTATGTATCCAAAGACGGATACCCCTGTGGTAACAATCGCAAACTAGGAATGTGTGGGTTAAAGCTTGTAAACAAAGCATCTGATTGAGGTATATTAGACATGGAGTAAAGAGGAGAAAATTGAGTAAATGGAATACAGAAACCAAGGGTAATTTTTCCCAAAATACGAAATCTTGGGAAAAATTAATAGACTGGACCTCGGCAAGTTTGGACAGCGTGTTGTCGACTGTAATAAACTGCTTCCATCGGTAGTCGAGCGTTGAGAGTCTAGAAATTTATGGGAGGGCGCTGGATACGTGTATTTTGGGGGTAGGGAATGTGCAATAAGAGTGTATAGTTATGTGTACATTAAGCTGATGCAGCAAAACCTCGCTTATTTCCATCTGTTTTTTTTTTTTTAACCAATAGTTGAAGTTTCCCCTCATTTTTATCTTATCTTAACTTGCCGAATTCTCTTAAATACAATTTTGGAAATCGTTATCCTTATAATCTGTGTAAAAAGGTGAAAAAATAGTTTCATCATGCTTAAATAACAACTGGGCTTCCTTATGCGCTTTTGCTCTACTACAGCAAAAGTAGGCCGAAGTACACTCCACAATCAATTTTCTCGAGCTGGCACTGATTTGTTGTATATAACACCATCCAATCTATTATAACAAGGAACAAAACACTGCTCATAACTTTGAACGTAAAGCCTGTTACCATTTGTTTAAAACAGATTAAATATTTTATAAAAGGAGTCTTTTCCTCGAAATTTAAAATGCATGCGTATAAAAATTTCTTCACTACAAATTAAGCGCTCTTTTTAAGTTTAGTTGGCCGTTAACATAACGCCAGCTCAAAATAAACCTATTCTTTGACTTTAAGATGTTTGTAAGTATATAAATTCTGCTTATACACAGCTAAACAGCTAAGCTTACTTAGGGTTAGAGGAGTTTACAAGATAAACCACAAGAACACCACCATATTTTGCGGAAAACGTAGATTTAAATAAACGGTGTGCGTGCCACTAGGTAGAAAAAAATTTTCTTTAAAAACAGGATAGCGCTAATCGTTAAATGAACAGGAAAAATGCAAATGACGACTACAAGAATCAGATCAAGAATCTAATCCATCCCTTAGACTACTAACAACATACATAAGATTAAAATCGCTAAAGAATATTAAAAAAATGCGCCGATGTGGACGAGACATTGGTTAGCACTAATCCATAGATCTTTTGTATAAATTATTATACATTTTCAAACTGTTCCTGAATAAATTTGTTAACCTCGTGGAGGTGAACAAAACATATTTAGGAATTTTGTCACTAGTTGCATTGATGCAGAAACCAGTGACAATTAAAAGTAACTTAGGAAATACTTCTAGCCTCTGTGGCTGAATCGAGGCGAAAATCTCAAATGGATTAACACAGATTAGTGTCAATGTAAAACATCAAAATGCACTAACTGTTGTTTTCATTTTTCTTATAATTGAGGCGAGTTGGCACAATTATTAGTCTTTCTATAGAAAGAAGACACTTGTAAAGAATTAGTGATTTTTCATGATTTCCATTTCTTCCATCGGGAATTCAAATTCGAAGGTGGGATTAAGCTGTGGCGGGCAATGACATTTCATTCGAAGAGATCAAGAGAAAAATGAACACTAGCTCTCTTTTTGAATGAAATGTCAAAGTTCGAGTAGGAGTAGTGCGCAGATTGTTTTCAAATATGATTTACGCACTTCCTTTGGAAAGGATCTACAATTTAAACCTCGATGATAAACACCATCAGAGCATATTTGCATGCAAATTGGATTCTTTCATTTCTAAAAAGAAAAAAACGAGAATGTGATGAAGAAAACTGATGATATTCATAATCAGTATAATACAAAATGAAAATTTAATTTGTTACGCTAAATAAGAAAAATACTCGCTTATTTTAAAATTTTTTGCCTTTATTTATTTAATAATTTATAAAAAGGTACCATTTTAGTAGATTTATTAAGAATACAAGCAAAATACTGACATTTTCAGACTGCTGCCAATCTCTCGCTTCTGTTTCGTTTGTTATCCAACTTGTTCTTTGTTATTTTAAAACCAATTTGCGTTTCTTTTCATATTTCTTGATTTAAATTTAAATATTTTCATCTAGATGCTAATTTTCTTCTTTCGTGTTTCCATCTAAATATCAAATGCCTGGAGTTTGCTTCGAAGGGCGTACGCACAGCTGTATATACAAGCGAGATAAAGACGTTCATACTCTTAGGATAGGGTAGGGTAGTGGTGGCACCTTTTTGCCCGTTTTTCATACATTTTTCTGATATGCAAATTTCGGCAACATAGCATCGCTACTTTTCTATTAGTCTCGTTTTTGGATGGAGTTAACTCTCGCGCCAAGGCTTCCTGCGAGCATCTAGATCGCGATATTTCAGCATTGATGCATTTCTCTAGTCAGAATATCTAATATAAAATAGAATCTGGAATTTCATATCGGCTAAACGTTTTCACGTTGTAAATACCTGAAAATAGATTTCCCTCTTCTCTTATTGCTTGCTTAATGCGAACTATATTTGATTTTGCTTAGCATCCTATCACAAAATTGATTTCGCGATGAAGGGAATAAAAGCCAGGTAAATATTTTCATCCACGCTTTCTTACTGAATATCTTCTGGAATTTAACAGATCATTTGCAAAGACCCAAATAAAATTTAGCTCCCGTGGCTGTCAGACATGCACACTTAAGAGCGTGTATATAAAAGCAAATCGATCGCAGAACTGATGAATATAAAGAGCGATTTGCGAAATAACCATCTCCTATTCACATCAAAGATAACATTAATCAGCTCCCAGCGAAGTCTCTGAAAGTCACCAACTTATGTTTATTAATAACAGGAGTAGAGTGTCGAGTCTAGCGCAGAAATTGAAATGGAATTCGTCGGTCTTTGTATTCTTATCAGTTATACGTTGTAACTTCGGCAAATATAAACAGAGTTTGTTAAAAATCAAAATTCATTGGATGTCTGGAAATAAAATTTTCTGTTTTTAATTATCACAAAGGGATCGTAGGCCATGGGGCGTTGGTGTACAGTATCAGCACGGTCTGTGTGTTTTCGGGATGACAGAGTAAGACAAATCCATTCCTCATTTCATCTAATATCTGAATATAAATCTTCACCCACGAAGTTGGCTGACAAGTCTACTGGGGTACGGAGCCCCAACGGGGGACAATTTGGCTCTCATAAGGATGGCTAGCCAGAATTACTTAGAATATTGCTCTGCACATGCAGAATGACCACATCTTTTATATTATCTGGAAATACTCTAGTACAAAATTAGAATTAAAATATAGGTCTGTATTTGAAATAATAAATGCAATGCGTGAAGAGCATTAAATAATCGTTTTGTCTTAAGCTGAGAAAAAAAAAAATAGTATTTATATTATGTTATTCTTAAAACTTCCCAAATAACTCGTAGACAGAAGCGTTAAAAATGACCCAAAAGTTAAAAATTCACCCCATTTAAAAAAAAAAAAAAAAAAACTCTTTATAAACACACGAGCGGAATAAAAATATATGCATGCTTGGAAATGCTGTGCAAAGTACCTGAAAAACATCAAGCTTAAATAAGTTTTATTTTAAGATACTTTTAAAACTTCACACCTCTCGGTAAAAATAAGAAGCAGGGGTTAAGTAGTTTACTAAGAGGTGGATCTGTTCATAGTAGGTGCGCTCCATTTTTCATCTGGATCGGCAGGAGGCAAGAGTCACGCTTCCCGCCCTCACACGCTTTGACAGTTTTCTTTGCCGCTTCTGGCTTCTCCGTACAAAATTTGAATGGGTTGTTTCAAACTTTAAACAGCTGAAAAGCGCGGCGAGTGTCCTGACGAAATCTTTCTTTGGCCACATCACGTGGGGCGTAAGAAACGATAGGAATGGAGAGGAGGAGAACCATGTGGTGAATCCACGATCTTAAGACCACGTCAGCAGAATAAAAAACGATCCTTGAAGCTTACCTAGGCGAACTTATCCGGCAAGCTCGTTGCTGCTTCGGTTCCATTTTCATAGCCTTTTTCCACCCCTCTTTACCATTCCCTTCCATGCCGAGATCTCCATTGATTGCAAAATCGATGCTTCTATTGATAGCATGGTGGGGGCCTATCTTCAACAGCCAATCCCGAGTTAAGCGATCAGAGAAGCCAGTCGTCTGTCGGAAGGAATAAGGGGGGGGGGGGATAAAGGTGATGACGAATGCGTTTTTTTTTTTATCTTTGTTTCTTTTGCCGTTGTTGGTGATACTGTAGGACAAACAACTATTACTGTTTGGCAACAAATGCCACAACCGAATACCACAGCTGGTGTCATAAAACTTCTCCATAAATGAAACGCACGATTGTTTTAGATTAACGCAAACCATGAAATTAAAGATGGATCACTGCAATCGACAACCAAGCATTTTAGCTTACCCATCGCTCACCAGAAGATTCCTCCCAATTATCTACATTTTAATAGGATAAACCGACGAATAACGATCAATTAAGAACAACACTCAGCCAAAGAAACTTCTCTCAAAGCGCGGATGTAAGTTCACAAGAAAGGCGAGATGTCAATCAATAGATAAGGGGACATTACCGTGTCTCCAGATATTCTTTACTTTTTTTTTTTTCTGGAACGATCCTTACGCTTAATTAGCCTCAAACTACAACCGTGTTCGCATCGTGAATCTTCACAGAAATATGTCAAGTGAAGTTCGATCGCCCCTACTTCGACGTCAGACGCTGCTTGCAGTAAAATAACCTTTCGCCTTGACTCCGTCTGATCGGGTATTGTCCACGAGGAAAGACTTTGCGCTGCGAAGAGTTGATGATCCCCGAGCCGAAAGAGATCGCAATTACTAAGTTTGGGTTTTTTGTTTGTCGCGAAAGAAACTTACCACACCGAAGGAGATCTTTGGAATATATTCAGATGAAGTCGTTAATGGCTGGAAAATGAATTCAGAAAACCAAACCTCAACTCAGCGTACACGGCGAAACTGAACCTTAACCTGCGATTAAGCTTTGAGATGATTGGACAAATGAGATCGTCGATGTGGTGCACGTGAATTGTCATGGCGACAAGATATTGAAATACCCTCTTTAGCGCCGTCTCTTACCGTCTTCGATTTCCTACAAATTGCCGCAATAAAAACGCTGCTGATCAATCAGCTTGACGTGCCGGCCTCTGCTCTTTGTTTCCCTGGTGCGAACCCCAGGCCGAATATTGTCTCGTTTTGATAACGTACGAAGATTCTACATTTGATCCCCGAAGCGTCATCAACTTAAAGTGACTGTCGAGGGATTAGCGTTTTATGGTGCATGTCATCTGCGTGCTGGAAATACGAGCCAAAAAACCATCCTCAGTATTGCCAGTGGCAACTTCCACTGGTTTTCTATTTACAGCGCAAAAATTAACAGTCACTTTTTCTGCAATTAGTCGCTTGGATGAATAGCGCCACCCGAAGCTGCACTCTGTTCGCGAGACAAGTTTTTAAAAAGGAATCCCGATTCAATACACGTTTGTTGATAATTTTGGTGGAGAGGAAGAAACAGGTTGCACAGCCTTATCTGCATCTAGGACTACCCGCTGGTAAAAGACTATAAATGGGGACATTTCCTTCGCTGTTTTTTTCACTATGGCGTGTAGCGCTCTTCGTGATAATTACGATCTCAAAGCAAACATAACACCGATGGCACGTACCACAAACATTTCAACCCAGACTTTTGATCGATCTTCAAATCGCCAAATTCAGATTCTAGAAAATTGCCCGTGCCATTTAACGAGAAAATTTAAGGCGTCTAAATTTTATTGGGAAGTTTCTGTATAAATTCGAACAAAAATCTGAAGCATACCAATCGTCCAAGACAGCACCAAGTCAGGAATTTAATAATCTTAAAGCAGAATGCGCCCACTGCCTGAAAAATCCAAAACAAGGAGGAAAATGCTTTTCCCTCTCCTCAGATAGTGCAGTTATGTCCCAGTTGGAGACCTAAGAATTCCTCCAGTATCCGATAAGATCCGAACCCAGACCCCAAACGAGCAAAAAGTGGCGATCGAACTATATTACCGAGGAAAGCCGTTGGGGTATGTTTTCAATGGGCAGCTGTCTCACCTACTGCGATGGTTATAATAGATATCCAAAGGTATCTAATAAGTCAACATAGCACTATCTTTCAACCCCTGAAGAGCGTTAATGCAATTAGGCCTAAGCTGAATAATAAAACGTTTAGTAATTATATCTTCTTACCTTGTTCAAAATAAATTGGATTTATTTCCGATATCAAAAGGGAATTCAACATTGCGAGACCAGAAATTATAAACAAAACGAGGTTAATTCTTCAAACGAGTTTCTCGTCGATAGAACGGTCCTTTTACAGGAATTAAGCATTAAAAGGAAATCCAAACCGGACTGAAAATCTGCAATAAGTCTCTTTGAATTGGGGTGGCCCAATAATTCTCTTGTACCCAATTATGAGTGGGCCGAGATCCGCTCGATACAGCTCTTCTGGTTGAGAACAACCTGAAAGGGAGCGAGGGGTGGTGCAGTTACTCGTAGGGCAGTTCAATTTCTGCCCCCTTCATAAAACCACGAGTTTGCGGGCGACCTTCTCAGGAGCTGCTAACGGAACAGACGCACAAACGCCAGCGGCAGCGCACGCCATCCGAGTTGTACAACCCGCGCTTCACGCCACGTCTGTAACACTTCACTTACCGACGTCAGCGTTGCCAAGGAAACGGAGTCTCCAAAACACACCCTGGTGGACCTATTGATCCGCGTGCGTGCTGCATTCAGCGGTAGATTTAGCATGGCGTTCGAAAAGAGGGAGTGAGAAAAAAAAAAGTAACGAGCAACTTAGCACGAGATACCGTTTTTTTTGTTTTTTTTTGCGAACACGCATGCGCCAGACGGAGAGACTGGGAGAGGGTGGGGAGGGGCGTAATTGTGGCGAAGCTTTGCTTTATTCCTTTCCTCCGATTTGGAGCAAAAAAAAAAGTGCGTAGAGCTTTCACAAAAAACAGGCAGATGTGGAGATCGCTTCATCCCACATCCTACAGAGTGCAATGCAGAGCAGCAGCAACCTCATCCGTAACAGCCCTTGCGAGTGGCTGTCTGAATTTACTGACCAAGACAGTAACGATTACTTCGATTTAGAAAATAGACAGTCAAAGAAGGCATTACGTAAGCTACACTTGGCCAGATTAAGCGATAGAAACTGAGCTTTAGAGACAGGCCGTTTACTTTGGGTCATTGACCTAGAAATAGTAGCCACGTACACCGAACAAAGGCAAGGCCTGTGAAGCCCGGTGGTACTGAAATTGGAAGAAAAAATCCGCAATGGATGCGTGGAGAATGGATGTTGTTAGACTTTTTTCCATTCCCTCTTTTTGCCAGCCACTTCGTCATACGAGAGTTAGTCGATGTATAAGAGAAGCTTCGGTAATGGCATTTCTGTGTTTTATTTCCGCTGGATTCCTCTGAGATCAGAGTTTATAACAAAAACCGGAGCGGCCTTCCTCAGTCGATGGATGCTCCATTGAAGACACTCTCTGCTATGCAGCTGAACATGAAACATTCATTTTTGCAGATCTTCTGGATGATAATTGGAGCTTACAGTTCAGTTGCTGCACAGAAAATCGTGACCAGTGTAGTTTCACTTTGTTGACGACGGCAGAACTATCTTGAAACATTTCTATTGAAAACCAAACACAGATAGGGAATACACAAGGCCCTGAAATTATTCTAACTTTGAATTGCTAGAAAAGTCTTGCATTTATATTTAAAACTTGAAAGGTTTCTTTGAGCTCAAGTTTGTTGGCAACTTTATTTCTTAACTAATGATGTCGAAAGAGTAGATAAACCAGCTTTACTGGGAGATGCTAAGTGCAAAAATAGCCTTAATTACACTTAAGGATGAGAATACACATTAATTTAGATCTGCCTCCTTTGAAGTCATTCGTAAATCTTACAAGATTTATTCCGGAATATCGCTCCCTCCCCTTGCATAAACCAAGCACCCACGTAGCCTAAAATATATGCAAAGCTTCAAACTATTTGATATTTTATCTCACAAAAAAAAGAGTAAACATTGCTTTAAGACCGCATCTTTCAAATGTGCTTCACTGAGATGCAAAGTTCAAATATATGTATGTGCGTTAATGAAAATAACCATAGGTGTCTTATTCTTAAGCGGATAAAACGTAGAAAGACAACTTATCAGTATTTAATTTTTTATATAAACAATCTAAGTGTGTATTTAGAGCTTGACAAAAAGTTCAATGAATGTTTAACTACCTCAAAACACGCAACTTGATCGCGAATCCTCCTTTTCTCCAAAGAGTCACGAAGTACTCTTTGGCTCAACTAGTAGAGTTCTAATTAAAACTAATATATAATTATAGGTAACTTATGAATCCTTAAATATTTAGTTTCACGAGATGAACGATATTCCTATTCCCCCGAACAGCAATATATACTAGGGAAATAAAACAAAGCAACAGAAAATGCAGAATTAGAAATGTTACAGAATTAGCGTTAGATATTATAAAGATACTTTTGGAAAATATTTCTCCAAAAGCATCTTTGAAAATCATCCGTAGTGGTATCATTTACCAATCTACAAAAAACTGAAAAGGGGCATCGTGTGAAAACAGTATTTCTGTAAAAATGTGACGTGAAACTTATTTTTTAAGGACCTGTATTATTCTGGGACGGCCACAGAGCCAAAAGAGTTCACACGATAGAGAATATCACCGAATTTAGCAGAGACGGTCAACTCAAACGCGCGTAGTAATGCGCCCTCGCATTTGACCATCGGCTACTGCCCACAATGGAACGTTTGCCTCAAACCAGAGAACATTTGACTAATATTTTGGTCGTATTTTTCTTATCAGACTACACAGGGGAAATCCTGAAAACTTTCAGGATTTCTCAATAGTCTGACAAGTATAATAAACATTTTTGTCAGTAAGTTTATGCATAGTAGCACGTCCAGGGACCGAAATACTGTGACGCCCAAAATTTGAAATATTTTCGGAATTTTATTAACATATCGCTAGAGGGGAAAAAAAAATTTAGATATTATAGCACAACAAAAGTTTGTAGCAGTAGGAACTCGAATCCTACAGCACCTAAACGCGCTACCGATTTCTATCCCAATTAGAGTTATTAGCATTTAAATTCCTTTATGAAGAAAGCAAGGTGCTAAATTAGAATTTAACAGCTTGCTCTTTCAACATCCGTTCTACAAACACAAGAAGGAACATCTGTTCCTCCTTGTGTTCGTAGATTTTTTTTTTTTTTTTTTTTTGCAAATACACTCAAAATTGAAATGGATTGGTTGTTACTAATAAATTATGCAGTAAACAGAAATTTCTGGAATTCCATTCTCTAACTGTTAAAGTTCTCATTGGTCACTGTTTCCTTGAAAAGTTAGCTGATCAGAACAACCAATTTGTTTTTTAATTATTGCGAATTTCTAATCAAAGAATTATGGGCTATCAAAGAATCATCCTGCCTTGTTTCCATAATTTGTAATTCCTGCTCCGTTTTATAACAAAGATTAAACCATTTTATTCTGCTTGAGTTTTTGTTTCTCTTTTGTTTTAAAAAGCTCTTGTGTCCACTTCTTAAATGGCATAAGATATTTGCAGACAACATTCAAACCATTGGCACCAGGAATAGAGATAATCCAAAAAGTATAGAATTCATCATTCGTTTTCTCACCTTACAATGTATTTAAATTATTGATTTCTGTTGGTTTTGCGTTTATAAATATAACAGTTCATTAAAATAGAATGCGTTTAATAAGTATTTTCATAGTATGAAAAAACTGAGTTTTTAAAAGTTTAATTACTGAAATTAGTTATTTCAAATTTACCAAAACAAATAGAATTCACTAATAGAGAAAACTAAGAATGCGCGAGTATATATATGGAGGGGTAGAAATTCTCATTTCTAGGAAAAAAAAGTTATGCTAATTGCAGTACATTTTTAAAAATCAAATTTGTTTTTACATTCTGATTTTATTTATTTATTTTAGAAGCAATTTCAAATAAAAATAATCAAACAGAAAGAATGGCTTTGATGGAATACACCTTTTATTTAATTATATAGTTAAGAATAGGGTCCAGAATGTAATGGTTTTCAATACAGCGGATGTTCATTATTCACTGATTGACTATTCATATTGGGCTGTGACTATGAAAACAAAACAAAACAAAAAAAAAAACAAAAAAAAAACGAAAGTAAATAAACGTTGGGGAGGCGCACAAGGATAATATAATTCCAATAATGCTAGTAAAAATTCCATAATTCACATAGTTTAAAAAAACGTTGTGGAAATCTGGTGTTTTAGAGCACTAATTTGCACTTTGCACGCACCAATATTTCCTCGAAAATGTCACGATAAGAAACCTTCCAGATAATCCCACAACTTAATCATCATGCAGGAAATTGAATCCCGGACTTCTAAAGATATCGCGGGTAATTCGTTCTTTCCAATTTTAGCCCAGATAAGTTCTGGGAAGTGTAAGTTCAGAAAGTAATTCTAATATAATTTCTGCTAACCCCTTAATAGGGGATATACTGTAGGGAATAAAGAAAATCCGGAAGGTATCTAAAAATACGAGACTTCTTTACATAAATAAAGAGTTATGGCAAACAACTCGGTTCTCCTTGCCACTAACTTTGACCAAACTACGAGCCTAGTCTACCTCCGCAACTCCTAAGATAGCCTTTTATCTCGCCGGCACACGTGGACGAAGCGTATACGTCAGCACTCCAGAAAGGAATGATCGATGCAAAATAGTCACGCTTCAACAAGCAGCCGGATTTCTGTTTAATAGAACGCTATTAATCTAATGTGTGACTACTCAGCTCTGAAGTCATTTCCTTGTTCTGGCCTCTAAGACGTCGCTCCCAGCATGGTTAGGGGGTTGCCCTTATTCACTGTGGAACACGGGCATCGAATTATACACGGAATTTAATACTATGCATGCAAAAATCGGCGATCTTCAGAATTTCTACTTGAACGCTATTGAAGAAAGTCGAACACAGCGCCACCTATTCTTCGCATGTTGTTCTATCGGAAACTGCCAATTTAAAGTTTAAACCGCAATAATTTTTATTTAATGACAGCTTCGAAAATGTGTTAAAGAATATGTAAACTTTTCTTACGACTCTAGAGTAAACGAAGTCCAGGTACAAGTATTATTTAAACTAACTTAATACTAGGTGTATACGTCTAGTTTTGAGCGAATTCTTTGAGAAAATTTCTTTCTCAGCCTACAGTGATGAAAGAGAACATTTACTATATGAAATAACTCATTTTGACAGGGTTGTGTTTAATCAAGTCAAATTCATTGTTATAGTTTGATAATTAATAATCTTTAAAAGATTTATTGCATACACCTTTTGCGTAATTAAATAGAGGTTCTAGTTAGAACTGTTTCAGTCAGGAAAGCTTATGAATATTCGAGGAGGAATGAATAAATGTGATTCTCGTGTTTTAAGTATCTGCTTCCCGAGATCGGAGGGTTACAAGTACATTTTGCCATACAAACAAAATTAACGGTGAAGAAAGCGTATTTAACAAAACCTCACTGGTGTCGGCTCGTGCACTCGAAAGCTTCATAGTTTTCCACTGTGAGAAAATAATATAATCAGATTTTTGAGATGCACACTTGTACGTTTTCTGTGCAGCTGCTGTCATAATCAGCCACGAGAACAAAACTAAGCTTTGAGAAATCGGATAACTGCTTTCTAAATACCAGTTTAGCGGCCGCATTTACATAATAAAATGTTCGCTTGTCGATCCTGTTTCTGTTGTATGTGTTGTCGACAAAATCTACCGTTCGTTCTACACTCTTCTGGGAGTGGAATATCGGATTTACGTTGGAAAAAGCCTTAGGATCGATTTTAGCCTTCTTTCGATTAGGGGGGTAGTGCAATTGCAACGCTGAAAAGTTTTTCGGAAGACGAATAAGAAAGTATTTCGGAAACGCTCTCTACAGGAAGATGGAGAAATGAATTATTTCTTAATGAAGATGTCTAACATTAAAGCCAAGAGCGAGCTTAATATTGCTATCTTGATAGGGAGAAAGAATTACCGGTACTTTCAATGGGAGGAAATCAGCCCCCTCCCCCGGTACTACTAATATTACGCTAGGTAGTAAGTGAATCCATTCACTGTTTCATTTTTCGCATGTCATCGACCCTATCTTTTCTCTCCCTCCCCCCCTCCACCACTCTTTCAAGTCCTAATGGATGATAATGCCCGCCCCTAAGCGACACGCGTCATTCACAAATTCCTGGAACAGCAGTGGATCGAACGATTGAAGTGGACAACTTTCTTCAGATGTCAAACCTATCGAACATATCCGATACACTAACGACCTTTCAAGACCCGCCCAGTTTATAGTAAACACACCATCGGCGTCGTTTCTGAAGTTCGTAGGAGAAGTGGCGCCAGTGAAAACATCGAACGGCTCTTAGCCAGCCGTCCATGATGCCAAGTAGCCATTGGAGGCAGAACAACAGATACACGTATTAGCAAGCAGTTCGCATGGTTTTTGTGCAGCCCTCCCCGCAAGTGTCAAATGGACAGCTTCCCCGAAGCTGTTACGACCAGGGAACTACCATTTCCAATGCGCGTAGCCAAGCAATCGGATTTACTGATACCTTTAATTAAAAGAACTTAATTTCATTTTTAGGTGCACTCCACAAAAGCGAAACAGGATAATGCTTTTGCATTTAGGTTTATGACGCGCTTAATCAAAGCTACCCACTCGAGTTATCTTATTCCAGGTAAAGAATTCCGTTTCCTTTTTTCCACACAAAAAAGAAAGAAAGATCTCTATACTGCGTTAGATGTAGTGTGTATTATATCGAGAGAATGGGAGTTCATGGTGGAGAAAATCTATTAAGAGACTCCAAGCTAATCTATTCGTACATGAACGCATTTATTCCACTCATACACGATGAGTTTCTTACTCTCATCGATTCTTTTTTAAAAGAAAAAAAAAAAAATGTTCATCTTGCACGTGCCATTTCCCCAGCGTAGTATAATGAGAAAATTAACGAAGTTAATAAAGTAACACCTTCCTGCCTCGAAGCGATACATATAATTTATTCCGGTAAGTGCGTTCCTTCATACAAGCATTCTCAGGCTATGGAAACGTTTGAGATCAGATTACGCGAAACAATTTATGGTTACACCTCTTCGGTCTTGAATCAAGTATTCAATGCACAACTGGAAAGCTGAGATTTTATTTAAGCGATTATTTTAAGTGGTAGTAATCGCTCCGAGTGATTTACTTTAATTGCACATCGATCTGATGGTCAAGTATCAAAACTAGAAACGAATATCCAAAATAAATATACAAGGATTTCGAAAAATGCCAGTTAGCAACGTGGAAGTGCGGCGCGTGTAATTGTTTCATTTGAAACGGCAATTCAACTTCTAAATAAAATATTTTATATCTAAAATTATGTAATAAATATTGGTATTAATATTCAAATGCATATAATTATCAGAATCAAATTACTTGATGCTATAAGTAGAATAACCAGAACACATTTAAAACACCAAATATTTTATTTGATGTTTTCATTTACAAAAAAGCACGAACAATTAAGTGCTACTAGTAACTAAAAACCATCCAGTTTACTCTGGTATAAAGTAACGGTGCTGTAAATCCATCCAGTTCACTCATAAATAGAGTATAAAACTTATTTTATACAATACTGTATTCTACTGGTAATGATGCTAAATAATACCGGTAGAATACTGTATAAAACCGATGTGATTTTAATTCTCACTTCAGCTAACGAATGTATGAATAAATGACATGATGCATGAAACATCACAAATGCTTAACGGAGAAAATATACTATTTATACATAACTTTTTTTTCTGTCACTGGAAACGTCTGATATAATTACCTTAGCAAGCTAAGAAGAGTCACGATGGGGATCTCGGATTATTAACCATGCCCTACAATTTAAGCTCTTCTGATTTTAAAAAAAATCATGTAGTATTTGCTATCAATATGATCAGCTGGTGAAGACCAATTATGGTTGTTTTTAAGTTTAGACAGACTTACCCTAAAGATTAATTCTGTTTAGTTAGAACTCTGCTGTCCACTTATTTCCCACTAAGGTTCGGTGTAGGTCAAGTTGCCCGATTTCCGCACTGATCTGGCAAATTTAACAAGGTAATGATGTGCAACTATGGTTTGTATGTTGTCATGGGCGTATAACAATTTTTGTACGCTCATCTGTTAAATATGATACAATGCTATGGGTATCCCCCCCCCAAGTTATTTAATTCCCAGGTACACCGTGGGTCGGTGGAATCGATCTCTTGCTCTCGTAACACTTATTATTGAAAACAAAAATACATTTAAAATCCTACAAAAGCAACCGAATATCTTAAGATATACGCCTAACTTACTAAACATGTCTATACAATTCCATTAATCCTTCTGGTAACACCAAAACAATTCTCCTAATGCATTAAAAATTGAGTTCTATCGATTCTGAAAAATTTATGCAGTTCTCGGGTAATAAAAATACTTTAAAACGCAAATCGTGCATTTTGAACATTCTGTAGCCGGTCGAAAAGAAATTTGATTTTAGTTTAATGGCAACTTTGGAATCCTATAACATTGGAAAATAACTGTAAAATGAAGTTCTCACAAAGAGAAGCAGCAAGGCCTAAAGTAATCAAATGTTTATCGAATGCCAATTATTTCCTATTTTATTGACGCAAATGTTAATTTAGATTTACTTTATGGCTGAAACAGTTAAGAAGATATGGGAAATAGGATTTTGGAGTCATTGGAATACTTTGCATTTATCGGCCATTCGAATTTATCTTCTCTGAAGGGTGATGAGATTTATTCGCAAGTAGCTCTTAAGAGCCACGTTTTTATTTCCATTTAGTGACTCTTTTAGTTCGTCTAGAATGTAATTAGCATCGTGTTTTAGGAGTTATTTTAAAATCTACTTGTCTTCGTTTTTCAAAGAACTAGAATTTTAACACTAAGGTTTGTATGAAAATTTAAGATTCAATTCATTCGAGACAGTTATTTGATCGTGCTCAGAAATCATGAATATCGAAGCTACAAATTTGTAAATATTGACTGTATATATTACGATGTGATCAAGGAATAACCATTTAAATTAATGTTAAATGTTTTGTCATAAGAAATTACAATATTGAATACTCCAATTTCATCAGCAGGCATAAACAATCAAATGGTCGGGTGTAATTAGTTACTCAAGCTGCATGTCCCAAACTATATGATGCCACAAAATATCAATAATGCTCTTTTTCTTGTAAAAGACCCGTGAACTTGTATCCAAAGTATAATTAGCTTATTTTCAAGATAAAAAAAAAAAATTAAGCAGAGTATCCATTTCTCCATGGACACTACTTTTGGTAAGATTAAAGTACAGTTACGTATGATTTGAAACTACCATCTGACAAATGTACAGGTCAATGACCCTTGACATCAAGCTGCAGATGTTTAAGTTAATTTTTCCCTTTCCACTAGCATTTAGGTCTGTTTATGGCATAAAAAATATACATTTATATTAAATAATGAATAAAGAATATTTTAGTTGCTGAAAGCATGATTGAAAGAGATAGTTATGATAGTCGAATTAAGTTAGTTATGAGAATTCAATATACTAAATACTTTATTTAATGTTTAGTTTAAAAGATGCAATATAGTTATCAAAAGTTTTGTTGAAAATAATTTTAACATTTTTGCATCTCTAAAAGTAATCGCCAATGAAAAACTTTCCTCGGAAAGCTCTTAGTGATGCTAAATTTTCCATCGTGAATAAATTCCAGTAATTAAACAGGCCGATTCCAACTGTTAAGCGCATGTGCACCTAAGTGGAATACTGCAACGAACAAAGACCATTTTTCTGCATGCTTATTGTCTTAACGTTCATGACGAATTATGATTTCGTTCACGCAATAGTTCCTACTTTCATTGTAATTTTGCTGAACCTTCGTATAATTTGTTTACATGCTTTTAGCTCATCTGTATGTAACGGTCCAGAAACTAACAGTAATGAAAATGTTTAACATACGAAATGTTAGCTTAACCCCTCGTAAATGCGCGTCCCAGTTAATGTCCCTTTACTTACTGATGCGAAGCAATTACGGAACGAAAGTAAATGTGACCCTCGAGGCTAACTCAGACGAGGAGGAAAAAAATGTAGAGGAAAAAGTTGCAACGATCTTGGGTAGAATTGTTACTGCCTGGAACAGAAGTGCAGAATAAACTGATGTTTTGCTGCGCGAGCAGAAAGCTATTAAGAGGCGAAATAACTAGGGGATGGAGGGGAGGGAAGTCAGAAGACTCCTTAGCGGCCAGAATATTCGTTCATTAATATTAATACCAGGTGCCCGCTGCCTCCGTGGTATTGTTCCCCAGCTTTATTCTGTACAACCAAACTACGGTTGCTGCGTGCAGTTTATCCAACTGTCCGTTGCCTAAACAGGCCAAACTTTAAGCCAAGGTAAAGAAAGAGAAATATTCTTAACTCCCGCTAATTACTGGACATGAAAACGTGGGAAGTTACTACGATCGTATTGCAGAATTGTACTTCAGATTTCAAAGTTTCATTAATTATCAGTTTTGTTTTGTTTTTTTCGTATTTCATTATAAGTGATAGCATTATAAAATGCACTTTCCTAAATAACCAACCACTGTTTAATATTAGGTACATGAACAGATATCCCACATCAGATCTAGCATACTTTGACCACAAAAATCAAACAGTTTAGGATAAAAGGCGTTTTCATTTCGGGTAATAAGATCCTCACTTAATTTAAAAAAACCAAAGTTTTTTTACGCAAATAAGTTCAGTTTTTTTTTTTTTTCCCTCGAACAACGCAGCACGCGATATTTTCACTCGAAGAAACTGGCAATATTCATAACTACGCGTGCAAATGAACTGATGCTGTATACAGTTACACTCTGTGCGACCTTTGTCGTATTAGGACTGGGCTAGAAAACCCTTTTTTCGTTCTATCTCCTGACAAAAGCCTAATGAGCAGTTATCAATTACGTGTTCAAAATCCTATACCAAATACGCCTTGTTAATGAACTATTTCAACGTCAGCGAGCACGTTTTTCATACTGAAGGGCATAAGATTGAGTCACAAAGGGTTGTCCCGTGGCATGTTTCATCCATCTGTCCTTACTCACCCTTCAAGCACCCTTTTTCTCCCCCTCCTCTTCCCCCCGAAGTTGCAGTGCTCCGAATCTGTAGGCTTCACCACACCTCCCAGTCTTCCGGGCATTCGTTGCAGGAAATGAGGGAGCCACGTGCCTAGCAATGAGCACCGGCACGAGACAAGAAAGCCTCTGCGTGCTGCCCTTCTTCCCCATTCATTGTCGAATGTTCGTGGAGACCGGTTTGGGGAGGGCAACAAAAACTACTCTTATTCAACGAATAGTTCCGCTCCCCCTCTGCCTATTCCCCACTTCGGAAGCGAACCGGGGGGGGGGGGGGAGAACTTCATGCATAACAGTTAGGGCACAGCTGCTACGGGTACAACAAGGAAGCCTGAATAGGGTGGGAATAAGTCGCGTGCTACTAGAAACGCATTTTGTTTAACGGTTCTCCGAGAGCATATAGTTACTTTTGTAGATGGTTTCTACGTAAACCAATGGCACAAACCATTGGACAATTTAATCCCAGGCATGCAAAACTCTCGTTTTCTCAGTCTACATTTAATAATTTTATTATTCGGCGAAGTCGTTGTAGCGAACAATCTGCAGTCGTAAGAGATCGATTGTGCAGAATGCAAATGCTGCTCTTCGATTCTAGATGTGTTTCGATACAAGGCGGTGAACTGTTAGGTGGTCCAATACGTATTTAGGTTTTAATTTAAGTGACAAAATATCCATAAGAAGATCAGTGGCTACATTGTTTAGTCTGAACCAATTTATTCTTAATATTCCAACGTTTCCTTTTTCTTCCGTTTCTTAATTCAGGGCACTGAAGAATGAATGGTCAACAACCCTGCTACATGTGTCTCTCTCTCTCTCTCTCTCTCTTGCTGGAGGTCAGCTTCTACTGACCACCTGCCTTCAGCTGATCAGCAGATCCAAACTGAGGTAGGCCACACCTGAACTCTCAGGTTCTAGGACCCCATCCCATTAAGCATTTGAACTGGACAAATTGTCACATAGGTCATAATTAATCCATTCCCTGGTCTCTTAACCCCCTCCCATACAAACACCTTTCTAGTCACGGGTCAGCAGATACGCTTTTGACACCGAGGTTGTCTATCTGTAGTCATGGTTACAATTTGCGATGCATCCCTGTCTACTGCCGTACCAACAGATACTGTCAGCCTATGGCTTTGTCATGTCATCCTATCGACATCATTAGCGCGCTTATTGTGTCTCCGTGTCCTTGTGATGTTTATCGCAAGAACACGTAAGGTTTATCCAGTGGCTAGCGAGGCATTCGCTCACGTGGAAGCCATGTGCCGTGGGGAAAAAAAAAAAAAAAAAAGTCAGTTACGATTACCTCAATAAAATTCGACTCGCCTTGTGGATAAATATTCAAAATATTACGGGTGACGTTAACAATTCCCCCACCCCCATTAGGTCATTCGAGGATGTTTAAAACTACGTGTGTGTGAAGGTAGGAAACAAACTAACTCTGACAAACCAACACCGGATTATTTAGCGCCTCGCGATCTACAAGCAGTGAGCGTTCCTCTCAGAAAAGCCAGGGACCGCAGCATCACCACGGAAGAGTAGCATCACGCAGCAAGGTGAACTTACGGCAGACGCGCTTCCGTCAAACAGCTACACTTTACGAGAGTAGGCTTAGCGATGCATGTTACTCGCATAATCATAACCACGACTGCTTTGGGCAACGTTTGATACCAAACCCCACCGTGTCTTCCCACGAACGCTACGTTCGCAGATTCGAAAAGTTCACGAGCGATTCAACATCACCGATAGAGAAACACACACACACACGCGCACAAAAATAAAATCTTAAGACGTCATGCCGTGCTAGTGAAAAGAAAGAGAAGCGTAAAATAAGGGGTGAAATGTTAATTTGGGGGGTTTTTTCGCGACGTTAAAGTTGCATATTTGAACGGCACGAGTGCGCGGATGAATCAACCGTAGAGATTAGATTAAAACAGGAACACGTAGCTTACCTGATTTCTTGGGGGCTGCAAGAGTAGCTTGAAGAAAAAGTCCGATGGACAGAACACTTTACACTCGCTGTCAAAGTAACCGACGAAGCCCTGGTGATCGTGGAGAGAAAGAGTTGGCGATTTTAAAAATGTCCGATTCCGTCGATGCGCCTCAGGCTAGGAATAATTGTAGCTAAGCGAAAAAGTCTCCCCCAGTGTTTTGGTCTAAAAGGATGACGTTACAAAGTGGTACAAAACAGAGAAGGGAACAAGAGAAAAATGGTCACAAAACAGAATGAAAAAGAACAACGAAATCGACAGCCTTGTCACTACTATCAAACTCAACTGAACCTTCTCAGACCCAGTCCTGGAACTAAATGCTACGGCTCACTCCGGTCTTGCGCGATAAATTGGTGGCCGAAGCACAGCTCATTATTGGTGTAAGCGTCCGCGCGCATGCCGGGTGGGAGCTTCCAAAGCGTCGGTCTCTGAATAAACGTACGAGCGAAGGAAAAGCTTATTCATCGAATTATTATTGCGGATGCGCTGCTTTCGAATATCGCACGGAACGAGAGAATTACGGCCACGGTCATCGCTTCGTCTCGTCCACAGCGAAAAAGAGTCTTTTTTTATGTTCTCGCTCGGATAATGCAAATATCGCTAAACGCTGCCGAAAAAAGGCCTGCTGCTGCTGCTCGCTTGGCTGAGAGCGATGCTACCACCGACACGCGCCCGGTTTGTAGAAATTCCAAAAAACAGCAAAAAAATAAAAAATAAATTAAAAATAAATTCCTCGATGCGTTATTACAAACGCCAAATCTGACATTTCTCGCACTCTGTAACAATATACTAATTGGTGATCTGGTGTGAGCATATTTGCCGCCAGGTGTCGGTAGTGATCGTGTTTCTGCTCACGATTCTTAGTAGTGGAGTAGTAGCGTGGACGATTTAGGTGGTGTTGCTTATCATTGTATAGTGTAAGCCCTGTTTCGTAATATAGTGCGCTACAAAACACGGCTAAACAGGAAGATTGTAACGATCAGTCGTTCAGCAACTATTCCGATTTTCTACGTACGTTGCCGAAGCCCTGGAAGTCATCCACGGTTAGGTCATCTTCGACCAACCTGCGACCGGCGGAACTACTGGCGACAGAGAAATGGGCGATTTTGATTCAGGTTAGTCAATGCAGCTGATAGGTAGGCAAAACATCGCCTCCTCAGCTTCGATCTTTTTCCTTCTTCCCCCTAAACTTTCATGTAATGATTCGTGGAATTCTTAATGATTGATTGAGAAAACATTTGTAGCACGAAAACAACATTAAACGTTTTACTAACTGAGCCCTACGCGAACTCTTAACGGTTCTGTATACTACTAGGTATTAAGTAGGAAATAATCGCGACGAAGGCATACTATTGTCCATAGAGAGAGAGAGAAAAAAAAAAAAAGGAAAGAGGGCGCTGACTTTGAAATAATAAATGGATGGTGCAGTAATCTTGTTTTACCGTTATTAGCTTAAGCAAGATTTAAACTGGAAAATAAAGCAACATCTGGGTGAAAAAAAGGTGTAGTTTACTACAATCTTTTTTTATAGAAAATTAAAATTGTTTACCGGTCTAATGAAGTGTAAAGGAGGCTGCATTTACATTATTAATATGTTTTTAGGCTGTGATTTAGTATAAGCGGATGAATCATAATATTATTATGATCATCGCTAAAATCGTTTGAAAGCTCGAAGTCTGAAGTATTTCCATTATGAAAGTCCTATTGTTACTAGTAGTCGTGCGAGTGAGCAGGATTTAATAAACCGCTCATGTACCATCATACATTCTTCGCTAATAGCAAAACATCTCCCAAGAATTTTCATGAAAAGTAACTTCTATCTGTAACATTTTAATATCTTGAAGATGCTTTGTTGATTGACCTAGCTGGCTTTACACTTTGTGTTATTGTTCTCCTCTTTCTTGCAGAGGTTCTGAGAACAATGGTCAATTACTGCCAATAAACTGCATATTCATATAAATATATTTATTCTTTGAAAATACGTTTTCTATTGAAAATTTAGTATTACATTCATCTGTTTAATTCACCGTTTTATATTAAAGGAAATAATTTGGGATTTTCCTAATTATTCAATAATCGTACGAATTAAGAAATGATAGTTTAAATAATTCAGTTTATATGAATTCTTAATAATTTAATTATTATCATTAAAATTTAGCGACAGCATTCATTTTTTTAAACGAATGTTCTATCGTTTTTTATGGATATGACTCGCACAATGATGTGATTACCACCATTTCCAGTGCTATGCGCATCATTGATTATTGCCAATAAACTCCTAAATTAGGGGTTAACTGGCAATAATCAACCCTTTAACAACAAGTTAGCCGTATTTCGGTTTTCCCTTTTACTGTTTTAAGATGGGAATTATCATAAAAGTGTTTAAGAATATACAACTGTTCAGATTACTACTAATTAAAAGGCATTTCTACCAGAAGCCCGTTCAATCAGATAGCTGGAGAGTGCACATCTATAAATTTTAATTAATCCTTCTGTAACTGGCCCTATCAGCGGTCGAGTTCCGTAAGTGGCACGTGGTGAATACTATATATCGAACTAAATACAGTATAGTATTCACAATTACTGGGATTATTGGTTGTTTTCATATTCAGAGCATATATAAATACAGTGGTGTAGTACAAGCTGAAGTTCAAATGAACACAAAAATTTTCTGCCAGTTATATGCTTTCACTCCGTATTTGGTTATCGACAGAAGATAAATTTTCACTTCACACCAATAGTAATATATTTTTGACTAGTAATTTCGTTTTATTTCTGAAACGTGTCTTTCAAAAATAAATAAACCTCACGTATTATACAGCCCAGAAAGCATTAAAATTCCCATGCACTGCTACTTGTGTTGAATCTGTTGCTTTTCATAAATAATGTGTCCCCTGTTAGGGTCCATTTTGTAAGTAAGCATATACAAACATTGGTGCGTGACAGTACAGATATCTGCAGCCAACGCCCGCTTTCTGTATATATGTATTTATATATATTATATATATATATATATATATATATATATATATATATATATATACACTAACCAATCGCTCGGAACTCAGGTCAACGTTGTCGCAACATAAAATGCCCTTAGTGAAATGATTGAAACACATGTCAGCAGCAGTGCAGTGCGCTGCATGATATGGTTTACTTATATAATATCTTTATTGCACTCAGCGAAATTTTTAAATGGATACCTGATGCAATACCCATAACAGCAACAATGCTAGGGGTTTACCACAGTCGTGTACCCGTCCACAAACCACTAATCATCACGACTAACGCCAGAAGTCTAGCTTGGTGTAAGGCTCGCCGTTCTTGGACCATTACCCAACGGAAAGCTGAGCTTTGGAGTGACGAGTCACGATACATGATCTACCAGTCTGACAATCGTGCCTGAGTGTGACAGATGCCGGAGAGAGCTACTGGTCCGTGTCGTCCAGACAATGAAATTTGGTGGAGGCAATATGATAGTCTGGGGTACTTTTTCATGGCTTGGCCTGGAACCATTGGTGTTTTGGCAAAAGCCATGAATACTGAGATCTATCTAAGCGTCTTGGATGATAATGCGTTACGTAGGTTGTAGCACTACTTCGAGATGTCTCATACCTGTATCAGCAGGACAATGCCCCAGGTAATACTGCTCGTGTTGTGGCATGCTGGATTGAGGACGAGCAATGAAACGTTGGACTGGCCAGCCTGGAGCCATGACCTAAATTCTATAGAGAATCTCTGGGATGAATTGGATTGTCGGGTTATGTGAGAAGAGACTGTCCAAAAAAGCAGTGCCGAACTGGTAACCGGTTTGAAGACTGAGTGACAGAAAATATCGGAGGACATTTACAAAAAAAAAAACCGAAAAATGCTCCATTGAAACCATAGGGTGTCATAACAGCTAAAAGTTTCAGCATGCGTTATTAGTTTTCCTATAAATAAAAGTTATTTGTATATATGCAGGTGTCCCAATATTAATGGTAGGGCACTGTATATTAGGCTCCGGCCGTTATCGACATAATTTGAAAGCTGACAGTATCAAAAAAAAATGAAATCGTTAGTTCTCCCCCCCCCCTCCCCAAATACTCCTTTCTTTAAGTTAAAGGAGTCACCAATGGGGTTATTTTCAAATTTAGGTTACAGAAAATGAAAAACAAAATACGAACTTCAAGGAGCGAGCGGTGATGGAAATATCTTTGCATCCTGTGTAACTACTCCATGGATTGAAAACAGCACTTAGCATTAATTTCCTTAGACACAAAACGATCCTTTGATTTTCAAACTTAACTTCACGTGAACGCAGAGAAAGAATAAATCTGAAATCAGAATAGTTAGCACTAAATGTTCAATAAATAATTCAACGTTTTATTACATAAATCAATATACAATGAACGATACACGACGCCGAGATATACAAAATAATTCAGATGGCCCTGGTATGCTCAGTTCGAAAACCAGACAGAATCAATTCCTGGTCTGATTTATATCCAACAAAGAAAATAGGTCATACATTATCATTCTATTCACACGAACTGTTTATTTCATAGTATCTCTTGGATTTATTGATTTGCAATCTCTACCACTACTTCAGGAATAATTTTCGTACTTTTTCCACCCAGTTGGCTGGCAAGATTTGTAGTCACGAAGGCAGCCATCAGTTTGGATTCAATGTTTTCAATAGTAATTAATACATTATTGTACGATACTCAAAAGTAAGAAAATTTTACGAGCGTACAATTTAATTATTAATAATAAAAACATATTATTATAAAAAGGTGTCTCTCCGACAAAATATTTGCTAGCTTGATGCTTACTATTAGTACGTAATTGCATACATTTATCTTATATAGAATATTGCATATATTCATCTTGTATACAATATTACTGTATAATAATGTATTATACAATAGTTAAAAATTCCAAATTAGTAAACACCTCCATCACAATCCACAAAAAAGATGCGTCCTTTTAGATTGGAGTATCTTTGGCTATTCAAATAAAATGAATGGGGAGTTGATTAGAATCGGGAACTGCTTCTTTTGATGCTAGAGTAGTTGTCAGAGTATCGGCATTTTCTTTAGAAACATCGCAAGTTCAAAAAAACAAATTCGTTTACTGTCACAACACTATTTACAAGAATCCATTGCAAAAGAGAAGTGCCACAGATCTGTCATGTTGGTTTCTTAGACGATCAAAGCAAAATACACATAAAACATGCGCGGTTCTCTCGATATTCACAAAGATGTGTACACTATCGGTCAGTAAAAATGTTCTCGTGGGATTGCCACTTGTTTGGTGCCTCCTTGGCTGAAATGTTAGCTATCTGGAGGCGTCCGGATCATGATGCAGAAGTTTGTTTGAGCCTTTTCAAGGACAGTTAACCAATCTGAAGAAAAGGGAGTGTCGATTTTCCCTTTTTTTTTTAACAGGCAAATTTGCTTTAGATCAAAGACCACTGAGCTGCATATTGCACTGTTAGTTTTCCAACCAGCTGCGAATCTCCTCTAAACAGCTGCCGTAGTCTTCCACAGCGCCACATCCAACCCCTACTCGGTATGGGCAACTTCTGTTACTAACAGGCGAACAACTAAAATCCATCATCACAGTCAGAATTTCACAAAGGAAACATCGCAATCTTATTCCCCACGAGGCATTTCTCCTGCGCGATGCCGAATAAGCAGTAACTATCGAATGCGAATGCGCTTTTCTTATTCCAAATCGCTTTGTTCCATTGTTCAATAGTGTAGCATGTATTAGCCCATTAAGGACTACGCAACCCCGTACTTCGGTCAATAAAGGCTTCTGTTGTGCACGTCATCTCCAAGTCCCATTTAAGCAAGTTTCCTTTCACAGATCACAGAGAAACACTGACAACCAAACTCAGTCTCTTTACTCCTGTAATTCAGGTCCAGGATGCGCCTTTGTGAACAGCGCAAAGTCATCATGATACGATGTTTCGCGTGCTGTTGATGGAGCCCAGTACGATCACAACCAACGACAGTGGTCGTTATTTCACCTTAATCTCTATTTGTGCAACTCGTGAGACCCCTTTGGGCTAGAAAATATTTTACCAAGCCAGAATAATAGCAGTATAATGTGCTTGTGAGATTATTTTCCGATGATCTTTGGGGATAATAATTAAATGTTCTGTCTTTCTATATTATATTCAGAGGAGTTTAAGTTAATTATTTTGACAACGAATACGATCATTAACCGTATTTAGCAGTCATACAGGCTTGAACCACGGTCCACTCAAGGGGCGTGTACTGCACTCTTGCCCCTGGCCATTCGGCTACACCATTTACAAATTACAAATTATTATCATTAAATTATAATACTTTTAGGAAAGTATTATAATTTAATGATAATAATAATGAATGATATTAAATTTATAAAAAGAAAATGACATAAATAAATAATCTTTATTGACGTTAATGTATTTATAATTGGTTAAAATACGACCAGTTTTTCTCATCGAACGACAATGCTTTCTTAATGCAGATGGAGATTAGATTGAAATCGTTCATTGCAATATTAATGGGCCCTTATAATTTTCAATGAGCTGCGATCATACTGGAAGTACGATCGTTTCTTACTGGATGTACATGACCCAGTAAGAAACGACCGCATCTGTGGAGGCGATTCTGTTTTAGTATGAATGTGGGAATTATTCTCAAGGATGGATGAGAAACGTGGCTCACGTATCACAAATATTTGGGACCTTTGTTAAGTTTATTAATAGTTTTATTGTCATCATCGTGCACATGTGTATATATGCAGGATGTTCATAGAAGATCTGAACTATTTCATGAAGCAGCTTACGGAGGGGATGGAACCAGTGGACCAGTAGCAGTCCTAGGATTTTCGGGATGGGGGGAAGATTCTCGGGAATCGCTATAAAGTTTAATCATCGTGTTACAGTAAAATAAATCCATATACTTTTATCATAAGGAAGAGCTTATGATAAAGGTGGTGGTGCCCGATCTGGAACGCCACTAATCCCGAACCTCCCTAGAACCAAAAGGAACATCACTTCTTCCTATGGTAGTTTGGCGCCATGTTGCATCCAGCAGAAAATTGCGCTGGACCACGTCCTGCCCCTCGAAGAGCAATTTTCGGGTACGCTGTTGATTTCATTGTAAGTCTAATTGTCTGGGCGAGCAGCACAGACTATGCTGCTTGCGCTTATAACCACTGTGCCGCACAGTGGTTATAATCATCGTCCTCCCTCCAACACCGAGTGGAAAAGGCCCCAGTTCGAATATTATCAATTACGCCAGGAACTTTTATGGGCTTTTTTTTTTCCATCAGAAGCTCGGGTTTTCGCTCAACAAAACAAGCAAATCGACCAGCCAACACACGCAATTTATGGACATATTACACATTAGCAGATTAATTAATTCCCTGGTCAGTAGCGTAGCTACCCTTTTTTAGGCTCGGAGGCAAAGAACATGTCCGGGCCCCTACTTAATTAATGAAAATTGCAAAAAGAGGAGACAGCCAAAGACGACGGGCCCCTAAAAGGCCCGGGGCCAGAGGCAATTGCCTTGCCTGCCTACATGGTAGCTACGCCACTGTCCCTGGTGACCCTAATTATTAAAATAATATACAGAAACGGTCAATTACGTTTTCGTATATTAATTTATTATATATTATGAATCTCAATTGGCGTAAATTAAAATTCATAGTTTATTCTCTAACTTTCCGCTGTCGGCTCTCTACCCTTTGGACAATCGCTAGACTAGCTGGCTCGTTTAGCCCTCATGGATAGCACAGTTGGTAGGATCGCCGTCCTCCCCACACTGGATGGAAAAGACCTGAGATCGATCTAATCCCGTCGATGAAGGGAGGAATTTTTATGGGTCTTTTTCACAACGTGGCTGAGTTATTCTGTTTCAGGCGAGCATGGCATGTTTTTTTTTTCTCCCGGAAACTCGGGTTTTTCGTCCAGCAAACAGAACAGCGATCAAAGAACATACGCAATTTATCGACAATATACAAGGAGCAACATGTCCTTAGTCGCCGATGCTCCTAAAACTCAACAACAACAACAGCTGGCTCTTTTAACTTCAAACCACGGTACCTACTTTTGAGACCACCTAAAATCGGGGGCTCCGGGAACATGCTGGATACAGGCCTATGCAGAAAGACAACATTGCCATTAGCGACCCACAGAATATATCGACAGGTAAAACTAAAAGAGAGAAGTAAAAATATAAGTCACCCAAGTATAACAGGGAACGCTAGGAGCGCATCATACACATTACGCTTGTATCATTTTTATACATAGTAGACTACCAAGGTAGATGAATTGGCATCGTTTTAATCATATCTCATATTGTGAATACCTTCACAACGAGCTGCCATGATATTGCATTATCTCAAATAAGTAACGCTTCACCAATGGAGAATACCACCACCTAGGCGGCTCTGTTTCAATGCTTGTTGGCCCCTCTTAGGTGGGTGATACCACCCACTTGATCTGCTAGTAATCATCGATAAATGCAGTTGTACCTTGTGACATTGTAACAATTTCTTAACTGCATTGTAGCAGTTCTTTTTACAGGGACCGTATTTGCTTCATCACGGCAACTCTATGCGTCACAAAGCACTTGAGCTCTTTTAGCTTAGAGAGCATCTCTGGATTAGGGTGGTGTGTGTGTGTGTGTGTGTGTTAAGCGCCAAAACAACCAAGGCGAGACGTCAATACCGTGTGTATTCTTGATTGTCTTTTTTTTTTTTTTTTTTTTTTTTTATGAAAACCCCAAACACGAAAGGTATCAAAACCTATAGTACTTAGTACCGTGAATGGGTTGAAGGAGAAATATGGGGAGAGGGGGATGCCGGAAACTTTGCTCTAGAGACTAAACATGGGTTTCACCACTTCAAGCCTCCAATAAGCAAAGTGGTGGTATTTCACCGGTTGATGAAAGTCATCTACCACCTGTCTTGCTGTTTGCAGGAGAAACCCTGGTGTTTCTGGAAGGAAAACTTAACACTAGGCTGAGATCGACTAATTCAACCACGTTACAAAAAAAAGTCCGTATAATTCTTCTCGCGTCACTGACGAGATTCAATACGAGACCTATTCCAGCCGGTCGGTGTGGAATGGCGATGATTATAACCACTGCGTTACCAGCGAGGGCAAATTGAAAGAGAAAGATAGAAAACTCACGCCGTCCCAGATAAATCAAGAATTAGTGGAACAAGTTTCCGTTCTCACGTACCAAACAATTTGTGTGACTCCTGTTCAGGAGAGAGCAAATGTTTTTATGCGGGAGGGAGTTCCAACACACATTTCTCAACTGGTGAACGAACTGCTTTCGGCCATGAAAACCACATCATTTCATTTCTTGGCATTTTACCAATGCCTGTCAACCTCGTTTTTTGGACTTCAGTCCCTGTTATTTCTGGTTATGGGGATATCTCAAAGACGGGGTTTATCGAGGCAAATATTCAATCTCGGTTTGACCTGAAGGAAAGTATCGCAAGGCAAGTTGCCAACATCAGTGTTTACATTATTACGTTTTTTAAAGTAAAAAAATAAAACCCCTTTTTTGTAATCATCTTCACTACGGGGAATTTTACAATTTCAAAACGAATTGCCTCCATACAGCACTCCTACAAATAAAGAGCACTTCCCCCAGAGACGTTTGAAAGATATCTGGTGGTGGTGTTAGCAGAAGAATAAACCACGTGCAATTGTTAAGCTTTATACCATCAGAAATGTTATGCCTTTCCTCCCTCTCTGATGAATGATAGTACCATCGAAATAGCCACCCGGCTGATTGTACCTTGTTGAAAATAATCTTCAATATTCCTCAGTGTTGTTTATCGAACTAACAAAACACGAAAGCAATGAGTTTTGAAGGCAGTAATGTTCCGCATGGAAGATACGAATATGAATATCGTTAAATTGTATATCTGCTCTGCTGTTCCGATTCTTAAGAAAGGACCAGTAGCAATTGCTCATGACTCATTTATTCGTTCATATACAAGTAAATTCGTTAATGGCCTTAAAGGCAGTCCGCCATTTCTCTTCTTCCAATTGCCTGTTTTTTTAATTCGACAGACATGTCAGAATAATCCTCAATTTGATCCTTTATCTCAGCTTTAGTTTGGATAAACATGCATACTTTTCTGTAATTATCATCATTGGCATCTCAGGTCATTTTTACTTTTCGTTCTGGTTTAATCTTCAGCACCCTCCAAAAATGGTCCACATACAGCTGTTTTCATTCATTGGACGTGCTTGGATAAACAAGGGATTCAAACTGGTATATAAGGAAGGAGAATGAGCCACACAAGTTAGTCGTTCTCGTCGGAGCACATAGAGCCGAATTGATCCCAAGAAGGAGGGGTGGGGTTTTATTGTGAAATATCACATTGCTGGTTTGTGGGCATTTGTCTTACGTAGAATGGCTTCTAAATGTTAGTTCAAACCTGCCTTGTTCTCTGTGATTATGTACTCTGTAAAATTAAAATCAACTCTTAATTAACAAAATTAAAAATTAACTCTGTAAAATGACGAGAATTGGGTGTAGTGCTCCGTTTGTGCAATGTGTGGTGATGTTGCTTAGTTGTTTTTGGCCCCTTTTGCTACCAGGATGCAGCGGTCACCAGGAATGCTGCTTCCCAATACCCTTTCATTGCTGGCTTTTTTTTAAAAAACTCAATTTGAAAACCAACTCACTTACCCATATATATTATTACCATAAATTGCGTGTCTTCTGTGGTCAATTTGCCTGTTTTGCTTTACGAAAAACCTCAATTTTCAGGGGGGGGGGGTAACTTTGCTGTCCACGCCTGAGACCGACTAACTCAGCCAAGGAGGGAAAAAAGCCCATAAAAGTTCCTCGCGTAATTGACGAGATTCGAACCCGGGTCTTTTCCACCCGGTGTGGAGAAGACGGTGATTATAACCACTGTACCATTGTACATCACCAACTGCAATCAGGTTCTCGCCATGCATGGTGCAGCAAATCGTAATTGGTTCATAGAGACCTCGTGCGTAGCACACTGCATATAAGCACCGTCTTCCCCATAACGGGTGGAAAACATCCGCGTTTAAATCCGGTCAACGACACGAGGAAATTTTTGGGGCTTTTTTCACAACGATGCTGAATTAGTCGGTCTCTGGCGAGGGCTGCATGTTATTCCTGTCGGAAACTTGGGTTTTTCGTCCAGACAAAGAGACAAATCGACCACGAACACGCGTAGTTTACAGATGTAGCATATTCTGTCTGTAAACAATAAAATGATCTAAGTCGCTGATGTGCCTAAAGTTATGCAACAACATTGGTCCATCGAGCAGTTGAAATTGGTTCTATAGATGGAGTATGCATGGAAAACATCCGCTGCATGGAATGACCCCTTGGAAACAGATCATCACCACTAGCAACATAATTACTTTCTCTAAGCTAGATGCTCCCAACAAACATCTGTGATCCGACCTGCCCTCAACCAAATCAGTCGGCTCAGTCATATGTTCCCAGCAAACACGATTGGACTTCTCAACGACTTAAACATCAACCCTGAGGCGATTTGCGTAGACAAAGGCCAACAGAACAAAAGTTTTTGCTGATACCTACTCAATCTTGCAATTTTAGACCTTTCATTTTCCATCGCCCTACGTGGCTTCTGTGCTAGAGGATAATCTGCGTTCCTTCTCCTGTTCCACTCAGCTTATAGCATCTTGCCGGCATCCCCACATTCCTCTTGGACAGACACTGAATGTATATTGAGCATTTACATTGAACATAATCTGTTTTCGCCTTTGTATCTTGTAACTTTTATATTATCCAATATAGATATTGTATTGCTACGTTATATTTGCGTTTATCCTCCTAGCATTTGATTGCTGTCTAGGAGTGAATGTAACTTTTACTTTACTTCAATTAAACGAACTGGAACGTTGTATAACAGCAAACCTAGAACCAAAGAGTTCTGTTTGCTGTTTAGAGTTTAAATCCCGAACTGAGTCATTCAACTCTTCTTGCTTAATTAATTAATGCGGCTCGTTCTGGTGGACTAGCAACCAGAAAACTCTAACGAGTTTTCTGGTTGCTAGTCCAAGTCTGTTGAGGTGACGGTCCAGCAAAGTTTGAAACACAATAATCCTTGCTATTCTTCACTGTTTCCTTTATCCCATGGTTTTGGGGAATCTGATATTCGCCAATATTCATTGCAGATGATATGTTATGGTATTTGATTCTGTGATGCAGATAATACAGCACTAATATGGAGCCCAAGTTTTGTCGCAATCACCAACCTTGCAACCAAAGTACAAAGAACGTGCACGTTTATTAATACTGCAGATTCTTTTCCTCTGGATTTTTGTTGTAACTGTCCACACACGTAACCGAAATTGTCAGGATGGTTCAGATATTTCCTTTGATTCTGTTTAAATACTAACAGTACAATGCCAAGCAAAACGCTGAAGAAACAAACGATATGTCATAGATAGGCAGATGAACTGCACACGTACCCTCACTACAACTATCTTTCCGTTACGGAAAGAAAGAAGCGAGAGATAGGACATGGTTCAACATGTTAACTCTCCCCAACGTTACTGCCATCTGCGAGCACATGCAAACTTTTTTATTTGCAGGTAATACAACAAATCGGTACCATATCTATTTCCCTAAACTGTAGTAAGATATACATACGATGTCTAAACTTAAAAACCTGTATACGTAGAAATTGTAATGTGATGAGAAATTTTAAGAATTATTTTCGAAATCTACGCACAAAAATTGATTGCAAATGGTTGATATATTAGTGGAATTAAAAATCACGTTGGCCAGTATAATCAGTTTTTACGATATGCTATAAGCAAGCCCTGGTGGGTGCACAGTTAGTATCGTCACCATCTTCCCCACACCGGCTAGAAAAGACCTGAGTTCGAATCCCGTCAATGATGCGAGGAATTTTTATGAGCCTTTTTCACAATGTGTCTGAGTTAGTCGGTCTCAGGCGAGGGTAGCATGGTTTTCCTCCTGGAAACTCGGGTTTTTCGTCCAGCAAACAGCAAATCGACCACAGAACAAGCGCAATTTACAAACATATTGTATAGGCGCAATATGGCCTAAGTTGCTCATTTCCTGAAATCCAACAACAGCTATAGCCTATAAGCAAAGAACTTTATTGTTTATAGTTGCTCACTGCACTGTTTTCTTCAAAGGTTTTTCCTTTTTCCTGCCCACCGCTGAAAAGTCGTGTACATGTGGTCGTGAGCAGGACTGTCAAGTGTGGGAAAGCGTATAAAATGAGTCATTCATTGGTGAAGGCGTCTTGATGCAGTCATGTCACTGGGGATATAATATGAGGAGATGTCCGACCTGCATGAACCAGCCTGCGAGTAGACAACCTAATTCTTGAAGGGGAGGGGTAACCTGGTTAGTGAAAGCTCCTAACAACGTGATAAACAAGTCAAGGGCTGCACGTTGCATAGTTACGAAAAAGGAATATCTGAATAATTAAGTTAACCACGAACCCACCCCATACGGTAATAATCGAAGGCGAAAATGGCATTATTTCCGGATAGTATTTACAGGTGACCCTTGACCCTTCCTACTCTGACAATTCTGGACGTTCTCGGTGCCATTTAATTGGAAATGTGGATTGTCCGACCACAAAATGTTCTATGGTTTCCTTTCCAGCTTCATCACCATGTCGATTTGGTATGGATTTTAATTATCACGTCTTTATGTGATTCCGAGTTCTTCTCTGAGGAGAGTTGGGCATTAAGTAGTGCGATTTCGCTAAAGTGAATTAGCACTAGCGGTCCTCATGTGATCCATTTCAGGTGGAGATATTTACGAGAAGCAGCTGGTGTTGCAGTTGTTCTGATACTGTATCTAGCTAAGGTCCACAACTCGATGTTAGGAGGAAACATGTTCGTTACCTATTTTTATTTTTATTTATTATTTTTTAATGGTTTTTGACTTCTGCATGTATCCATCGCTGTTTGATTTGCATGCTGACTGAGTATAGGGCCACATTCACGCTAGTATCACTTTTAAAATCTGTTCCTCCCCACCTCACACCACTCCTTTCTTCGTGGTCTTAATATCATTCTTTTAAAATTTCATTACTATCTCGTTTTCCTTTCTCCATGTACAGGCTCCTTTAATTATGACATATTGTATATAGAAATAATACTATGCACTTAGTACCAAGCCTTTCACTTCGTGGTATTTTGGAGAAATTTGGTCGCATAATGCATACATATGTCACCCACCTTTTAAGATAAACAAAATGATTTATTGATTTTTCTTATTCATATATTTAATACTATTTCAAAATAGGCTGATAATACAAACGGAATTCATTTTGATTTTGTGAGTCCTTAAAACTCTTTCGATATATCAATGACTTTTAAGATAACAGATTACATTAAAATCATTTTCTAGAATCAAAGTCAAAAACGAATACAGTATTTTCAAATAAACAGCAGCCTCGTAGCTATTAAAACTCCCTTCTACTAATTGATGAGTTCAGATGTCATCTAATTCGACATCTGAACGTATTATAAGTTAATTATTCATGACTAATTAAAATATAATAGAGCTAGCAAGCGACTGGAGCGAAGCTAATAGACATTTAAAATGTCTATTAAAACAAGCCCTAAAGTCTAATAAAACAAGCCCTAAATTCTGTTTCAAATATAGGAAAAATACCAACGCACACCTAACAAATTTATAAATAGAATTGTGAGATGTTTTGTAAAATGCTGTACTTTAATTATGGGAAAGTAAAATAAAGTTTTTTAATAATAACAAATTTCTTGATAATTTTTGGTATTTAATTTTTAAAAGAAATATTATTATATTTCAGAATTTAAATAGAAATTCAACATACCGGCTTACGTTAACAGAATACCAGATCGTCTCTGATAACTTGTGCCATGTCTACTATAATTGCTATTTTTTTTTTTTTTTTTTATGTGAACCCCAAACACGAGAGGTATTAGAACCTATAGTACTTAGTACCGTGCTTGGGTTGGAGGTTGAGAAGACGAAAGAAGATATTTGTTGACATTGGACTTGAACTTCTGTAGATTGTAATTTTCAGGAAATACGTATGAAGGAAGGTTGTTCCAGAAAACGGCAGTTGAATGAATAAATGAGGAAGATGAAAAGTTGGTTCTGTGGGTTTGAAGTTGGACAGTAAATGGATGTTGGCTAGTGGCGGCACGTGTTCGGACTGTTTTGAAAAAAAGAGAGAGCAGGAATTATAGAAGCCAATTCAGAAGAACACCACGCCACGGAAGTATCTGTAGAAGAGGCATGCAGCAGAAACAGTACGTCTGTGAGAAAGCGAGTGGAGAGACTCCGTTAGAGATGAATCATTAATTAACCTAACTGCCCTCTTCTGAATGGAATCAAGAAGCCTGAGAGAGGTTTTGGGGGCACCACCCCAAATGTGGGAACAATATTCCATGGCAGGGCGGATTTGCGATCTATACAGAGTGAGCAGCTGTTTGGAAGAAAAGTAACGCTGAGAGCGAAAGAGAAAACCAAGTTTTTTAGATGCAGAGGAAGCAATATTTGTAATGTGCTTGTGCCAAGAGAGATTAGAAGTCAGGGTAATCCCCAAAAGAGATATATCCTTTTGCCTAGAAATTGGAGTGTCACTAAAGATAAGCATAGGAGCAGAAGAATCCTTTTTGCGAGATATAAGACAAGACTGAGTTTTAGAAGGGTTGAAATCAACTAAGTTGTCTTTGCCCCACTGGAGAATTACCTGAAGATCGGCATTTAAGGAATTGGTAGCAGATTTTCGAGAAGTTTAAGCTGATTGAGCAGGGCAAGGTTTCTCAAAATGGAAAGTTGAATGCAATGTGCTATCATCGGCAAAACTATGGATAGGATTTCCAGTCAATGGAAGAAGGTCATTGATATACAAGAGGAAAAGAGTGGGGGAAAGAACTGAACCTTGGGGGACACCGGCATTAGTGGAGAAGTTAGAAGACAGAGAGCCATCTACCATCACCCTCAGTGAGCGATCAGAGAGAAAACTGGATAACCAATTACTAAAAACAGTTGGCAAACCATAAGATGGAAGCTTGTTTAGAAGACCTTTATGCCAAACACGATCGAAAGCCTTTGAGATGTCAAGAGCAACTGCTTGTGTTTCACCGAACCTTTCCATTGAAGTAGTCCATAAATGGGTAACATAAGCCAGAATATCACCAGTGGATCGACACCGACGGAATCCATACTGGCGATCGTTGATCAGACGGAAGGTTTCTAGGTAGTTTAAGAGTTGGCGGTTAATTGATTTCTCCATTACTTTAGAAAGAGTAGAAGTAATTGCAATGGGACGATAATTGGATGGGAGGGATTTGTCACCCTTTTTAGGAACTGGCTGGATATGAGCAAATTTCCAAGC
This sequence comes from Mastigoproctus giganteus, assembly GCF_048544385.1. Lineage (NCBI taxonomy): Eukaryota > Metazoa > Arthropoda > Arachnida > Uropygi > Thelyphonidae > Mastigoproctus > Mastigoproctus giganteus. The sequence continues at coordinate 48,690,311 of NC_143584.1, read as the reverse complement.
AGAAGGAAAAACACCTTTGGAATAAGAAAGTGAAAAAAGGCGGCAAAGAATAGGAGTAAGTTCAGGAGCACAGATTTTGAGAACAAGTGGAGAAATACTATCAGGACCTGGAGCTTTCTTAGCATCAAGATTCATCAAAATCCTTCTGATATCCTTTTGACGGAAGACCACAGGAGGCATTGAATGGACCGTGTTGGGAATGGTGGGAGGTGTTTTACCAAGTTCATTAATACATGAGCTGGAAGAAAAATGGGATGCTAGCAGGTCAACTTTATCCTTGGCTGAAGTGACAACAGAACCATCTGGTTTGGACAGAGGTGGAAGCAGAGATGGGCAAAAGTTGCGGCCAATAGCTTTGGCAAGAGACCAGAATGCTCGGCTACCATTAGGGCAAGAAGCAAGTTTTCTACTCTTAGCCTGTTCAAACTCTAGTTTGGACTGATTAATAACTGCTTTACAATTGTTGCGAGCTTTGGTGTAGGCAGAAAATGAAACTGAAGAATTAGAAACAAGCCAATTACGATATGCAACATTCTTCTCTTGAACAGCCTTAGCACATTTATTGGAAAACCAAGGTTTAGATAAAGGACGAGATTTTAAAGTGGAGTGTGGGATAAAGGATTCCATTCCTGCAAGAATAATTTCACTGACACGATCTGAGCAAACGTTGACATCAGGAGTTTTCAAACAGTAATCTGACCAAGGAAAAGAAGAAAAGAAGTCTCGCAGGTCATCCCATTTTGCATTCTTGTAATGCCAAACAACACGAGGTTGGGAATAGCCATGAGATAAAGGTTCCATTGGAGAAGAGACAATCACCAAGTTGTGATCTGAAGTGCCTAAAGGACCTCTCACTTCGACCGTGTACTTAGAAGGGTTGTTTGTGAGAAAAAGATCAAGCGAATTGGCTGTATGATTCGGATTGTCCGGTATTCTTGTAGGTAAATGAACAATCTGTGCTAGGTCATTAGTAATTGCAAAAGCCTCAGCATCTCGACCTGCTGGGTCGGTGTGACTAGAAAACGGAAGCCAGCTGGAGTTGTGAACATTAAAATCACCAAGGAAAATTACCTCACTGTTAGGAAAGTTGGACTGGAGAAAGTCAAGTTGCAACGAGAGGAAGTCAAAGAGCTCCAAGTGATTAGTGGAGTTGGGAGAACGGTAGAGACAACAGATGAATTTGACACAATGAGGTAGAGAGATTTTAAGCCAGAGAAGATCAAAGAGAGGAGATTCCAAATTGCCAAGTCTCTGACAGGGAATATCAGAACGGACATATGCACAAGTACCACCTTTGAGGCGAAAGGAATCATACAGCGAATAATTTGGGCATCTGAGATGAACAGTAGTTGAATCAACCGATAACTGAGATTCTGTCAGAAAAAGTACATGGGGTTTGGCAGACTGCAAGTGGAAATGGACATCGTTGAGATTAGAATTGAGACCACGTATATTTGTGAAATGAATTAGGAAATCCTTGGGAGGTTTAGATCTTTTCGCAGATAAGCTTGTTCTATTAGTTTGACAATTCATGGTGTATTCAATAGTAAGAAAAAGTGGGTGGGACATGCTGTATGAAGTAATGAAATTTTTGGATATGGCGTACATGTGGGAAGAATATACCCAGATCCTTGACATAACGTGGCCTCGACAATGCTCCCCGCATACACACTACTCGGACTCCCTCCAGTCACTATCTGGCAGAGTAGAGGTAGCAAGATTATACACTAGCTGATCCGGAAGCCTCCTAGAGAGTTACCAATAGGTTCGGTCCGGTGTACTAACTAGCGGCCGGCCTGCGAAAACCGTTTTAGAGCTGTACCCTCGAAATGTAAGGAATATTGGATCTCGCCACAACGTTCATCATAACCTCAAGAGTCATCAATCATACTGCATGATGGAAGAGATAGGGAAGGGTTGACCGGAACTTAGCTCTAGAGACTAAACATGGGTTCCACCACTTCAAGCCTCCAATAAGCAAAGTGGTGGTATTTCACCGGTTGATGAGAGTCATCTACCACCTAGTACTGCCTGGTAACATAGAGGGGCGGCATTCCTCCATGTGGTGTGGGCGCCACACCTCGACCCCTGCTTACGTTGGTTCACACCTGGGTGGTCACCCACCATGTGCTTGTGCATGGAGGTTATACCCAGGATTACTAACAGTCCCACCATCGTGAAGGTGCAAGCAGAGGATTTGGTTGTCACAGACCGTCCGGACTTCGCCGAAATTGGGTCCACTTGACTTGAGTGTCACCCGAATATCAGTTCCATCAGCGTTTTAGACTCCCAGGTAGCAAGTACAGCTTGTCTGGCATATCTGAGAGAATGTCTGTGACAACCTCAAGGACCTCAAGCTAATTTTAATTATTGAGTTAATTAGGGTTAAGTGCATGCATTACAAAATTAGAATATAAGATTTAATTTGGTGAAATACCGCGGATAGATTGACAAAAAAAAAAAAAAAAAAGTGAAAGCTGTTCTCCATATAAAACGCCTGTGATTTTACAGGTGTCACGGAATCGGCGCATGCGTAGTTTAGTTAGCAGAGTTCTCTTCACTGTTTTACAAAAGGAAAATCAAACAAATCAAAAAAATGTTGTATGGCTAATGCTTATAGTGCTTTATTTAAGGGGTTATATAAAAGCCAGTAAAATAAAATAACGCTGCCTAAATCTAAGGGGCAGGTCTCAACCCCTTCTTTCCTTCCGATGCGTGGAAATATCAATGAGAAACGTAAACTCATTTGCCTATAGGTAATCAGAAATATCAAAGGTTGTTTGGGCACCGTGCTCTTTATGAAACTATGTGGAGTGTGGCTGAGCGATAGAAATTCCATGAATAGGAAAGCTGTCGCAAACGGAATGGAATAATACCGGCACTTCAGTTAAAATAACGGGCTGATGCATCATTGCGTCCAATGTTACGTCGTTTCAACGATCAGATCTCGTTTGTCTTTATCAATTTACTACGGCACTTTCCAGTTTAAACAGAGCGCGCGATCTTGGTTAGTTGAAAAAGAAAGACAAACAGAAAAAGAAAAGAAATGGAGTCTGTGTAAGGAAAATACAAGTTTGTTCGCATCGAAAGTTTCTGCACTAAGAAAGTTGGGTTTTTATTTCATTCTATTTTATTTTTTCGTTGATAGAGTTGGTGTCAAGTTCAGCGTGTTTTTACAACGAACTTAGGTAGGTTTGTATTGTTATTAAACGGACTCGCGTTTCTTGTTAGTGGGTCTTGAAGCGTTCTTCCTGTTCCTCGGTTTTCACAATGAGACAAACTGATTTAAGTGTGGTTTTAGTGAGGTGAAAGTTCATAGAACATAGGAGTTTGTGAAGTAAAAGCCGCTGCAGACAGCTCATTGTTCTTCGGTGGTTATTATCGTAACTCTCTGAAAGGCTAGTTGATAAAACATCATATACAGCTGTACTATTCACACGCATGGTGTGATTGCAGAAGTAGTGTTTTTTTTTTTTTTTTTTTTTTCGGATAACGTATATGACTCTTTCTTATTGGTTCTCAGTAATCATCATCTAAGTGGTGTTCACCTGGCAGCGTGGCCTGACTGGCGCATAACGAATGGAAAAAGAAACCCAATTTAAAAATAATTGTAACTACCGAACAGAAGCACGCTTCCATCAACAGAACTGGTGCTGAAATAATTCGTTTACATTCATCGGCTTTAGACTGTTTTTGCTGGTTTGGCATATCCTTACTGTACACGCAAACCAACGATAGCTTGATAGACAAGCGTTTTGTTTAAATACTGCACGAATGTCGATATATCTATTTTTAGACAGTCTACAACAAGCTATCTTAATAGATCAATATAGCTCTTTGACACTTTTTTTTTTTTTTTTTGATCACTCGACTGTCTTTGCCCAGTCTAAAGAGCGCATGAGCATTTCGATTATTGGATGTAAGACCGCTCTTCTATTGTCTGGATACCTGCGCATCACTGGCATTTATTGCCCCTAACGCTAATTTTAAACAGACGCTCTCGCGTGGCATATTAATTTTGCGTTATTGGGAAAAACGGATCTGAATTATCCGCAGAAGGAAAAACAACAAAACGATTGGAGCTCTCTTCCCCACATTACGCATGCACGGCGCGTGGGAGATAGAAAAGATGGATACTCTGTTCCTGTTTTGTATACTTCCGCATACAAAACAGAAACAGCGTATCCATAGCTGTTGTTTAGTAATGTCAACCTCGAAAATACGTGTCAGCATTATGCAAAATGATTGGTATTATTACCATAACAATTAAAGACATTTTAATGGGGTTATCTGACTATAACCGATGACAACTTCTCGCATGCAGTAAACAGAATGAAAATATCGAATATTTCTCAAACATCTGGTTTCTGTTCTGTCTCTCGCTGTTTGTTTGATAACATCGGCCTGCCGTTAACAGAGGGTTGGGTAGGAAACGGGGACCTAAAAAAATCATTACTGGGGTTGCCGGGAAACGGGAGCCGGTCTAATCATTAGTTGCGTAACTGGCCTGTGTATTTAGTATGTCAACATAGCGTGTCCAGGCTTTGTGTGAACTTAATGCTTACATCATAGCGAAAGAAAGTGCTTGACAAGGGATTAGGTGACCTTCCGTTGACTGAGCACGTGGATCGAATGATCCTACCTCCACAAAGGTTGTAAAATGCAAATGGATTCGTAATGGATTTAAAAATTAGAATTTACGAGCGCTTATCTGTTCATTTTCCTGCCGATGTCCATCTTCGAAATGGTCTTGCAGCGAATCCCCTCCTAATCGCAATTATAAGACAGTTTCAGGATTGGCCGCGAGAGGGCGCACCGTCCGATTCATTTCGGAGAATAAAAAAAACGAAACGTAACTTAATAAATATAGCTCCCGTTTAGGAGTATTTACCTAGTGTCCGGCTTGATTGAAGCCGCCCATTATTAAGAAGGCTTAGGGGTATTAGGCACTTAAGGCAGTGTCGTAATGACCCTTGAACATCTGCTCCTGTGAGAACACACTCGCGACATCATTCATTGTCGACTCGATGGTGTCCTGGACCATCGCAATCACTCCGCACATTGTAAACTTAAATGATGTACAGCTCTGCGTATCTCGCGCTCCAACATTACAAACACGTGAGTGAATAATGAGCGCGAGAGAAAAAAAAATAATAATAAAAATAAAACAAAATAATAAAACGAAGAGCAAAGTTCTGGAAAGAATCCAAAATGTTTTATTCATACGCCGTCGGATCGTCGCTATAAGTTGTTAGTCGTTGGGAGTGTATTAAATAAAGTCTGGAGGAGAACCCGTCAGAACTCGGAGGTTGTAAACCTCTCGTGGGTGTCAGCGTTTAAGTGTAAACGTACAAATTTGAAACTTAATTGTCAGATTGAAATTTTTTTTTTACTTCGGCTACGTTTTTAAGGGCAGAAACGCACTCCCGAAAATAAAAAGTGATTATTTGGTGAAAGGGCGCTTTCTGTCCCCACTAGTATTCATTCTGGTGCGATTTTCAGAGGCCCACAAAGGATATTTTTAAATTAATTTGATTTCGTTGTATGACTCGATTAATTAAAATGCTTAAGGTAACCATTAATACTTTTGCCACAGTTACTCCTTCCGGAAGTGGATGTCCCGTCCACTGACCTCAGGGAATTGTAGCCTTAGGCAATCCTCTGATTTCCCCATTGTAGCTGTTCTGATCTCACCTTTTGGCACACCAATAAAAACAGCAGTCTTACTCTATGAGTTGCTACTACCGTACGTACCAACGATATATTTTTATGCACATTGGCGCATGCGTAAAGCACATTCACCATATCTGTCCGTCCGTCCGCATGTATTAGTTAGACTCCCAGTGGACAGATTTTCAGGAAATTTTTGTATTTAGCTATATAAGAGAGATTTTTTTTTTCATACATATCACATAGGCTAGCTATCCTATATGGAGCTTAAAAAATATTATTTTTGTTGCCTTGAGTTGATTGGAGGAATTAATGGGCAATGTGACGGATGCGTAGAAACGAAATTTTCTCGGTCTGCGCATATGAAGTGGTTATTTTTTGATTATTTCTGGTGTGTTTTATTTTATTTTATTATTTTTTTTTGTTATCAGTTTACTAAGTATATAAATCATGAATTATTACTATTTGCTTATTATGTTAATTGCGGCATAAACGTGAAATATGTATTGAATTTCAAATTGTTTTGTCAAATTACAAAAGGAATAAGTAAAGTATTATGAAACTTTTGAGTAAATATTATGTTTTCAGATATGTGCAGTGAAGTGAAAACGATTACTGCCATAAAGGAGTTTACTTATGCATGAGTGATGCACACACATCATTTCTACTAATATAGAGTTTTATTTATATCTCATATTGTTATCTCATAACGCTTCATCTATTGTTACTTATTCTCAAGGCCGTTTCAAGGCTTTTTGGCCCTGTTGTAAGTACCCTGTTGTTGCAATAGTGACAGCTCAGTTATGAAGTATGATTCCACAATATGAGAGATACATGCGTTGTTTAATCTAAAAGATATTTCTTGGCTAGCTATATATTGTAAAGTTATGCTTCCTAACTGGGTTGTCACTATTGCAACAACAGGGTATCTTCCCATCCACCGATTAGAAGCCAATAAGCTTCGAAACGGTGCCGTCTGGGTGGTGGTATCCGCCGAGAATAACGATAGTCTTCTCCACTGGTGCAGCAGTACTTATTCGAGGTAGTGCAATACCATGGCAACTCGTTGTGAAGGTATTCACAATATGAGATATAATTAAAACAACCTTGGTAGTAGAAATGATGTGTGTATTACCAATGTATAAGTAAACTCCTTCATACTCAGGCATTTAGCCAAGAAAAAACTTTTGAATTACTGTCATATATTACTAGCCAATTAGCTAATAATTATTTGATACCAGGAATTGGCAAAATTATAGTATTTCAAATTTTTTTCCGGTAGAACGGGAATCACTGTAAACTAGAAATGGGTGAAAAGAGGAGATCAGTCATCCTGTAACTGTACAAGCTGCTAATTGAAAGGGAATTTCATCCAAGTTGTCCTCTTCAGCTCATGTAGATCATTAAGAAGAATTCCTGCAGAGAAACAAACCTAGTGGGGACTAAGTTTGGCTGCCTGCCGATATCATTTATAGTGGACCCATTAACTTCCAACCCGTTTGAGTTTTCTCTCCTGATACCATCAACGTTCGAAGCGTCATCACCAACATTAATGAAAATAATGTCCAGTTTCATGATGCAGTTGTGGATTCACAAGTTTCTTCGAGCCTTAAATGGGCGCTTAAAAATAAACCAAAATCAAACATTTATTTGAATGATTTTGAGTAGTTATAACTGCTCAAATTGAATAAAAGCGAAGAATATTTAATCCATAACACGCCCTGTTAAGCTATACCTTCACAGTTTCGCCGACTTGTCCCTGTTTTAGTATTTCGCGTGCATTTCAAATTTGAAACTCGAAGCTCCTTCATATTGATGACATTAAACCAATCCCTGATAGCGCAGAACACTAAAAGGTCAATATAACTAGTACCGTGAACTTCAATCTCAGGACCTCAGTCACAGAAAAACTGTGTAAGTTTTTCTCAGATTTTTTTCCTAAATTTGTTCGGACAGACAAACCGTCTTTACAGCAAATACAATTTCAGACACGATGCTGCATGGCCTTAGTTTCCTTAGTGCTCATCTCCTGAATCCAACCAATAATTTTACTCACTGATCCCACGAAGAAACTAATCTCCAGGCAGACACCAATCCCTTCATTACATCCACAAAATATGTTTTATGTTTAGTTTATTTCATTTCATAATTAAAATCAGTGATGTCTATAACCCACGTTTCAAGTGTTAACCTGAATCAACGACCCTGTACACGAAAGCATTAAGAACACTCTATTATATGAAATCCCCACCCCGGAAGTCCATATTTCTCGAAAAATACGTGGTAACATCAAGATCATCACGCAGGAACAATTTTGCCCTCGTCCCAGCGGACCTTAACTTTTGTCCCGTAGTGCCAACAGCACTCTGACATTTCTTACTGCTTCTCTGCAGATGCAGCTTTCACTAATGTTTTCATAACTGTTTTACTGATGTTCTTTTATCTGCATTTCCACAAAACAATTTGTATAATGGCCCTTTCCGTGGTCTGTTTCGCTGATCACATTTTTCACATTTGCAGTATGCAAGAGATAAAGTTGAGGGTTTTTACAACGCCACTGGTTTTACGAAGTTTTCTGTAAAAGTCGACGTGCCGGGTTATTCAAAGTAAAACAGGCCCCTCGTGCGCGCGTGTGTGTGTGTGTGTGCATTTCCGACTTCAATCAATCACATATTTTATTCTTGTAACTCCACGAATCACGTTCAATTATTCTCAGAGACGTGAATGCCGGCACTGATCAATACGCTGATATTGGATTAGCAGCGCACGATTGCAATTCAATAAATGAGAAGCATCCATTACGAAAACAGCTTTGTTGATTCGCAACAGAAGAGGCCAACTTTCGAAAGAAAATCACGAATACCGAATTTTATTCCTGCGCTGAGTTATGGGGCGAAATTAATTGGTTCATGGGCCGTGCTAAAGCGGATTGAAGCCAGCTCCAAGACCCGAAAAAAAAAACCAGGAGAAAAACCGTTCGCTCAGCCAATCCCATTTATAAAACGCTTTATTCTTAATAGTTTGAAGTTCAGCTCTTTCGGTTTTACAACTGAATATTTTGTTTTCAATACTTAAGAGTAAAGAAATATTATTATTTATTTTCCACTTTTTGGATAAAGGGCTTTTTTTAACGCTAAAGTTTCATTTATGTTTTATTTTTGCTGTTTATTATTTTTTATTAAATATTTATAAAGTGTTAACTAGTTCTGACTTTGTTTGCAGACAAGACAATAGTTGAAGCGAAGCACCCGGTCAGGATAATCAGATCTGGAGCACTGAAAGGACAAGATCCAATCACCTTAACAAGAAACTTAAAAATAGACTCTTGATGCAGTCTTGTGGCCAATTTTGATTATTTTCTTCTTGGATAAATGCGATGCATGTTGGAACGTCACGTTGTTCGTCTAGTAACGGATCTTTACAATTCAGGAACATCGCACTGTTGGGATCATCTAGTAACTCATCTTTACAATTCATCCTTTGTTCTGAGAAATTCGTAAAAGAACTGAAGGTGGTGTTCGTCGAAACAGCGAAGATGTGGGACACAGTTAATATTTCATTCCCGTGCACTTTCCACTGGTTGCGTAGTTACGGGATTTTATGAAAACATACAAGCGGATGGAGATTGTGTGTGATTTTAAAAACTGTTTTCCAGAAAGAGCTATAATCTAATAAATATTTAACATTCTGTAATGTAGAATAAAACTTAATAAAATGGGAGCTGAAATGGGACAATTAATTGTCGACTTAGGATGTCTGTGACTGCTTGTATCACTCTACGGTTTGCACCTGAATATGTCTATAAATAGAGGTTTTATATACACTTTTGGAAGCCAACATACCACGTTCGAAGTGAGAGAATTTTCATCTGGGTGAGAGAACGGTCATGCGTACACTTTTAATCAATATGTGAACACGCTAGTTCATAAGAAGATTTAGTATTTAATATAGTATTAGTAATGGCCCTATGGCACAAGGAAGCCTAAGGCTTATGCTGCACCAGCCAAAAAAAAAAAAAACGGAGTAAAATAATAATAATAATAATAAAATTAAAATAATTAATAACTAATAAAAGAAAAGTAAATAAATAATAAAAAGAAAACCTATGCCTTTCCCTCCTCCCGTAGGGATAATAACTATCCAAGCTGACCTTTGAATTTCCCCAAACTGTCAGCCTCTACCACCCATGTCGGTAACTTATTCTAGTAATTTATAACTCGCTGGCTAAAATAAAACTTCCTGCAATCCAGTCTAAACAACTCCCCCGTAACTTGAAATTATGGCCCCTAGTTCTAGAATCATTTATAACTGTGAAAATTTCGTCCTTATTCATTTTACTTATGCCTCTGAGCCTTAAACACCTCGATCAAGTCTCCTCTAAGCTGCCTAATTTCCAAGCTCTGCAACCCACATATTCGAAGTCTTTCCTCATATGGACGCCCTTTTGCCGATCTCACCAGGCGAGTTACCCGTCTTTGCACCCTTTCAAGAAGCTCCATGTCTTTTTTTAGTTGCGATCTCCACGCATGAACACAGTATTCCAAGTGTGGTCTAACAATAGTCTTATACAATGAGATTATGACGTCCTTATCTCTACTAGCAAATGTTCGGTAAATCATCGATCGGACACGATGGGCTTTCCTTGCAACCTGTCTACAATGCTCGGAGAACTGCATGTCTGACCGTATCGTAACTCCCAAGTCCCTTTCTTCCATTTCTGGTTTTAGTTCAACTCCACCAAGTTGAACTAAAGAGATCCCAAGGATCATTTTACTTATGCCCGTAGGTAATAACTATCCAGCTGACCTTAGAATTTCCCCAAACTGTCAGCCTCTACCACCCATATAGGTAACTTATTCTAGTAATTTATAACTCGCTGGCTAAAATAAAACTTCCTGTCTTGGGACCACCGTCTTGCCCAAATAAATCAGTCTTGGGACCACCGTTGCCCAGGTGTATGACCTTGCATTTTGCTGAATTAAAGCATAGCTGCCACTTTTCTGACCATCTGACCACCATCCCTGAAGTCTATCTAGGTCACTCTGAAGAAGCTCTGCTAGGCGGTGATCATTAACTACTCTACCGATCTTTACATCATCTACAAATTTAGACATCACGCCTTCTACCCCTTCATTGATGTCATTTGAGAAAATCAAAAACAACAGTGGTCCCAAGACTGATCCTTGGTGAATCCCACTTCTTACATCAACTCAATCTGAGGAATAACCATTTATCAAAACCCTCTGCCTCCTGCCCTGAAGCCATCTAGCTATCCATCTAAGGATTTTCCCTGTGATTCCAACCTGTTCCAGCCTACAAAGTAACCGCTTTATATTGATTCATTTTGTTTGATCTTTGCTAGGGTTATGTATGTAATTTTTCGTGTGACATTTCAAATATATTGTACGAAAAAGAGGCTTTAAAAGGACGTCGTTTCAATTCTGACAGTTAACTCGCACTGAGTAATGGTACTGTAGAAATTAATTTTTAGAGTTTCCATATCTCACCTATGAAACTATCGATATTGCAGTTTCGTTAATACGTCCAGATTTATAAAATTTTATGTTCTGTTTATTGATCAATTCCTTTTGCACTTCTGCAAATTAGCGATGCGTGCAAAAGTCATCTCTTCCATGTGAAGAAGAGAAGACTTTTGTGCACTACTAGTATACATTAAAGTCGTTTAGATTTTATATTATAAAAAATGTATATCAATATACATTAGATACCTGGAGAGGATGTTCTGTGGATGCTTTCAACACTGCTCGACAAATTATTCATGCCTATAGAAACATGGATCGCAACACGTCACTTCATTCCCGTATTTTGGCTTGCTCAGTGGGGTCAGCTACATCTCCAATACTCAGCATGGTAAGTCATCATCGTTTAGATGATTCTTTGAGAAGCCGGGCAGTCGCCGGCGGAGGTGGCACTTTGGCTTCATGTGGCACACAGTTTCGTCCCGGCTCTATAGAAGCAGTTTCAAAAGACAGAAACCATTACAAGAAGCGCTGGCCAAGGTCGTCTGAGGGCTACATGAGCGCTATCTGGCTCTAACAGCAAGATGAAACCCTACGATGTCCTGTCATCGTGCCGCTTGAGGTTGTTGCAACCACAGTTAAAGCATTTTCAACGGGATTGTGTTAAGAAGGCTTAATTCAAGTGGACTATACGCAAGGAAGCCAGTGGTTTGTATCCCATTAACCCCAAACCACCGCAGGATTCGGATTCGTCTAAACGTGCCATAAACATGTGACTTGGAGAAATAGGGCACAGTTCTGTTCTCTGATGAGTCCCGTTTTAGCCTACAAACAGACTGTAGACGTTATTTCATCTGAAGATAACGAAGAATGGGGTACCATCCCTCCAACGTCAGGGAAATGTAAATTTGGAGGCGGTGTTCTCGTGGGAGGGATAATAATCAACGGCGGCATCCCCTTTCATGCTTTTGACAGGGGTATTGTAACTGCGCAGAAGTACCGAGAACAGATCCTCGAACCGTATGTACGGCTTTTTAGGGATGCGGTTGGCTCAGATTTTATTTTCATGCACGACAACGCCACAGCACATAGAGCTCAAGCGGTGGACGAATCTTGAAACCGAAAATATCCAACGACTGCCGTTCCCAACTGAAATCCGATCAAACATGTGTGGAACGCCCTTCGGCGTCGCATTGCACATCGACAGTCAACTCCTCGATGAGTTATGAGCTAAGGTCTGCACTATTGGAAGAATGAGATTTGTTGCCACAGAATCTTATAGAAACCCTTATATCGAGCATGGATCACCGGGATCAGACTTGTTTAGCCTTTGGAGGGGATCGTACGCTATGCTGATGTCATATTACCATATTTTCGAGCATCTTGTATCGATTTGTGTAATGTGACCGTTTTGGTCATTCTTATACAACCCCTATAAATGTCCCTTATATCTGCCCGAAGTTTCTTGCTCTCCTCGTTTCATCGTTATTCTATGGTAGTACACCATCATACCAAATTTTGTTCCGCTTCATCGCAAGCTGCACGTGTTACACCACGTTTTATACGTGTTCTGTTAATTTTGTCGAGCAGTGTAGGTTTTAATACAATGAAAAAATGTTACATAGGAGTAAATTTGGTTCTGAAATGCTTCAGTTAAATCCATTCAAAAGTTTCTCTGCAACGTGGGTTGGTACTGTTGTGTACTGTTTGGTAGGTTCGTACGTTTTGCCTCATATGTTCAATGGCACTGCGCACTATAATTTTTGGATTTGGAGCACACTTTATCAGAGTTATTGAATACTGACTCATTGGGTATTCTACGAAACATGTGGTTCATGCATAACGCTGTCCCAGCCCATTTCATTTGCATCTCCAGAAGTTACCTTGATAATGTCTACTGGGCGCGATGGACAGGAAACCAGGACTAGTATTACAGCCAAACAGTTCACAAAACCCGAATCTGTTTGATTGGTTTCTGTGGAAAAAAACTAATACTGTATACGTGACTTACTCTTCACCAGTGAATACAGCAGAGGAACAGCTGTAGCGAGTCGAAAATGCCTTCAGGGTTCAACAGTTCCGGAATTTTTGTCCACGTCTGTCAATCCATGCATCAATGAGGGTAGAAGCTTTTGTAGCAGCACAGTGTCAACATTTTTAGCTTCTGCCCATGTTTATATATGTACAGGGTAATTTTTAATTCATTGTATCCTTTCTTTTCCTTTGGAGTTTAGCAAGTTTCAAAATTTTCCTACCAACATCATCATTACTCTGTAGAGAAAGGCTTGGAGAGTTGGTTGAAAATATTGAATACACTCCTGGAGTTTCTGAATGAAATTTCTGACAACAGGGTGGTTTCTAACTGTTACATTGAGGTGTATGACAAAGAACTAGAGTGGCCTGCCATGTCACTGATTTAAACCCATGTGATTTTTATCTCTGGGGCTGTCTCAAAGACAGAGTGTATCAGAAGAATCTATGGCCCATTACTGCGCTGGAGAAAGATGAAGATGAGATTTTTTCCTGTGTCGGAGAAAACGATAGAGCGTGCTCTTCACACTTCCAATACGACACATTATTGATAAAAGTGGAGGGCATATGGGGCATGCTGTGACACGAATTTCCTAACACTGCTGCTAAACATAGTTCAAGTGTTAATTTCTGTTTCCACACAATCCATTTTACTGAAGAATGGTGAATTCTTTCCTTACAGTTCGCAGCATCGAATAAACAGAGTGAAATCGATTTCAAAGTGACTCCATAGTTGGTCCAGGGCGAATCTTCAGAAAAGGATATTAACAGAGTTGTTCCCAGCGAATATTGAATTTCTTAACACGTTGAGGATTCTGGAAGGGGGAAAAATCCCAATTCAAAACAAGTGAAATGCAAGTGTTAGAGAATGCAGCTGCCATAAGCACCGCCATAACCATTATATATTCCAAAAAGTTATTGTTATTTTGATTTGCGCTAAGGTTATAATGCGTGGTATGTTTTAGTGTTTCCTATTACAGCCTTTGTGCACTAGTCGAACCCCAAAATACCGAAACGAAAACGCAAAAAGAAAAACACTATACACGAATACGAGTGATTTAACATTGCAATTAGAAACTTGTATTTATTTAAATGTAATACGTATTGTTCTGCCACTGGAGAAGTAATCTTTCAGCACTTGGAAAGATTTTCGAAGTTTTGAAATCATGAGATTGGAAACAGTAATCCAGTTAAGGAAAGAAAGAAAGATTGAATTCGCGGAGCTCGCTTTCATTCGCCATTATTATTATTATTAATGGAAAGCAACACGAAGATGAGCGGGTGATTGTGAGAAAGGGACACCGTGGGAATAGAGATCAACACCAAGTGGTGATCTGGGGTACCTAGAGGGCAGTTAACATCTACTGTGTACCTATTTGTGAGGAACAGATCGATAGTGAAGTATGAGTTGTTAGTTATCTTGTATTTTAGTAGGCAAATGAACAATTTATGTTTAGTCATTAGTGAAATGGAAAGCAATTGCAGTCATTAGCATTTAAAGTCGCCAAGGGATACGATTTCACTTTTAGGAAAGCTAGATTGCAGAAATTCGAGATTCAAGAAAGGGAAACTGAAAAGTTTCTATGGTGTGTAGAATTAGGAGCACAACGGAGACAGCAAATGAACTTGACAGGAAAGAGGTTGGAGTCAAAGGAAAATAACACTTTGTCTCAAAGTCGTACGCCAATTAAGGGTAAATTTTTACGATCGCTGTTCTTCCATACGATGTGGAAAACGCTTGGGTCTAAATAGGAGGAATTTTTGGCTCAGTTTGGGCGACGGTTGCATGACTTTCAGTTTTCAGATAGTATACTCTAACGCCTCGTGATTTTGTCCGCTTGTAAGCTAATTCTAAACGACAAAAAACATTTTTAAAAAAGTTATATTAGGGTTAGATGAAAACAACCTCATCCACCCATCATCCATAAATTTCGTGTGTTCTCTGATCGGCTTGCCTATTTTTCTGAAGGAAAAACCCGAGCTTACGGGGTAAAAAAAAAAAAAAAAAACCTCGCTATCTTCGCCTGAGAAAAAACCCGTTAAAGTTCTTCTCCCGATTAACGGGATTCGAACCTGGGGCTATCCCACGTGGCGTATGAAGGACGTTGATTATAACGACTGCGCTACTCACGAGGTCATTCTAAATGCAAAAAAAAACTCTTACCCTTTTATTAATTAAATAAGTAATAATAAATAATTTAATTGAATCAATAACCTTCATATCCACACGGCCAACCTTCCTCACCGGTGCTATAACCAGGCATAACTGCGTCATCGTGGAGGAAGACCATTGATGTGCCACTGTCGAAAATTGACTTTTGGTCTTTCAAGACCAAAAGTCAATTTTTAGATTTTCAAATTTAAACATCCAAATATGAGTAAATTGAGCAGTAGTTATTTAACTCTGTTTAGTAAACTATTACGCATTTATTCGTTCAAATTTCATTAATTTCCTGCATGATCGCGATTTTTGAAACATTATTTTCTAAAATGACTGGGGGAACGAACAATCGCAATATTAGATTTCATTAATGGAACAAAAGAAAAACTATATTTCAAGAACTTTAAATTTCCAATATTAACCGTTCGTCGTTTAAAAAAAATAACTGCAAAAAAAGCCAAGATTTACAGAACTGCTTACCATTTATTGCTTCGATTCAAGCAACTGCCATCTGGTTTTGTGCACGATTGCTAGTACTGGAGATAACAATTCGAAAACTGGATAATCAGTCGCACACGTGGCTTCTAAAATTCTCCCGGTACACCATCTGTTAGCAAAATTCGTTCAACCTCCCTCTGTTTCTAATGACAGGCGACATGCGCTTGCTTAGTGCCACGCGAACCCGCATGGCTGTCCTGGAACTAAATTAGAAGTCAAAGTAAATTTCCAAAAAAACTATCAAAAATAATTTCAAATGTAATTAAGGATAAACTGATATTTATTGTCTTCGATGAAGTTGTTTATTGTTTACTGTCGTAAGTTCGTACATAAAGTATGAATGTCCAGTTTGGAACATAAAATCTACACCACTGGTCTAAAAAAACAGAAAGAGTTCAAAAAAGAATAATAAAACACGCTGAGACGGGACAGAATATACGTCCATAACAGTAATCGCTATCAGACTTACCTAAATAAGCATTATTTAAAACTATTAGTCCTCATAAGAAACATACAAGGTTTAAAACTTATGTAAAATAATTAACAGCAAATTACCTTATATAAAGATTAAGTACCTGTGCGCCATAACCCATACCCTATTTTATTTAAACCTCAGAACAGATTATGGAAGATTATCTCCACTAAATTTCTTCCTGGAGTTAATCGATCAGCTTAATTTGGATCCCTTTATTGGATTTCTAAATTTTTTATCACAACTGAATCAGTTAAAGCCGGGTCATCAAGATAATGCTTGCTGAATCCAAGGCTACAAGCGCTGGCGCACAGTTAGGTAGCTTCGTCGTCTTCCCCACACCGTGTGGAAAAGATCTGAGTTCGAACCCCGTCGATGACGTGAGGAATTTTTATGGGCCTTTTTCACAACGTGCTTGAATTATCAGCCTCACGTGAGAATGGCATGGTTTTTTTTTCCCGGAAACGCGAGTTTTTCGTCTCCAGCAATGTTCTTTTACTCATTTTTTTTTTCATTATTATTATTATTATTATCATAAATATAATAATAATATAATACTAGGAGGCTGCGCTCGCTTCTTTTGATGAGGTAAAATTATACCTATAGAAGCTTTCGACACTGTGTGTGTCTCTTCCTCTGCCATGAATACATAAATACGTTACATATGGAAATCAAGAAAGGTACCGCACCGCGTGGTCATGTTAGATAAACAAAGCGCGTGACCACGCTTAAACAGAAGCTTGTTTTATCACAGGAAACCAAGCGTCTATTACGTATTTTAGCATTTGTTACGTATTGCCACGTAACTAGCATCTCTCTCTCCCATTGGCTGAATAAATGAGGAAAATTATTTTAATGTATAGAAAGATATTGTAGTCATATTTTTAATCACATTTTTATACGCTACTTCGTGTGTTTATATGTTACTGTCACTTTTATTATACGGTATATACATTTTCTGGGTAATACCATTTCTTTTTAAATTACAAAAGACTGAATAGAAATAATTGCTCTACTTTTATATTTGAGAGTAAATAATTTAAATTTTAATTTAATTTTTCAAATTTGACCTCGAAAATATATTCATCATTTGTTCTTTTTAATATAATATTAAATTATGTTCAGTACTTTTATATCTATAAGGATGTCATATGGCGCAACACATTGGGCGCCTCCGTAGCCAGGTGGGAAGGAGCAGCAGTGCCTACCACACGCTTCTTGATTAGACCGAGGTTCGAACCCGTCACCACCAAATACGGAGGATGCGGAAAGATCAGGGAATGACCACCGCATATCCCGGAGCAATATGGCCTTAGTTGCTAATGCTCCTAAAAAAAAACCAAATAACAATAATAGCAACACATTGTAACCGGGTGCATCACCTGTTATGTGTTTAAAAAATGCATTTTGATTTTAATCAAACTCAAGAGTCTTGCTGACATCAGAGGAAGCAAGGGTCCCTCGCGATTTTGTTCCCTAGCTCACCAAGCGAAGTCCTGCTCTGATTACAAAAATGTGTTCTTCTAAACGCATATTTTAGCGTTTAAAAGAACATAGTGCGAATATTTTTACTTGAAATTCCACCTTTTGAAGTGATCATGATCAGTGCGAATACACATCACGATCCCATTTCAAATTCTGAAACATGTAAATCAGTAGGGATGTAATCTGAGTTACAACGACACTATTCGTCTCTGCAGGTTTTAGGCGCATCAGCAACTTAAGCCATATTGCCGTATATAACATGTCTGTAAATTGAGTGTGTTCTGTATCGATTTTTGTTTGTTGGAAGGAAATCCTGACTTTCCTGGAGCAAAACAATGCTGTCCTCCCCTGAGCCCAACTAACTCAGCTACGTTGTGAAAAAGGCCCAAAAAATTACTAATGTCATTGACGGGATTCGAACCCAGGTCTTTTCCATCCGGTGTAATGAGGACGGTGATTGCATCAACTGTGCTACCCACGAGGGTGGATACCATGAGCCCTGAACTAATTTTCATGACGACAATATGCTCGTACTTTCACATAGGCTTTAACTGGTCAAAGGTCAAAAAATTCCTTAAAAATTAGGATCTCTTCGTGGTCAGCTGGATCTCTGAACTCGAATCCGATTGATCATGAGATGATTGATCTGGAATACAATCTTTTCACGCACTAAAATATGCGAGGAGCGTAATATATTTTTAAAATCATTAGCCTCGCAATTTCCTGCGAGCTTGTTGAGAAAATTGTTTATCTGCCACATGTGATCATAATTGCTATTAACTGGCTAGGCTATGTACGATTGGCTCCTCTCTTTTGGATATCTATACCCTCGTGATTATGATTCATGAAAAGAAGGGCGTATTTCCATTCAAACTCCGTATAATCGAGTCAGTAACACTCTCCCACAAAAGAGTTGGTAGATTTCCCACAAGTGAACATTTTTCTCGATGTTTTCATGGGCAAGCAAGCGATACCTCAGATTTTACGATTGTAACTTAGCTAAGCTTAGATATTAGACACCAGATAACACCACATCCCTAAACTATCTTTCTGTCAATGAATAGTCTTAAGATATTCTATAATATTCCTAGAAATGTGCTTAATAATGTGTTACCTAAATGCACACCAATACACTGCTTGGCCAAGATATTAGAGAATCTAACCCCTGGACACGAGAATGCTCCCTGTTGAATAAGCAGAATTCCCTGTTTCTTAATAATGCATGGAAATTAGCTTACCTTTAGTGCATGGAAGATCTGCAGAGCTTCGGTGTCATTAATGTTTAACTCAGGGAAAACAAATAATTTTAAACAATTCACGAAACGCATTTTTTTTTTTTTTTTTTGTTCATAGGTTCTGGAAATTCTGTAAAGCCAGAATAGTTAACGAAAAACATTGCCGAGCTAAAGTTCCCCTCCTTCAGTAGCTTTTTAATTTCACTGAAAATTTGTTTCCTGTATATTCTAAGTTAGCGACAATGTATATCCCGAAATTTGTTGATAATTTGTTGAACAGACTTCGTTTTCATGTTGATGTACAAAAAAAAAAAAAAATACTTTCATATTAGGCTACCCGAGGTCAACTTCGTTTTTTATCCTGGAAACTCGGATTTTCGTTCGTCCAGAAAACAGCAAATCGACCCCAGAATACACGCGATTTACAGACAAAATACATACAGTGCAATATGGCCTCCAACTGCGCTGTATGTACACTGGCGTGCAAAATTTAAGGACCAGTCAGGTTCCTTAGCTTCTCATAGGAGTGGCCTGAATATGTGAAAAGCATACCAAAGGAACCTCGTGAGGTACAGAAATGATGAAGGAAACAATCCCGACACAACAACGGAAACAAAACGGTACGGAGGGACTTTATTCAAAAATGACAATATAGCACTGGCTGCCATGATACAGATGCATCACTGCCAAAGATGGAACAAAGGAAAGAGATGGTCCTCAGTAGGAGATGTGGCCACCCCTAAAGCCGATGCAGGCTTTGCACCGACTGTCCATACTTAGAACAATGTTGTTGATAAGTTCTTGTGGTAACATCATACATTCCTTTCTCAGCGCCATCTTCAGCTGGTGAACATTTTCTGGTGACTGTGGACGTGCTGCTAGGCGTGTTCCCAGAGCGTCCCATATGTGTTCGATGAGTTTTAGACCGATGGAACGGGCAGGCCAATCCATACGAACAATGTCCTCACTTTCCAAAAGCATATCAACAGTTGCAGTGCGATGGGGTGTGGCATTATCAACCATAAACACGAACTCGGAACAGACGCACATGGGAAAGGATTACCTCAGTACAGTAGCGTGCACCGGTTACAGTACCGCCTTCCAGTATCTGGAGTTGTGTACATCCATCCAATATAACGCCTCCCCAGACGAGAACACTTCGACCGCCATATCGATCCCTTTCAGTGATGTTTGCGGGGTGATACCGTGTGCCAACCTCTCGCCAGATTAGCTGACGTCCAGAATCGCTGCTGAGACTGAATCTACTCTCATCGGTAAAGAGTATCTTAAGTAATGATTTTGTGGTTGTAACCTTTAGAAATAGTGTTGGTCCTTAAGTTTTGCACTCCACTGTATTATGATGAAGGTGATCTTTATCAACTCATGTGTATTATGTTCATAAATTTCGTGTGTTATCTGGTAGGATTGACTGTTTTGTTGGGCAAAAAACATGAGTTTCTGGAGAGAGAACCATACTCTCCAAACCTGAGACCGACTGACTCAGCCACAGAGTGAAAAGAGCTCATAAAAGTTCCTCGCGTCATTGATGGGATCGAACCTAGGCCTTTTCCAGCCGGTGTGGATTGGACAGTGATTACCACTGTGCTATCCGGAACAGAAGCTGTACAACAACACCAGGTTGTTGTACAGCTGCTGTAGGGATATTTAATGGGGGGAAAACCAAGCTTGTAATCATCTGAAAATCCAACACGACAAGGCAGGAAATTTTCTGCAGGTTACTTGTGTTGTTCAAACCAGCTTCAGAGGCAGATAACAGTATAGTAAAGTTACATCTTAGAACATGTCGGTGACAATTTTT
Organism: Mastigoproctus giganteus; assembly: GCF_048544385.1. NCBI lineage: Eukaryota > Metazoa > Arthropoda > Arachnida > Uropygi > Thelyphonidae > Mastigoproctus > Mastigoproctus giganteus. The sequence goes on along the minus strand of NC_143584.1, from coordinate 48,669,460 downwards.
TATCCTGGATGGCTTCCGTTTCTCGGTTTAATTAGTGACGTTGCTTTTTTTTTCTTCTTTTTTGGATTCTTTGGGAAATATGAAATTGGTCTGAACACGCCCTGAGCATGTTCAAACCAATCTCCACCTACTCAAGTCTTCTAAAACTACTTGAGAGGATACTTCTTCCTTGTCTGACCTGACTGATTCTCCAGGAAGCAGATATCAAAACACGATCAAAAGAGAAAAAAAAAAGAGATCTACAACGACAGACCTCGCTATAACTGGCATTCTCGATACATTTTAAAAGAAAGCCGAAGTGGCCATTGCATACATTGATGTTCAGGCCGCTTTTGATGGTGTCAATGTGAAATTGCTTGTGGATGTGCTTGACAATCGCTTTTCCGTTCATAGCGACCTTCCCTGTTTTCTGACTACGCTTCTTCGTTGGAGGACATTGTCGTCAAGTTTCGCGTGCAGACAATAACCAGGACAAGTAATGCGGGGATATGCCCTTGTTGGTAGCACAATTCGTAGGATGACCGTCTTTACCACACCGGGTGGAAAAGACCTGAGTTCGAGTCCTTCGATGACGTGAAGAATTTTTATGGGCCTTTTTTCAAAAAGTAGCAAGAGTAAGTCGGTCTCAGGCGAGGGTGGCATGGTTTTTCCCTCCCGGAAACTCGGGTTTTTCCTCCTTCAGACCAGTGAAGAGGCCAAAAAAATCCTGTGCCCTTAAAGAGATAAAAATAAATAAATAAATAACGGAAAGATAGGAAGAGGGGCAGTGAGAATCACAATGTGGCGACCGACACAGGTCGCAGACATCCTGGCCCAGTTTGTAGGCAAATACTCCATCGGTGTAATATGAGATAGACAAATTCAGGAAGTCGCATCCGGAAACATTTGCCTTGTGAGCTGTCTTCATTAATTTACACGAAAATCATTCCACATTGCTGAGTGATTCGTAGAAGGCCTCCGTTGAGAAGATGTGCATCTTTAATTAGCGGCAGTTGTTACATTGTCTGTATTTTTTGCTATTTGTTAGGATTTTTTTTTCTTGAAAGATGGAAAATTTTGAAGCATTTTAAAGGCACCTTTGTTATTCACAAGTCTTTATTCATCCCCAGGGGGAAATGGGTCCAAAACTAGGAATCAGCGGAAAAGGAAGGTCTTCGTTTAACGGACAGTGATAAATTATATGCCCCCAATCTTCAATACTTGAATGCACACAGATCTGTAGTATAAATAAGTCCAAAGTGAAAAAGTTTATAATTTATGGACCCATGGCAAGCTTGATGTTAACCATTTCTTTATCTCTTTCTTAATTGTAAAGGTGACATCAGGGAGAAAAGAATATGTGACACGTCCTTTGGTACTGTTATCTCAGCAAGATGCTGAGATGCTGAGGCACTCGTTCCAGCAGCTGAATTTTTCACTCTTGATGTCAACATTTAAGTCACGTGTAATTCCAAGGAAATCAGCGGGGATTCTACGTTTCAGTCTGAAGGTTAAACCTTTAGGAACCAGACGAAGGTCCGGAGGCATGTGTCCAGTCAGAACATGGAGCGCAGCAATAGAAACTGTTCTGCAAGCCTTAGAAGTTGCAAGTAACATCGTTCTCTGAAGAAATAACAAAGTACAAAGTACAAAGTATGTTGAGGGTCAAACGGCACCAGGAATTTCTCCCATCTCCGCGAGTGTTCGCTGTATCGAGGGACAGTACTCTGTCAAGACCAGAGATTTAAAAGTGTGTGGATCATGTGTTGTGTAGTATGTTGTGCCCATTGTTCTTCTGGCCTATTGGCCGTCGAGCCCCTGATGAGACCCGACGTTGTCCGTACTATGCCAACGAGGAGGCTGGCCAGGTGTACCTTGAAATTTATTATACTCTGGCAGGTCCCGCCGCCTAATTTCCTGGGATTTCAGCGGCTGGGTCCTATAGAAAAAAAAAAAAAAAAGAAAAGATAGATAATCGCGGTGGTATAATTGCAAATTCGCTATTAAGTTAGTATGTGGGGTTTGTTCCCCGAAATTACCATGGGATTGTACGCTAAAATGACAAGTTCTAGAGGCCTAATGGGGCGGGCAATAATTTTGGTGCTAATTTAAATTTGGATGCGTGGGGCTTTCGCGGTGAATAGTCAAAGAGAAGGGTAGGGAGACTGAAGGCTGGGGGGAAGAAAGAGAAGTAAGGGGCCGATAGGGTAGATGGCCCCTACAGTCAGTGGGGCATGCCCATGCCCCACCAGAGGGAAAGGGGGATAGCAGGAGGAGGAGAAGACAGCGAGCCATCTCCCCCCCCCCCTGCCAAGGATTAGGAGTGAAAGCAGGCTGGTCAAGGTTGCCAGCCCAGATCGCCATATGGCTAGGTGGCAGCAATGTGCTGCAATCATTTCTCTGAGCCCTTGCATGGTAGTATCTGGGAAGGTTTCCGTGGTTGTGTAGACATTCTGCTGGCCTGCACGGCATGGTTGTTTACTGCAGTGGTTGAGGCTGTGGGAGCGTCCTTCTCCTTGTGAAGAGGTCCTGGGCCAGCTGCGCGAATGCCTTGTATGTGTCAACTTCAGTTATGGCGAGGTCTTCTTGATTACGGAGGTTAAGCTGTGTTCTAGTAATGAACCTGCAATAGAGGTCCTCATATAGTGGGCAACTGTACATTAGGTGCTCCCACGTTTCACGTTCACCACAGAGGCAGAACGGTGTATCACTCAGTCCAAATCCTTGTAGTTTGTCTCTAATGGCCCCGTGTCCCGTCAGCAGGTAGGTGGTGTAGAGTCCTGGTGAGAGCCACGGTGGATAATTCGGGTATACCAGCCGTATGTTGGGTAGAAATTTTCTGGTTATTGCACCTTTGCTGGAGGTCTCCCAGCGGGCCTGCCAAATTTGTTGGAGGTAAGCGGAGAGACGGCTCCTTTCTACTTTGGGATCATTTGACAGATCTATGGTGTAGTCGAGGCATGTTGCCGTTCTGCCTTTGGTCAGTTGATAGAGTAGCCCATGCTTAACAATCTCCAGGTCCAGAGGGAGGGATCCCGTTAGAGCCTGGAGTGCGTGGGTACTTACAGTGTTACATGCTCTCGAGATGGTTAAGAGTATGTGTCGCTGTGTAGTCTCCAATTTTTTCCGGTTCACTGCAGTGGTAGCCTTGCAATACCATATTCCAGAAGCATATGTAATCGCTGGCAGGAAAATAGCTTTATAGTAGAGGCTGAGGGTTTTCCGCCTCAAACCCCATTCCTTGCGTGTGATTCGCGCAAAAAGTGCGGAGTATCCTCTAATTTTCTTCCGTAAGTGCACTATATGTGGTGTAAAGCTCAGGTTTTTGTCTAGTACGACTCCAAGGTGCTTTAATTCGGTGGTAAGCTTGATTGTGTTACCTTGTATCTTGATTTGAGGGGGTCGTCTGGTGTCTAGGGCTCCTTTTAATAATATAGATCTTGTCTTCGAGGATGAGATGTTCAAGTTATTGTTGTTAGCCCAGTCCTCTAGAGTTTCTATTGCTCTGTTGGCGGTGTTCTCCAGTTGCGCCCTAGATCCCCCAGGCAGCATCAGAACCACATCATCCGCATAGGCTAGGGGAACGACGTCGCCGAGTTCCAGGTTCAAAAAGCCATCTAGAACCAAGTTCCATAGGAGTGGGCCCAGGATTGAGCCCTGTGGGCATCCTCTGAATACTTCTCTTGTTACTGAACAATATGGTGCTCTGACTGTCACGAACCTATTCGACAGGTAGGATTTGATGACTTGATACAGATTTGATGGTAGGTTGGCTTTCCGGAGTCGGGCCAGGACGCTTGGCCACCATAAAGTGTCAAACGCCCCAGCAAAGTCTATTGCTATGACCAGAAAGTATTTCTGATCTGAGGTAGTTGCAGCATTTGTAATATTTTCCAGGACATCCAAGGTTGAGCATCCCTTCCTAAATCCATATTGTCGGGGTGACTGCAAGCCGGCTGCAGTGTAGTGGATCCCTATTCTGTTTCTTAATAAGTGCTCAAAGAGCTTGCTCAGGACTGATAACAGTGCTATGGGTCTGTATGACCCCGGAAGGTCCAGTTGTTTGTTGGGACTTTTGGGAATGAGGCACAAGTTTGCAGTTTTCCAGGCCTGGGGGAACAGGCCTTCTTTGAGGCAGTGGTTGTATAGATTAAGAAGCACCTCTGGAATGGTTTCGACGGCTTTCTTGACAATCTCTGGCTCCAAAAGATCAGAACCAGGAGACTTCTTGTTTCTAATCCTCATGGCAGCTGTTTCCAGTTCAAGTTTGGTGAAAGGTTCTTCTGTTGCAGTCGTGTAGTAGGTTTCATTGTCTGCACAGAGGGTTATCTGCTCTGGGGTAGAGGGGGCAAGATGGTCTTGAAGAAATAACAGCGTATTCCACATGGCGGGATCCACTGTGGTCTGTTATTTACAGCTGTAATCGTCCCATTTATCCATGGTCGGTTTGATATGATCGCCGAGGTACTCATCAGCATCGAGTACAATTCTTCCTGTTTGGAAACTTCCAGCCTGGTTAAAAATAAGCTAGCTAACCTTGAAAAATACCTGTATTTGTTCCGCCTCTCCATAAATCCAAAGAAATCGGCACAAGTAGTCTACTGACTGAAACCAGATCCAACTAATCTTCAGATCGTCATTGTGGGCGAAACAAGTCCATATGGGCTTATCCACACAGATCTTGTGGTTATTTTTGACAGCAAAGCTGTCCTTCCGTAACCATTTAGAAGTCGTGCAGTCACGGTTTGTGAAGCTTCGCTGGATTTCAAAAACCCAACTTCTTAATTTTAAAGATATCTCCACAGCAACGAACTTCGTCAGTGACACCGTCTATCCAGAAATTCTCTACGGCAGCTAAATATGGGCCTCCGCGGCTCCCAAGAGTGTTAAAAAAAAACTAGTTCCAGAATTCTGTCTACTTAAATGGGAATCGACCAAACTTCTCCTTCCTCTCTAACAATGATGTACCACGCTTATGGTTCAGCACCTAAATAGATTGCCTACAACTATTCAGCACAGAAGAATCGTCTTCTTTTTCTTTTCTTCTGAAGATATCTCTAGTGCTTAGCATTTGTCTTGTAATCCCCGCCCCGTTCGGTTTCTTTTGCGGTTACGTTACGGTAACTTTTCTCACAAGAAAGGGATGCTGGCCCTTTGCTCAAGGGTCTTGAGCAAAAAGAGCCTTGCCCCAGACTACACAGAGATATTAACATCAGGGAACTCTACCCCTAGAAGGACTGTCTTCCCCCAACTATGAGCTCCCTCTACCCATAGAAAGAGAACTTTAGATAGGAAAAAGAAATACAGCTAATTCTCAAATACTCTAATAGCTTCGTGGTCGGATGCAAACAAGAGGTGGTCAAGAGAGACCAAATAAAAAAATGAAAGAAAGGGGGAGGGTTCTGTCTCAGAGTAAATGTAAGAAGAGAACAGACCCAGCTAGGGGACCTGGGAAGCCACTTCACTTTAAATCTAGATCATAATCCCCTGGGGGGGCCCTGTTGGTCTACGGATCCTTAGTCAATATATTCGAACCAACCCACCGTACTGGTGAGATCCGCCATCCAGGAAGACGCGCTCTCTAGGGATCAGGGCCTCTCCCAGAGAAGAATCATCTTTACAATAAAAATGATTGCCAGTGTCATCTCCAAGTCAAACATCTGGGACAGTGTTCATATTGGGTGCCACCACCTGGACATAAATCCAGGTTGTGGCACCCGCACTAATCTATCACAGCAATCGACTGCATAACGGACAGATTCTTACCTAAACAACTCAATTGATTAAGTTTATGCAATTAAATGGTCAAAGATGTAGAAGAGTTATGGATGAGGCCAGAGTTGTAATGATTGATTATGTGTTAGATGTATTATGTTTGCAAGAACCATATGTTATTGTTTTTGCAGAAACCTATAAAGTGACTGGTTTTCCAGTAACATTCAAGGTAATCCATACAGTGACTGTGAAACCAAAAACAGCTATTGTTTTTTTCGATAAAAATTTAAATGTCACTGTTATATCCAGTTTTTGTTCAGAATGTCTAGATGTGTACATATTGTCACTTCTGTGATATCGGTTTATGTTGTGTCTCTGTACTGTTCTCCTGCTATTAGTATTGATGTTGGTATTCAATATTTAGAAAGATTTATGGAATTTGTGGTTGGCAGTAATGTAATCATAACATTAGATGCAAATGCTAAATCTAGAATGTGGAATAGCAAGTTTGGAGACAGCAGAGGGGCACAGTTGGAGGATTTTATTTTATGTTATAGTTTGAATATTTTAAATTTGCCTAATAAGCCGTATACATTTGACAATTTACATGGCAGTTCTAATATTGATATCACTTTAGTTAGTCAGTCTTTAGATAGAAGAATTTCTTACTGGGATGTTAACGATAACTTTACTAATAGCGATCACAGATCCATTTTGTTTTATTTGAGTTTATACAAAGGTCAGTTAAATAAGCCTATGTTACAAGATCGCACTAGGTTAAACTTTAAATCAATTAATTTGAGAATGTTTATGTCTTGTTTGCATAATAGTATAGATTCAAATAATGTCCAATCTTTGAACGATGTTACTGCGACAGAATATGTGTTTTATGCCCAGTCTATGTTACTGAATGCTTTATGTTTTGCTGTTAAGCATAAGAGAAACATTTCGCATAAAGTACTTTGGTGGTCAGCTGAATTAACTGTATTAAGGCATGAGGTGTTTGACCTAAGGAGGAAGTATCACAGGCTGAGAAGTTGGGTTGCTTTTGAGGCTGAGGTGTATAAGGATTTGTATAAAATTAAAAGGAGGTTGTATCATAAAGCCATTTATAATCATAAGATTAAGGCATGGCAAGATCTGGTTTTTAATGTTGGGAATACTGATCCCTGGCGACTTCTGTTTAAGCTAACCAGGAATAAACTAAATTTAAATAATGCAATAAGTACAGTTACTTCTGTTAATGGGGAAACTACTGATTGGTTAACAACTATAACTACAATAACTGATAAATTATGTTTGATGGAAGACCATAGTGAGGATTCTGAGTATCAGAGGAAGGTTAGAGAAGAGAATCTTAGGTATATTGGTAATAATGATGTTGAATTGTTTAATATTTCTGAGCTTAGGTCAGTTTGCTCTAAATTGAGTGTTAATAAAACTCCAGGAATAGATAAGCTTGAGAATAGCTGTATTATTAAAATGTTAGTTATGTTTCCTGCTCTTAGATTAAATATGTTTAATAAATGTTTTATTTCTGGGACTGCACCTGGGTTCTGGAAGATGGCTTTATTGAAATAAATAAAGAAACCAAGCGAACTGATCCAAGAGGCTACTGGCCTATTTTATTGTTACCAAATCTTGGAAAAGTATTGGAAAGATTGATATTAATCAGATTGGAAGCTTTATTTTTGGCCAGGAATTTAGATTTTCCACATCAATTTGGTTTTAAAAGAAAAAGCTCGACAGAGGATGCAGTACATAATTTTGTTAATTATAGTATAAACTTAATTTCAAATATATCTTGGCCCTCTTCATTGATTTTTAGGGGGCCTTTGACGCTGTTTGGCATGAGAGTGTGTTGGCCTCTTTGAGAGCACTACAGTGCCCGGATTTATTATACAGATTAATTGGAGATTATTTAAATGGGAGGAGAATTATTGTTAGGGCACCACATTCTAAATTTGAACGAGATATTAACAGGGGTTGCCCACAGGGATCAGTGTTAGGTCCAGTCTTCTGGAATCTGGTACTTAATATGTGGCTGCATGATGATACACTTGCTTGTCATAAAACCGCGTATGCGGATGATTTGGTGTTTTGCGTGCGAGGAAAATCAAGGAGATATCGAGGGTAAAATTAAGATGGTTGTGGATAGTCTCTCCAATTGGGCTGCAGATAATAAATTTAGTATTATCTTCTACTAAGACGGTTATGATGTTGACTAAAGGGAGACTTGATTACAATAGGCCTCCTCGTGTATTTATTAATAATAAGCAGACACTTTTGGTCTATAAGGTCAAGCACCTTGGTGTAATTATAGATTACAATATGTCGTTTGTGGCACATCTTGAATATCTGAGTGGCAAGGTTAAAAATATTTACTGCCTCTATTGTAAGGATTACTAGAAAGGACTGGGGACTCGGTAAAAGGGTCCTTGGGTTATATTATAAGGTTATATTCTTAGTTATAGTATCATACGCTGCTTCTGTCTGGTTTAAGAGAATTAATGTAATTAAATTTAGGAATAAGATTAACTCAATTGAGAGATCCACGTTGCTAACAATATTAAGAGGATACGCATGCAATGCAGGTAATTGCTGGCACCCTTCAGCTAGATCTATATACTGTATATAGCGTCTAGATCCATATATAGCGTTTAGGTGGAGATGGACATCAGTCTGGGCGCCACCAGAAACAGCTATACATAAACTAACTAAACTAACTAACTACCTAAACAACTTCTCTACGTCATTCTGGAACTAGACTGCGATCCAAAGAGATTCACGACTGATAAAAAAGTATCGTGAAACGGTTCTTCAGTCTTTTCCTACTTTAATCCAGGAAATCTAGAACCTGATGCAACTGAACCTTTGAAACATTTTCTCCCTCTTGTTTTCTACAAATTTTTTTTTATAAATTTCTCTTTTTTTGATTTAGGAATAATCGAAATATTCGTACGAAGATAAATTTTTACCGCACAGAATGCAGCAAGTGGCTTTGACATGACGTAATTTGTGGTTCTCTATAGAGATGTTCACGATTGAAGTCCAGAGATCGCTTTCGATTTCTCGAAATCAAAATCTTTTCAGAAAAATACGACACATGGTTTGTCCCCATTACAAAAAAAAAAAAAAAAAAATCCTTAAAAAAATGGAGAAAAACTACTGCCAATTTATAAGAAGCTGTTTTAGAGTCGATTGCAGCTCCTCTTTCCGGATAAATCCTGCTCTTATAACAAGGTGAAGTTCGTCTTTCGCTGAGCGAAAAAAATTGCTTTTATGCCGCAGAAAATCTCGTTGGAGAAATACGTGGAAGAAATTACGAAAATTTAAAAAAAAATCGCTATTTGGAGGATTCTTCATGGGCATGTTTTTGTGAAGAAAGGTGTAGTTTTCTTGGGCAGTAAGCGAGGATTAAACTTGTTAAATTGTATTTACCATTTGTTATTGAACACTAACGTATTCTTGTATCTATATGCTATTATCTAATTAACTTAATACACGCAAAATTAATCCGATTCGGACTTCGAATTTAGGGAGAGAAAAAACATATTCTGGGTGTGATACAAGAGGGGCAGGTAACGTGTTAATGCAGTGGATTGTCTAAGGCAACACCGCTCCGTGTTATTCTGCTATTCCTCAGTGAGGCATAGCGATTCAGCACAGCCGACAGGATAAATACTTCATTGGTTGAAGTGACTAAAGGAGGGAGTGAGGGCACATAAAAGTCTACCCCCACCTGCTGTCCTAATGCAGGATACCTTTCACCACTCGTCTGTTTACTCTACCCTTTGCGTTTCTGCCATCTGGAGTTATTCGTGCATTGAGAAAAATCGCCAAACTGAGCATGTGGCTCCCGCTACTAAACCGGACCTCTGTCAACTGTGATATTTTCGTATGTCTGTCTGTAATAGGAGCAGCAACAGTTTAAAGTAGTTCAAGACTTGTACAGAGATCGTCCTCCTTTTACAGGGTGAATTCAACATTCGCTCAGTCCAAGTATCAGTAATTAAAATTTTATTACTTATTTTACTATCAAATTATGTAATCAAGCCATTATATTAATAATTATAACGATAATAAGTAATAAATAAAATAAATAAACAAAACTCCAGGACCGTGTAGTCATTGCATACCCCTCAGAATACACTGCTTGCATTAGGCAATGATAAGGTATCACTGGTGTATCACAACTGGTGCTGGTATATCCTCATCATCATCAGCCATTTTCAATCCACTGCAGGATTGATTGAAGTGGATTTTCAATCCACTGCAGGCCTCTCCAGCAACTTTTCAGCTCCTTCTGTTTTGTGCAATGGCCAACCATTTACTACCCACGAACTTCATCTATCTATCTCCGTACCAGGAGATGGACAGATGAAGCTCCTCTTAGATACCATTCTGTTATTTTCTTAGTTCATCTGTCATTGTGTCTTCGAGATATGTATCCTGCCCAAGACCATTTTAGTTCTTTAGTTTTGATAAGAATGTCCTTTACTTGAATTTGCTGCCTAATCCTGGTATATGTTAACGCCAAATAAAGGGACCGTATGTAGTGGCATGTTTGCTTTGGTCGGTTTGCTTGTTTTCTAGATGATAATCTGGGATCAAAAACAACGCGACTCTTTTCCGAGAACAACTAACTCTCGAGACGGGATTCGAACCCAAGTCTTCCACACGGAACTTCAACTGTAACACAACTGAAAATTTCACTCAGAAGACAGACGACTGACCATCCGCTATGCAGTCAATACCCTGAGATGTTGCTGTAAAGATAGAAAACACTCTAAGTATTGTTCTATGAACGAAGAAAGTCCTCGAGTGTTTGACACCTGATTAAAAACATTGCCACACAGCCTTTAATCGGGAATCTTCAAAGATTCCCGATTAAATATCTTTTCAGGCATATTTTGTATATGCCTGAAAACATCAATGTTTTTAGGCATATACAAAAAATTATGGTTAAACTTGTGATGATAGAGGAAGCCTGGATCTCTCAGTTCCAACTTAAGGAAAAAAGAACAACCTAAAAGATGGAATCAGTTCTCATCTCAGGTACAAAAGAAGGCCAAATACATTCGTTCAGCTGGCAAGGTGATGACATCAATCTTTTGGAATTCTGAGGATTTCAGTTATTTAGGAAAGGGTCAGGGCATCACAGGGGATTTATTATTCTTCGCTTCTGCACAAACTAAGCAGGGTGGAAACTGACAAAGGGTTAACCTTTCACCAGATTCATCTTCCATCAGGACCAGTACGCCGATTGGTGTGCGATCCTGTGAAATCGGAATATATCCATACTGCGATCCGTGGTTGCAATGCACACAATTCATGTTGGTTTAAACTTCTTCAGCATCTCCCTTATTTACTTTATTTAGAATCATCAGACCTTTAACCTTTACTCCTACACGAAAAGCACTTCGCTGGGACTCATTCTGCCACAGATTCAGATTATGGCTTTCATTTTGTTACTGGTATTGATCGGCGTCCGGTTTTATGCCAATTGGCTGTAATGGAAACATACCTGAATGCCTCTTCCTAAACATTGATTATATTCCATCCGTTTCGGTGGAATACAATTTGGGAAAGGGACGTACATATAAGATTTTTGTCTTTTTGAACGGAGGTATTGTTTCATTAATCAATGGCCTCATTTGGATATCACGAATAAAAGTTCATTCCAATTTGATCCAGTATCGATGTTAAACTTTGTAACTAAGTTTGAAGTTTATTGAAATTTCTAATTGATAGCGGTGTCCTCTTACTGAAGGATGCTAGTTATAAATTACAAAAACTCAAGAAAGAAGTAAATCCTCTAAATAAAAAAATACCCAGATGCACACGTCTAGGCTTCGCTTATTTTTTTGTTATGATGATAAAAAGTGTAATAAAATATATAGTATAATAATAAAATCTATTTTATTTCCCTAAATTGACTTTCCCTAAATTTTTGAATGGAATTGGTCCAAATACAAGAGAAAATATTACCTGCAATCTGAGAGAATCCATATTAATGGCCATTAATCAAATGAAAGGTTTCAAGATAATGTAAAATTTGGTAGCCAATGAATTTTTTCATTACTTTCGAAGGCGTTGAAGTAAGGGAAATTAAGAGGGTAACGATGAGAGAGATTTGCCTTTTTGTTCTTAGGAGTAGGCTGGATCAAAATTGACACGCAGAAAATATCGCTGGAGTAGGGATATGAAACTAGGAGTTAGGCCTGAAACACACTTCAAAAAAAAAATAAATTCCTGACTTTAAGATTGCTGGTACAAAGATTGTTCAAGATTCGTCTGATCTCTTTCCGGCTAAAATTCAAATAAAGCAGTAGGTGGGATATATTTATTAGGGAGGTGGAGATATTTACCAAAATTAGCAATGCAGTTGTTAAAGAAATACTACGATGCTAGAACGTCAGCCTAATTTTTAGGGGAAATGTAGAAAAATTCAAAAATTCGTACGCTGTCCAGTACGTGAAAATTCTCCTACACAGTTCCGTTTGTTTTAATAATTCACAAAGAAAAAAAAAATCATTTTTACCTCTGAAAAAACATAATCAGAACAGAGATTTATGTTTCTTTTTTCAATATTTCTAGAGCGGGAGTAGTAAAGCCTCGTAAAAGAACGATGTTTCCCGTATAGCTCATTAATTCTAAATTTTAAATCCAATCCTAAAGTTCCCCAGTTCCTGATAGACGCGAAAATATCGTGATTAATCGCCTTAGTACTCCGAATGCAGCAAAGTTTTCATGGAGATGCCTTATTCTACAAAATGCTATTAATTATATTAGTGGAGTTTAATGTTTTGTAGTGGCCGCGTTTAATAGTTGCAAGCATGGAAAGAAATGATAGAGATGATGCAGGAAAAGAGTGGAGTCTTAAATAATAATTATCACCCATTTTATTCCTTCTACTATTGTACACTCTTTTCAAATTATTGCTCCGGCACGCAACTCTCTCATTTTTTCTTAACATCATTAATTCACATACTCTAATTTTACATTCTTTAGGGTCTTTTAGCATTACTTTATTAGAGTAGGTAATAATTTCTTTCTTTTTTTATTTCTCGCTCGTGTTTTTCTGAGTACGTTTACGGCTTAGGTTCTTTCAGAGAAAGTTGAGATGATCTCGAGACCTTTTAGATAGTCACAGACTACTCATTTATTTCAGATTATTTTTATTCAAAGGTGAATACAGTGAAAGAGACTTATTAGGCTGTTTAAGTTGTGAATGTAACTACAATTATTCCATTGTTAATAAAATTACGATATCTGAAATCCAGTATATACATTACAAACGAAACAATTTGCTAACTTATTGAAAACGAAAATCTAAATATCTTGTACAATGCAAAAACAGAAGATACGCACATAAAACTATTATAAAAGAAAGGATAGCTAAGTTTAGCGCAAAAGCCTCAAGTTATGAAAGTAATAAGTCATTGTACGTGTCGGGCATAGCCTGTTTCTGTACCTAAGCTATAAGCAAACTGAGTTTGTTACGTAGTGCATCGATTTCATATTTTGGAGTCTCTTCACTACGAGTTACCTTAGTATTGATTTACAAAGAAAAAAGATACTACTCCACTAAAGGACCAAATTTCAACCACAAAAAAACCAAAAGCAACAAAACTCATAGTTCGACTAAGCACAACAAAATGAAAGCAACCCATTGAGAGGATATATCCACAGTATGTAAGATATGAAATGGTGTCGTAAGTATAGTAAAGATAGTAAGTCTAGGGTAAATTCCCCAAACTATGAATGCTATATAAACTCATTGTACATTTAAATAATAGCCTCTTTTTATACACATCTATAAGAAAAGTGAGTTTGCTACTTAGTGCATCGATCTCATATTTTGGAAACATTTCTCCACGAGTTGCTCAAGGTTTCTGAGGTCTTTACAATGCCTATCTGTCCATCGTTGAGACTACAATCAGAATCGAAATCGAGCTCGGGCAGTGGCATACACTTTAAATTTTAAAAAAAGCAATATATTTCTCCAATGGGACAGTGCCTTTTATTTAGAGTAGTGCAATATCAAGGCAACTCGTGGTGAAGTGCCTTCATAATATTAGAGCGATGTAGTAAAGTAGCAAACAGTTTGCCCATGGCTGTGTACAGAAATAGGCTATGCTGACATGTACAAAATAAAGAGTTTTAATGGCCAATGGACAGTGGTGTGAAGCTTATTACATAAAAGTAAACAAATAATTACCTGCAAAATTACAAGGTGACTACTGATAATGCTGCATTAACTTTATTTTAAAGTTTAGTTATTCTGTGTTCCTCCACGGTTGTGCGGTTATAAACGCTGTTCTTCCACACTGAAAAAGACCTGAGGTCAAATTCATCTCGATAGGAAGAACAATCGGGCTTGCAGTGATTCACTTGGTTTTTTTTATCTCCAGAAAACTTGAGTTTTTCATCCAGTAAAAACAGACAAACCGATCCTAGTGTATATTCAGCAAACAAATACAATGATACTTCATGGTCCTAGTTGTCTCTACTTAATTTCTCAACAGTAAACAGCTCTTCTATTGTATCCGTTCTAGCAGGTCTACATCGCTCCTAATTTAGGTTGTTGGAAAGCTTTCTGTATTCTATACAGGCCCTGATTCGAGCTGTTTTTATTTATTCTTTTATAACTAAGCTATAATTACTACAAAACCTTTTAGAATTAACACTGTAAGAGATAATAATGCAAAGTAGCTTTTTTACCACTGCTCCCTCGTATAGCATTTGTTATCTGTTTTCATTAATTTCATACACGTATCGATCTAATCCTTTTTTAAATTTACATAAGCTTTCCAGTTGCGTCAGATTAGGTGTAAGTTCCCTACGGTAGCCAATTACTCTTTGAATAAAAGAAAATGTTCAAGCATCTAGTCTGAAAATTAAGTCTAGTCTGGAAGAGGAAAACATCCTCAGTGTTCACTAAACCACTTTAAGGCCTTAAATTCTTCAATTAGGTCACCATGTAGATGCTTAGATATGTTCAAATTACAAAACAGCAGTTTGTTTTCCGGATACCTCGTTGCACCAACAACAAATTAACTACGCCCTTCCCGAAATAGGGTTTACAGAGCTGTATATAATACTCGAGATATGACCAAGCTATTGCCTTATATCAGGATTTCTCAAAGCTTGCAACTTTAAATATTTAACAAGTACAACTCTCTTGTACCACCATTTTATTTCAATCACGCAAAATCTACTTAATTTTCCTGTTAATCTGCAACAGTATACTCAACACTATTGGTACATACCATTAATAACAGAATATTTTTAAAATGGAATAATTAATTACCTCTTTGTTTCCGCTGGCAGAGTTCTTGCATATCTTTTATAGAACCCATGAGCTGTTCCGACAACTTGCTGACGTCTAGAAAACTTCACGTCAGATTGCATAATCGCCTCAAAGTCTTTTTCACTTTCAAATAACTGAAGTCTATTGCTTCTAAATATGAGTAGGTTAATCTGGGATTACAGTTATTCCAGTGAAACATTAAATAAAACCTTGCGTTTATCTCCATATTGTCCCCCATAACTTCCACTTATGAGACCATCTAAATAATTTATCTGGGTCCTGTTAAAGCAGGTTTAATTACCTTTCCCACCTTTGTACTGTCGGAAGACTGTTATCAAAAACTTGTTATATATTCGCCAATTATCACAAACAGAAAATGACCCAGAAATGAAACTTATGAGATTCTGGCCCACCCAGAAACAATATCCACTTAAGACGATCAATTTACGGCCATAATATACATGGGCTTATAAGTTCGGACATGGATGGTCCTAATAAGACAGTTTTTTCTTTCTGTGCACAATTCTCCTCGCCATATTCAAATTATGCATCCCTTGTGTCTGAATGACGCAACGTCTCCGATAACTCTACAATATCTGCATTGGACAACTTAACCAAATTCATCAGATTTATTTACTATGATCCTAGCATTAGTGTATATGCAAGTATATATACAACTGTTCTCACTCTTAGCCACCCTAATACAACCATGTTTGTAATAACTAATTATATATAGTTGGTCTTTAAAACTTCCCTCTTTAACAGGTTGTAGTGAAAAACTTTGTAAAGTTCTTGAAAAGTACGAATTGGAAAATTAGACTTCCAAATAGATTTCGAGAATTGAAGATTCAGACTTCTGAATAAACAAATGAATAGTTAATTCTAAAATCACTTCATGGGATTTCGCTGAATATAAAATATAATATAATTAGACTTCATCTTACGTCGCCCTATGTTGCATTATTCACTTTTAGGTGAAGCTTTTAACGAAGATGTAGTCTCCTCGATTTCTAAGCTTGATCAAACGGCTTCAAAAACTCATGATATTTTACAGCCTTTGGATAAGGCTGTAACACATCGTGGGTTTCTCATATCATACACCACACCTCACACCTGGTAGAAGAGACCCTTTTCTGGAGAAGAAACATTATGAAAAAGCAACGTTCAACGAACGTTGAATGTTTTGATAAAGCCCTAATTTTCAAACCTACAATTTCTGGCCAAGAAATTTCAGGTTGGACGAAATGGTTGTGGTAGCTCTACTTCTTTGCACACTCACTCTGCAGACTTTTCTTCTTGTTTCCAATGATTCAATTAAAGCTCAAAGGAAAGAGATTTAACGATGTCTTGGAGATTTATGGCCCTTCAGGTGAACAAAACTAAATCTTTTAAGTTGATCTCGCTGCATGCAGTGTCAATTTATTCTTTAAGATGCTGGACATTGCAAACAGCTTTTTTGTAATACAGTTTTTTTTTTAAGAGCGTCAGCAACTAAGGCCAAATTGCATGTTTTGAGGTCGATTTTCTGTTTGCGGCTTTTCTATTTCCGGGAGGGAAAACCATGCTGTCCTTGCCTGGGACCAACTAATCAGCCACGTTGTGAAAAAGGCCTATAAAAATTCTTCACGTCATTGATGGGACTCGAACTCAGGTCTTTTTTAGGCGATATTACCAACTGTGCTACCCACGAGGGCTTGCAAACAGCATGCGCCTTTGTTTTGGCGATGGGGCATCTTATAGAAGCAAACAAACCGGGATTTTTATTTGTTTAAATAAACTAATGGATAAAGTTACAATAAGCTGCTGGAACCAGCTTTCTTCATGTGAATACGTAGCTTTGTTGCAAAAAGCGAGTATGAAATGGGAGAATTTCTCTGAGGGTGTGTTTAAAAAGAAATCATTTTATTACTTCAAAATGTGAAACGGATGTCACGCTATCGTTATGTATCAAATAGACTTTCGCTCGCTAATGTAAATGTTCACTATTAGAATGTTAATTGCGTGTTCCTATAAAAACATGCAAACAGGTAAAAATTGAAAAAAAAAAAAACAGGGTTATTGTCTCATGTAGTAATGGGAAATAAGATGCATCAATCATTGTTCCTCTTTTCTCTATTCGCCATTCAAAATATACATTAAGAAATGGGATGAATGAAATATATTTAACAACAATAAAATTTCAAATTAAGCCATTCAATTTGCATAATTAGTTACTTTCAACGGAGAAAGTATGCACTTACCCACAGTCTCAATGCGAGATTAGAACATCATATGGATGTACCAGATGTAGTTGAGTTTTATTGACAAGAATTCATTCATTTTCTTATGAAGGCTATATTTGGATTTTGAAACAGTTTGGATAATTTTGGTCCTTCAAATTACACGTTCCAGAAAGCTCCAAATTTTGGTTTCACTAGAGGTTTATTCCTCGTGGGTAGAACAGGGGCTATAATCGCTGTCCTCCCCATGATATGTTTCTTAAGATGAAATTATAAGCCGTAGAGAGCAAATGCTTGTTAATTAAAACTTAAATAGAAAACCCTGTTATTGTACCTTGCACAGAAACGAGGGTTTAGAAAAATTAGTAATAGAGCGACTCGATTCTTTTGAATGTCCTTAAACCGCTGCAAGTTCCTTTTGAAAGCAATAAGAACGTTAAAAACCTTCTTGTCTTTACCGTTCGCTTTTTCTGTAGATTTGCTGGCATGCTCTGTAAAACGTCCATGCCCAATAAAATTACCAGAGACGTTAATATCAATTGTCTTAGAGATATTTCAGCAAATATCGAGTGACTACGAAAGGATCTAAAATGTTTGCAATGCATCCTACTTTGAAAAGGTTGTTGACCCTAAAATTGTTTAACAACGACTACAGATCTCGAATAGCTCATTCAGAGCCAGTGATATTTACTGTTCTCAAATGTTCAATAAAAGTAAGATGCTGCTGTAAAATGAAATCTGTTAAAATCCTATTACCTACTCAAGGTCCTTTACTTGAAATTGTAAAGTCCACTGAACTCACGAAATGCTGCTGAAAATCAGCTACATCTGTCGGCGATTATTTTATAAATAAAAAGCGTGGAATTCAGCAGAAAATGTTCCGTCAAATTTAGACTACGTGTTTATGTGGAATGGTTTTTATTGTAACACAAACGGGCATTTGAAATGCGAGGACCATTTTCAAAGTTTCCTGCACGCTACAGACACAAACAGTTAAAAACGGTATAAAGTTACAAATCTTCATCACTGCCCTTCTTAATGTCATTACCACGTACGTTTCCATCGGTGAGGCAGACAATCAATCTCAGTGTTGTAGCTGACTGTGCTCAGACGACGTAATGAACTTGTCACAGCCGTGTTGCTATCATCTACAGATTCATGACGGCATCGTAATTGGGGCCTTTATCCGATGAACAAAATTAAGGAGGGGTGTGCCAACCCGGCTCAATGCTAGATGTGCAGTAATCATTGGACATCCGCTAGTAAGTCCTCGCGCGGATCACAGTGCTTATAATCATCGTCCTCCCCACACCGGATTGAAAAGTCCTCAGTTGAAATCCAGTCAATGATGCAAAGAATTTTATGAGTATTTTTCACAATGTGGCGAAGTTAGTCGGTCTCAGTCGAGGGTAGCATGGATTTTTAATCCCATAAACTCGGGTTTTTCTTTCATCAAACAGCAAATCGACCACAGAACACACGTAGTTTACAGATGGTAGCCTAAGTTGCTTATGCGTCTAAAACCTCAACTGCAGACCGAGTGGAAATGGCCAGGGTTCGAATCCCGTTGATGACGCGAGGAACCTTTATGTGCTTTTTCCACTCCATAGCTGAATTAGTCGGTCTCAGACGAAAATAATAAAGTTTTTTCCCTTCCGAAACAGATTTTTTTCCGCAATTTATGCCCATAATGCTCATGGGTGGATGAGGTTCTACTCCGGTAACATGAATATGACAATTAAACCTTCTCTACTACAACTAGAAACCATTACACATTAGTACTAACATACAGGAAACCTTTAAAACGTTCCTCATAGTATTGCGGATGAGTCGAGGTTTGAAATACAGAATCAGCAGCTCCCTAGCATCGGAAACAGAATAGGACTATTTTTTAGTAGTATTAAAGTCTAGAAGGTTAGCCTACCCACTAGAAAATGGGCAGTCAAGGGGGCTGATAGATGGGGGATATCCTAAAGGTTTTGATTACTCGTGGAAAGGTTTGTCAAAAGTAGGTTGGGTCAGATTGATGTCGGATCAAATCCTTAGCAGAAATGGTAGGATTTCCCGTCAATTGGAAACACTCATTAATATTTTAGGCACATTTAAACATTTTTATTCTTTCCCCATTAAGATTTCAACTGAGGACTTTTCAATCCGGTGTGGGGAGGACGATGATTGGTTAGGATATATCACTTCCCATCTTCTTCTTGGCCTTCCTCTACTTCGTTTGGTTTAGGCGCCTCCGTAGCCAGGTGGGCAGGAGCAGCAGTGCGTAGCACACGCTTCTTGATTAGACCGGAGTTCAAGCCCATCACCACTAAATACGGAGGATGCGGAAAGGTCAGGGAATGACCACCGCATATCCCCGGAGCAATAAGGCCTTAGTTGCTAATGCTCCTAAAAACCTTTTTAGGAGCATTAGCAACTAAGGAGCATTAGCAAAAATAGTTTTCAAACTATTTTTGACCACCTGTCTTTATCCATCCTATTTATAAACTGAGTGAACAGAAATCATGGGATACCTACCTACTAACTGTATCTTTACTGTACAATAAAGATTTTTTCTCTAACGGGTAAGCCCACCTTTCTCCCGGATAAGGCCAGTCACTTCACAAAAGCGTTCCACAGGTATTACCATCCATGCTTGCTGCACCGCTGTCCATAATTCCGTCGCATTCCTGGGTGGAGGATCCAAAGCTTGAACGGACCTTTCCGCAGCATTCCAAAGATGCTCCACAGAGTTCATGTCAGGTGAACGGGGAGGCCATTCCGATGTGGTAAAATCTGCGCAATGCTCCTCCAACCATGTTCTAGTCACCACGACTCTCTGGGGAGGCGCATTGTCCTGCTGGAACAATCCATTGCCCTGTAGGTGCACGATGACCATGAAGGGATGCAGATAGTCTGCAAGGATGGACACGTAATCTGGACCGTTCAGAGATGCGTCTAGACGTACCACTGGTCCCAACGTGTGCTAGTTGAACACGCTCCAGACAATTACCGACCGTCCACTTGCCTGAACAGTTCCTTGTTGACAGGACGGGTGCATAGCTTCGTGCGGTTTCCGCCAAATACGCACCCTCCTGTCCGCTCGAAATAACCGGAAACGGGATTCATAGGACCAGGAGATCCGTCTCCAATCATCCAAGGTCCAGTGCCGATGTGTTTTCGCCCAGTTTGGGCGTAGAGTCCTGAGTCGTGGTGTTATCAATGGGACTCTGGTGGGTCGATGGCTCCCATAACCTATTTCAGCTAATAATCGCCTGGTCGTCTTGGTAGAGACGTTTCTGGCACCTCCCTCTTTGAAGTCGGTGGTGATTTGTGCCACTGTCGCTCTCCGGTTGGCTGAAAAAATGCAAGACAGATGTCGACGGCCTCATTCATCCACCATCTTTCTCCGCCCACAGCGCTGTCCACGATGAGATGTTATTCGGAGAAATGACGTATTCCCGATACTGTCGAACGGGGATAGTTCAATTTCTGTCTCACCTCCGCGATAGAGTGACCCATGCGTCAGGCACCCACCATCATCCCTCTTTCAGCGTATAATCTGTCCTCTAATTTTCTTTTTTTGAGCATTTTAATTTTACATGTAAAGGGTGGATTGCTAGCTTTCCTTTTCGATAGTGGACTACATTTCGTCTCATCCTTATCCTTTAACCTGTCTGGCTATGGTGGTCCTGGAGCTTAGCTCTCTTATCACCAACTCCTGATTGTTATCGTGTTCCGTTTACTTACTAACTCTTTGGACATTTCCTTGGATTTATTTACGCGAGTAAGATAATAACACATCTGATTCTTAATACCTGTATGAAAACCGAGATGGTATAAACATCTAGATCTTCTGAACTGAATACTCCCGAAGGTATTGCAGCAGAGATGGTTTAAAGATCACTTAAACATTGTCATCGGTTGTCAAAATAAATAAATAATCTTAATTTGTGCATTAGCCATGTATAACATATGTACAGGAATCTGAAAAATCTTATTATGGCAATTAATGCCATGGGATTAACATTTGCTACAAACTTGTATCCACATTTGTAGAAGTATATTATTGAAATAATTCTAGATTTAATTGAAGTAGTTGCAGGCTAGCATTAGAATTAATACTACGGGGATTAGCATCGTTACAACTCCACGTTTCAGCTTTCAATCTTGGAAAACATCTTGCATATGGTTATGAGAAAGTTACTATTGAACTACGTAGATTTATATAAAAATATGCCATCTTATACATTATATAGCTCGTGCAGATTTTCCTTGAAAACTATTATCTGCGTGGCATTTAAACATTCCTTTAAATTGCTTTCGGACTGTCGGTGTGCGAAAATAAAATACTAACTCGACCTCATTCAGGAGGTGCTAAGTCTGCCACTTGGGTTTTTGCCTTAGAATGTTCTTTTTCCCCCATCTTTTGACTTATGAACTTTAAGTAATTCCAACTTCTCCCTCTCCACTAGAAAACTCTCTTATCATTCGCTAATTACGTTTAGCTTGAACAGAAAAGTAATTAATTTTGACCGCCACAGGAAACCATTTATCTCAAAGCTTTATATTGATTCGTCTTTGATTTCATCTCGAAGGTGTACAGGGCAGTTTTAGTGGATTGATGAACTACACCAATCGGCTTTTCTAAGGATTTAGAAATCTCTTTTCGATACTGTAAACACACAACTTTCTTTCGGCATCCCTGCCACTTATAATGGAGTAGGAGAAATGAACTGCAACTTCGTAAGAAAAAAATTAAAAGCATATAGTTGTAAATGAATTGCTTTTCAGACACCGTATTCTTGTCCTCCCAATTGAGTACGGATCCCGGAAAGAATAAATTTGTGGAGCGTGCGTCTGTTTCCCCCATTTCTGTTTCCATTCTTCTTGCAAATAATTTTTACCATAACTATGACGTCACTCGGTGAATTTTGCTAATTCACCTGAACATTTCTGGCATGCACGACCCCCGTGATGGCAGTCGCTTGATTATTACGACCCGTACATTGTTTTCGTAATTGAATTTCTCTTGATCCAAATGTCCGATGATGCAGCATAGTGTGAAATTGCTCACATCTGCCTTTCCGGGTGTGTGTGTATGACAATATGACATACGATGAGGTGTGTTCATTGCTGCCTGTACTATATCTGGTGCTGTAAATGGCACGCAACCCTTCGAAACATGCAAATTTCTAGTGATACAAACATTCGGAGGGGTGGCTGTATTTTATGACATGGCTAGATGTACACACATATATATCGTAACAGTCAGCGATATGTTCAGTCAAATTGGAGAAGGTTAAAAGGTCATCAGGGGGAGAGAATGTCTGCCTTATTGTCCGAAGCGGTGAGTCACTCTCTCTCTCTCTCCATTAGCAGAATAGAGCGAAGTTCAGCAGAAGTAGCGAGGCCGCACTTAGTAAAAGACATTGGAACTAAATAAACACTGGGACAAAATCCACGTCTTGGAAAAGATATGACCCGTCGAGACTATTACATTATACTGTACTCGTATTAATAGAAAACTTAGTTCATTGGTTAGTATGAAGCAAGCCGGTACCCGTTTCCCATCAAACAGACATTTGTAATCTAAATATGTATTTCACTAATGACTCGGGCAGCCGATAGAGTAAAACACGTATCGTGTCTGAAATAAGGAGGGATTTGAAAATGTTCCGTTATAATTTTCTGATCAAACCCTGACACGATATTCGTAGTGATATTTTTTTCTACCTATTTCACCGACGACTAATTTTTTGTACGTGAACTTCGTCTCAAATCCCTAATAATTCTCATGAAAATGTTGTAGCTTACTGATGGCATTCCCACACGGGTAGCCAGTGGGTATATAATCACTGTCTTCCCCCAC
The DNA here is from genome assembly GCF_048544385.1 of Mastigoproctus giganteus. Lineage (NCBI taxonomy): Eukaryota > Metazoa > Arthropoda > Arachnida > Uropygi > Thelyphonidae > Mastigoproctus > Mastigoproctus giganteus. The sequence goes on along the minus strand of NC_143584.1, from coordinate 48,646,371 downwards.
ACCGGATGAGAAGGACTAGATTTGAATCCCGTCAATTAAGCCAGAAATTTTTATGTTTTTTTTTTCATTTCAACATGGCTGAGTTAGCCGTTCTCAGGAGAGGGTCGATGGTTTTTCGTTCTGCAAATAGGCAAATCTATCAGAGAATACTACAATTTACAGATACAATGTAATGACGCCTCATAGCCTTAGTTGCTTTTAGGCTTAACACACACACACACATGAATGCACACTGATGGCGCTTCAGGCTCGTATTTGCCTAATGAGATTCAGACAGTAAAGAGATAATGTTCGTTCGAATAACTTCATTGATATAATAAGCCTAATGAAGGAGCAATGGTGGCTAGTTGTTTATTATTTCACCACAAAATCCGTCCACAGGGGCGAATTCAGGTCAGTGTGTATGTCAATTTGCAAGAGCACTTGTTCATTTGTCGAGTAATTTCGGGATGAAGAATTCTGGAATTACTAAGGACGAAAAACGCTGTACTTTTGTTCAAGCTTTTAACGATTTATGATTACGTTAAATCTAGTTATATATCCAGAATTAACGAGCGATATTTTATAAATGCCATTAATGCTTTCTAAATAAGATCCAAGTATTTGTTGTACATACAATATAGAAAAACTAGCAACCAAAACTGCACTTCCTTAACTTGGACTGGCTGTTTATATCTTCGGTATATCTAAAGAGTCATCCAAAAAGTTTTATTCATTTCACGAGAGAAAAGCCCAAGCAAAAATATACAAACTCGGAGTTCACGTTTATACCAAATATCGCAGCTTAATTCAGATGGAAAACCATAACTCACAGACGTTCCATTTGTTATTATAAATTACTCTACGGTCCAATTGAAATTTAAGCGAAATGACGAATCAGATTCGAGATTGTTTCTTCTCCCCCCCACCTCCCACACTTAGGAAACCGATCGCCGAGGTTCAGTTTAGACGTGCAATAAATAATTCAGCGTGTGTAGACATTGACATGAGCTTTCTCCAGAACACAGTATACGGAGGAGTAAAAATATCAACATAATCCCCATTTAGAGAGCCTTTGCGTACTTCATCTGCGGGCACGTTTAATGGATTAATTTGCATTGAGAGTGACCGCGTGTCATGCATTGTGCGATATTAAACGACACTCTCTCACGAAATGCTATTAAGGTAGGAGGAGGCTTCCTACAAAAGATTGCGGTTAAAATTAACTTCCAGGCAAGACGCTTTCTGCGACAAAGATACGGATAGAGAGAAAGAGAGAGTGATGGCTGTTCGCCTACTATTTGCATAGTTAGTCTTCTCTCTCTTTCTCTGTCACCAGCAGAATTCAGAATAAATGAAGCGCTCTCTAACTGGCCGCTGAGTAATGATTCCGCTATTAATGCTGAAATTTCTGCAATTGAGTTAGTTACACAGAGAAGATACGTGCGGATGGATTGTTGACAATGTAGTCGGGTCTTCTAACTGCTTGGTCTTAATTTTCGAAGTCACACGGGATTGCAGAATGCACTGTTGGTAAAATTAAACACGTTGTAATAGAACAGTGTGCGAGAAGATTGTGTCATGCGTGCTATGTCACCTGAATACAAGAATATAATGATTTGGATTCTTCTGCGGCCTATATGTAAAGTAGTCATTTTACTTCGCCGGAAGTGTGTCGACTTAAAATCAATTTATTGCGAAATTACTTCGCCCAGGTCAGCTATCAGCTAGAGAGTGCCAGTTAGCACAAAACACACATAAAAAATATATAAAAATAGTACAAAAATACACCAAGATAAAATATAAAACATACATATATAAAGATACGCAGAGCGCAACGATAAATATAAACATTTTATTCAAAGATAGGTATTTTTCTATTATCCTCCTGACGGTAGTTACGAAGTCATAATTCTAGCTACAAAAACTACATTTTTTTTTTTTCATTTTTTTACACACTCAAATATTATGTACAATCTCAAGAAACATATACAATAATTTATATACAATTTTATGTACATTCTCATATATAATTATCCTAGCATATATATATTTTGTTCAACGCAATCTTCCGATATGTTCTTCCCAAAAGTAAGTTAATCTGGATCATTATGACTCCGCAGTAGAGTTTCTAGCCGCAAGTCCTTTCTTGAAAACTGCCACAGAGAACTCTTGAAATGTAGTGAAGACGTCAGAATTTTCAATGAGCAAATGTACATTATTTTCTGAGAGATTATTTATTTTACTCATCAGTACCTGTCTTTCATTCAAATAATCATTAGATTCAGAGAGAGAGAACGTGCTGCCATGTCTCAGATGCAACGCAGTGACAGAAAGGGTCAGGCTCAAGGCCCCTTTCAAAAAGTTTAGCCCTGAGCGACCCGTGGCCAGTCATTAAACAAGATGAGACTGTGGGTAATGATACGAATTCAACATTTGAAATATATCTTCGTGTAACCTCACCATGTTCACTTTGAACCCATCTTTGCTGCCAAACAGCAGTGAGTTTCTTCCAGAGTCTTCGTTTTCCCTCTTTTATTCTGTTCGTAGGGTCTGTTACAATGTTAAAAATATTTACAGAAATTCCTTTTTTGAGATTGTAGATCATATACCCTTGTAGGAGATATAAAGATCCAGAGGCAGGGTTCCTGCCTCTGGACGTGTAGAGCATTATTCAACACCGTCCTAGGAGGTTTAAGAAGAGTGAGCAACACCGAACGCTGTAATGAAAGAAGTTTAGTCCTAAACTTAGTTTTTGAGACCCTCCAAAACGAAACACCTGCTGCGTATGCAGAAATCGGTAGGAAAATAGTCTTATAGTATAAAGACAATGTCTTTTTGCTAAGACCCCACTCTTTTCTGGAAATCCTTGCAATTCCAGGCGTGAAGTTTTTAATTTTCTCAGAAATTTTTGATACGTGGGTATGAAAGTTTACTTTGTCATCGATTGCAAGTCCCAAGTACTTTGTGCTGGATATGTACGGGATTTGTGAACCATTTAGGATAACTCTAGGAGGTCTGCCATAAAATTGAATTGCTTTCGAAAACCATGAAATTAGTTTTTGTAGGGGAAATTTTGAGCTTATTTAGATTGACCCAGTTGGATAAATCATCCAATATTGTTTGGATCTTTTGTTCCAAAATTGATCTCGACCTTCCAATAACGCCGACCGCCAGGTCGTCTACATATGCAATTTTTAGGCAATCTCCATTTTCCTTTGTCAGCCATTGGTCTAAGACTGCATTCCAGAGGAGAGGACTGAACCCAGGACTGAACCCTGCGGGCACCCTCTGGAAGCAGTCGTGCTGTAAGTCAGGTGTTTGGCACAAACCTTGATCTGTCTGTCTGTCTTGAAAGTATGATCTCATAGTTTGGTAGATATGATTATCACACATGACTGAACGTAGCGACCCGAGGGCGCTCTCCCACCAGAGGGAGTCGAAAGCGCCCTCGAAGTCCACGAACACTATCAAGATATATTTGCTGTGAGAATCCTGGATGTATTTCAGAAGAGAGATTATAGCATTTTCGGTCGAGTGACCCTTTTTGAATCCGTGTTGATGGTCTGAGCACAATTGTTGGTCCAATAACATGCTTGCAATTCTCGGAGAAATTAATCTCTCAAAAACTTTCCCTAAGTTAGCTAGGAGGGATATTGGTCTGTGCGCCCTTGAGTTTGTTTTGACTTTTCCAGGTTTATATAAAATGTTCAGTAGAGCTAGTTTCCAGGGTTTGGGAAAAAGTCCCTCGAAAAAGCATTTATTGTACATATTCAGTAGGATATTGGGAAACAGTTTAAAAATTTCACAATTACCAAATTCTCTAGCAAGTCAATGCCAGGGCATTTTTTCTTATTGAGTTTAGCAGTAGCAGCTCCTAGTTCCACTCTAGTAAAAAGGCAAACATCGGTAGATCCAACATAATTCTGGTTTTTCCTCCTAATCTCTGCCTGTTCCGGAGTATCACAGTGAGGTAGATACTCCGGAACAGGCAGAGATCAGGAAACAAATTAGCAACGATCGTTCCAACAGTAGAGTGCCAGTCTGTTGTTTCTAGGTTATTACTAATTACAGTCTGATAGATATCTCCACTTATCAGTTTATTCCTCAATATTTTATATATGATCCCCCAGGGGTTGGTATTCCCAACATCCTTGACCAAGTTTTGCCAGCAGGGCCTCTTACTTTCAGATATGGCTCGATGAAATAATTTTCTTTTCTCTCTATAACTGTTTTTCAGCCTTTCAACGTCCTCGTTAGAAAGATGTCTACTACGCTGATACAAGCGTCTGGCTTGTTGAGTTTGAAGCTTCAAGTCAAAAAGTTGAGCATTCCACCATGGCACTGAAGGCCTTCTTATATGTTTTCTTTTAGTTGAGTTCGACATAGCTATGTATAGATGTTGTTGAACCGTGTCTACATATTCTGAAGCCGATAGTTGGTTTAATGCTTCAGCATCCTCCCATTAAATACCGTACACAGATAATCCTCGACTTTATTCCAATTGACTTTATCCATACGGTATCTTCTTAAGTCGTGGACAGTCAAGTCAATTGTGTTGGGAGTTCTTTGATATGTTGAACGTGATAGCCCTGTGGTCGCTGTTCACCAAGGAGGGTTACATGTCCCGGTTTCCAATTTTGTCTTCCATCCTTATGGAAGTAAGTGTGACGTCAATGTTTGATTCTCCGTTGGTAGTGGAGAAAGTAAATGGTTTATTTTGTACATTTTTAATGCAAAGGCTGTGAGCCATAATTAAATCTTCAAATTGAGCTCCCCGAGGATCAGTGAAGCCACTGTTCCAGAACGTAGATTTGGCGTTCAGGTCCGCCGCCACCACCAAGTTATTATTTGCAAATTTATCACAGATCTTTGGGGTGCCTCAGTAGCCAGGTGGGCAGGAGCAGCAGTGCATAGCACACGCTTCTTGATTAGACCGGGGTTCGAGCCCGTGACCACCAAATACGGAGGATGCGGGAAGGTCAGGGAATGACCACTGCATATCCCCGGAACAACATGACCTTAGTTGCTAATGCTCCTAAAAACCAAATAACAACAACGAACGACAACATCACAGATCTTGTCCAGTAGGTACAATGCTATATGCACATCTTCTGAGGGGGGAGAGTATAGTGAAGTTAGGTAAAAAGAGATGGAACTAGAGGATACAGGTAGCATTTGCTGAGCATTCTCCTGTAATCGTAGTAATAACTAGTTCGTTATTAAACACAACAATTGCAGTTTTGGGTGGAGGATCACAAGTTGCTATGATTCTAGTGGAATTGGGGTAGTCTATGATTTTATGCGCTGTTCCACCACTTGGGATGAATAATATGGTTCCTGTAGACAGACAATTACATAATTATGTTCAGCTGCGGCACGAGAGCGCTGTGCGTTTATCTATAAAATTCTAATTTTTAACTCTCCTTTATATCACTTGGTTCAATTTTTTTCTGGCAAAAGATTACGGAATAGTTAGAAAAAAAATTACAAAAACAAATTATAAAAATATACAATAAAAAAGAATTTAAAATTATAAAAACTTTAAATTCCTTTTCAATATGTACTGATTAATTTGATCACATATACCAGGAGTAATAAAAACACACACACGAAACTCGTTTATACATGACTATTATGTAATATCGTGATTTACAACGTCAGTTATTTGTGCAAACGCATCAGTTACTTAATTTTGTATTTAAAAATTAATTCATTAAATTCTGCTTAATATCATACGATTTATATTTGTAGATGTAAAACTCAAGGCCAATATAGTTAACAAGCATAAAGTGAAGAACAGTTTTGATAATGTATAATAGATTACGTGACACTATAAGATCGTTTTATTTCTCTGCCTCGCTATGATATTCATTTATACTTATCATAAAAAACTCAAGACACAAGGCATTTTCTGACGTTGACAAAAATCAGTTAAAAACAATAAGCTTATGCCAGTTTTGTTTTAGTAGTTTTTCTCCTAATATACCAAAATCGATACCCTCCGTCGAGAGAAAGATAAACACGGAATATCGTTAGGATTAATTAACGAATTGCTAATTAAATGTTAACCGAATATCAATTCGATGGGCAATTACTGTTATTACTTAATAAATTTTTAATTTGATAAAACTTTCTTTCTAGATGGATGACAAAGTAGCAATATAGTATCTCATACGACATCTGGTTTTGATGTGTACATTTAACGATTTGCATACATCGATAAAGAACTCAGTTTCCTTCTGATCCACATGTTAGTTTAAATATTGGCTTCTAGTTTTAGATATCCTTGACATAGTTTTTTTTTAATCTAAAATGTTTTATCTTAGAAATTAATATATCAATATCAGGTTAACAAAAAGATTGTTTTGTGTCCATACTTTATGTAAAATTAATTTTTTTCTGTAAAATTATTATCTGTCATTGGAAATTCATTTGGTCAACCAAAATGTAACTATTTTATGGAATGAATAAATGAGAAATTTCGAGAATGAAGTTTTTTTTTAAAATTCAATCGATTTATTTGTCTGGAATATTAAAGATCAATTGGTTTTACGAAATAAAAAGTAAACTCAGCAAGACGATAATTTTGGAAAGCCAGCCTCAGACTATAGACATCGCATTTTTTAAATTCCCTTTCAATATGTACTATAGTTGAAATTTCCTCGACAAACCGTGACGATATTCGTAGTGGTATTTTGTGTACGTATTTCAGTGAACACTTTTTTGTATGTGAACTTCGTCTCAAGTTCCTAATAATTCTCGTGCAAATGTTGCAGATTACTGATGGCACTTCACGCGAAACGCGAGGCTCGCGTTTGCCTAATGAGATTCGGGCAGTAAAGAGATATAAACAATGTTCCCGTTGTCAACGGTAGTACAGGCCTCGACAAAACTATAGTTATGGGTTACTTGGAGAGCCATAAAATACCTAAAAAGTATACTTGAGTCAAATAACGGAGCAAATAACTTCATTAAAAGGTACAAATAGCCTCCTATGTTGTTTGCTGGGCCGTAATTTATTGGTCGCTTGGGTGCCAATTAAAATAGAAAATAACTTCTCAGTTTTATGTTTCCCACCTACTCTGTCCGGACGTCATTTCTCTAAAATTTTATAATAATATGACGTTATTGCAATTTTTACTTTGCATTAGGAAGGCATATTTAAAATTGGAAACCGACTAATTACTTGTTCTTAATTCGCCCTCACGGCGGCCGTGGTTAATTGGCTCTTGTGTAAAGTGTAGTGTGGAAATAAGTAACTTTTCAAATTTCGTAATAAAGCGAAGAAACATAAATTAAGAAGATCGTAAGATTTCTCAAAATGTGAAATTAATTCAACAGATTTAAAATTGCAATAAAAAAGCATTTCGCGTATATTTAATAACAGGCTTTACTGTTTTTCGTTTGGATATTTTTGTGCTTGAATTTAAAAATTTCAATAACCATTAAAGAGTACTTCGTTTTATAAAATCGGTATAAATACTGCACGCTGATAGAAAGTAGAAAATTAAATATTCGAAATAAAATACTATTTTATAAACGTAGAATGAATGTTTTTCTCATATAATAATATATTTTGTATAATATATTAATTATTTTTTACTCAAAATATTACTTTGAGTTAAGTTTTGTTAAACTATTTCTGTTATTCATAAATATTTCTCCATTTGCAAATAATAATTACATTTTTCATAAAGTACAGTACTGATAAAAGGCAAACTTCATCATTTAATAGTTTCAATTCATAATCACTTTCTTTCTGAAATGTATTTAATCATTTATAATTTATTACATATATTTGTATTTACATTTTATTATTTTTATATTTCTGTGTATCTAAAAGTTATTACCGTACAAAAGTTACACCTGCCTTGAATAAATATAAGAATGTCTTATATACCGAGAGTTTAGTAGCAACCAGTTAATTACAAAATTGCATTTGATTTTTGCGGTTATAATTTAGCCGGCTGGCTGTAAATGTCAAATGATTTTTTTTTTTGGTTGATTACAAAAACAACTACAAAATAATCAAAACAATTGTGTAGTAAAGGTTTGTTTGACACTAAACCCTCGATACATTAGTAGAAAGAACGGAAACAGTTATCACGATTCACAGAAGATAGAATCCTTATCGTATATATTAAGAGAAAAATAAAAGGAGAAGAATCGGATTCTTCTCTGTCCATTTATATTTTATTTATTTATTATTACTATTTTTTTTTTTTTTTTTGGTAAAATATATTTGGGTTTGGCGATCTTCACCATATGTGCTCTTCACTTTTAAATTATGAATCATATGGATCCTCAGAGTAATCATATGATTTCCCCATGAGCTACTGGGATATTCCTGATCGATAACTGAGTCATAAGCAGTACGAAATTTTGGTTATGTGTTGTTTGTTGACTCTCAAAGCCAGAGAAGGTCAATACATTGTTCTGTATGCAGCTTCATCTCGCAAATGGACTTTGCAAAGGCGTGTAACCTTACAAAGCAAGGTGCCATTTCTCAATATTTATAAAAATAATGCGCCTTCAAATCGCTCAAATCTAAAACTTCCCTCTCTTACCTTTAGGAAATAGAGAAAAAATTACAAGAGGAGTAGCATTCTTCAAAACGACTTCAGGAATATAACTCGTTCACCTTTCTTGCGTGACGCCATTTCATGGCTTGAATATTTCGAGAAGCGCGCACACACACACCTTTCTGTTTTATCATTAAGATGGGGATGATATTTCGTATAGTTTGTCTACTCAAATTTCAAGCATTATCAAGGGAAATAACTTCGTAGGAATCGAGATATTTTCGGAATATAGAAAGAAAGCTCATCATATATTGGTTACTTAAACAAACTATAGTTATATGAAAGCATTTATTTTTAAATAACTGTTAACGTTTATGAACTAGTAAATTTTTTGTTATAATAAATGGGCGATCATGGATAATTATAAAAAGATCTGCAGAAAATAATAAATAAATTTTAAAAGTGATGAACAGTAGTAGTGACTATTATAGCAATGTGATTTTTGAGAGATCGGAGGATAATGTGCTTAAAGTAACTTGGTGCTAATAAGCTCTGATATTGGGCATATTGATTGATCAATAGCAGTTAAAGGGAGCCCCGATGCACAGTGCATGACAAGACCCCCCCCTCCTTATTTTTGTATATGTGTTTTTTTTTTTGGGGGGGGGGTAGTTGTTGGCGCATCGGCTTCTGTGGCCATAATGCACCTCCCAAGGTTTTGCAGTACTTTGATCCAAGCCCGAGGCGGGATTCGAACCCGCGACCTTTGGGTTGCCAGGCAAGCACTTTACCCACCCGGCTAGCCCGATCGGCATATGTGTTTGTGTGATCACGTGTAAATTTTAAGATTAAAAACAACATGCTAATTCTAACATATAATAAATCAAATCAATATAATAAAAATTAATAAAATAGAAACATTTTATTTAAAAAAATAAAATTTAAATAAATACTTTTTTTTATTATTTTGAGTTTGTAGAATTTTTTGTTGATTATTAAAAATTAATTTAATTACTTAAATTTAATATTAAGATTTTGACCGGGACCCTTGAAGAATAGGTCGGGCCCGAGAAGAGGCGCCAGTTAGATAGCTAATTAGCATTAGCATTAGCATTAGTAGAGGCATTTGATGCAAGAAAGCAAGCTTATGCAGCATCAGCCAAAAAAAAAAAAAAAAACCCACTTCCACTTCATCCCTCTGTTCGTTCAAAATACCTGTCCAGCTGAGCCTTAAACTTATTTAGGCTATCAACCTCCACCACAAGGGATGGAAGTCTGTTCCACCAACCAACCACCCGCTGGCTAAAGGCAAATTTCCGCACGTCTATCCTACATCTGTCTTTCCTCAATTTGAATTTATGCCCTCTCAGGTGATTTTTCTGAGCTAGAGGAAGAATCCCATCAGCATTGAGCATGCTTAAACCATTCAAGGCTTTATACACCTCTATCAGATCACCTCGCTGGTGCCTAGTCTCCAGACACTGTAATTTGCAAAACTTAAGCCTTTCTTCGTAAGAGCACCCCTTTGTTCCATTCACTAATCTTGTTGCCCTTCTCTGTACTCGTTCCAGCAGCTCTACATCCTTCTTGAAATGAGGCCTCCAGACCTGTATACAGTACTCAAGGTGTGGCCTGACCATCGCCTTATACAAGGGAATAATCACCTCCTTATCCCTGCTGGAAAAATTCCTGTATATCATTGACAATACTCCATGAGCTACTCTTGCAGCCCTTCTGCACTGCTCAGAGAACTTCATATCTGCCTGCACAACCACCCCCAAGTCCCTTTCATTCTCTACCACTGTCAGTGTAGTACCACAGAGTTCATACGTTGCTCTGGGGTTGCTGTTTCCCATGTGTAGTACTTTACATTTATCAATGTTAAACTTCATTTGCCACCTCTCAGCCCATCTGCTCAACCTTTCCAGATCCTGTTGCAGCAGCATAGTGTCAGTAGTGTCCTTGACAACCCTGCCAACCTTTGTATCGTCTGCAAACTTGGACATTAAGCCCGATATACCATCATCAATATCATTTATAAATACAGAAAACAATAATGGCCCCAACACTGAGCCCTGAGGGACTCCACTAATAACATCAGTCCACGATGAGCAGTGTCCATTGATTACCACTCTCTGTCTTCTCCCCCTCAACCACCCCTTTATCCATAGCAGCAAATTGCCTCCAATGTCACACTGCTCCAATTTGTGTAGCAGTCTTCCATGTGCAACAGTATCAAAAGCCTTTCTAAGATCCAAGTATATAATATCAAAGTTATTCCCTGCATCCAGTTCTTTTGTGACTGCATCATAGTATCCAATCAAGTTGGTCAGGCAAGACTTCCCCTTAACAAAACCACGCTGTGTCTGAACTATAACTGAAGTCTTGTCTAAATGATCCTGCAGTGCTTCTTTAACCAGTGCCTCCATTAATTTTCCTGGAACAGAAGTTAAGCTCACAGGTCTATAATTACTTGTGTCAGCCTTTGATCCTCCTTTGTGAATTGGGGTCACATTTGCACATTTCCAGTCTATGGGTACCTCCCCTGAGTCCAAGGAAGCTCTCATATTTATGGCTAAGGGTTTGCTTACTTCCTTTGCTGCCTCCTTTAATATAACTGGATAGATCCCATCCACCCCGGGTGCCTTTCTTGTGTTTATCTTCAACAGTTTCTCCTCCACTTTACTCCCAGTTATTTCAAGATTCTGTAGCTTACTGCTAGAGTTGAATACACCTCTGGCATTCCCCTTGCTGAATAACTCCTCATGTGTGAATGTCGATGCAAAATATTCATTTAGTTTGTTAGCTACCTGAGAAGGATCATCAACAGTTGACCCATCAATATCAAGTGGACCAATCTGATTCATCCCCTTCCTTCTGGAGTTTACATAAGTAAAGAACTCTTTGCTGTTTTTCTTTGCATCCCTTGCCAAGGATTTCTCGTAATCTGCCTTCGCCTGCCTAACCTCCTTTGTAACTTGGTTGCATATCAACTTGTATCTATCATAGGCTTCTGTGTCATGTGTTAATTTGTAAGTATCCCATGCATTTTTCTTCTCTGCCATATGCCTCATTAGTTCATCTGACATCCATTTTGGCCTAAACCTTGAACAATATTTCTTAGTTGGTATGTAAAGCCTAGTAGCTTCCAAGATAAGTTCTTTGAATGCTTCCCATTTTGAATTTGCTGTTGGTAACATCATCAGTTGGTCCCACTGTATAGAATTTAAATACTGTCTCAGTCCATCGTAGTCGCCTTTACGGAAGCAATAACCCTTCCCTTTACCCCTAATGGTAGTTACCTCTTTGAGTAAATCCCACTTCAGCACACTGTGATCACTGCCACCTAGTGGTTCATTTATCTGCAGATTCTTAATGCATGAAGAATCACTGCTGATAATCAAATCAAGAGTATTACTCCCTCTAGTTGCCTCCCGAACATGCTGATGTAGAAAACAATCATCCAATAAATCCACAAAAGTCCTGCTAGTGTGTGAGTAACCAGCCCCCAAATTCCAGTCAATATCTGGGAAATTAAAATCTCCCATTATAAGACACTCTGATTTACTGGCCCACTCTATTTCCCTGTACAATTTCTTATTATACTCATCAGAGTCATTAGGCCTATAGCACACTCCTACTCTCAATTTTGATCTCCCAATGCTTATGTCACACCAAACTGACTCCACACTGCACTGTCCAGCGATGTCGACTGGCTTCACTTCCTTGGTTTTTATGTGTTTCTTAACTAATAGCATAACCTCTCCCCCCTTCCTATCCTGTCTATCCTTTCTGTAGACGTTGTACTCCCCAAATTGCAGTTCTGCATCCCTTATATCTGTGTGACACCACGTCTCTGATATCCCAACAATATCTGCCTTCGATGTTTTGAGCAATACCTCAAATTCATCAAATTTATTTACTAAACTCCTAGCATTGGTGTACACGCAAGTATAACTGCACCTGTTTCTATTCTTAGCTACCCTAACACAACCCATGTGTTTACTTGTACCGCAATGGCTCCCAGCAGTCTCTGAAATACCATGCATCTTGTTTTTCAGGCTTCTGCTCATTCTAATAGAAGCAGTGCAAGAATCTCTTTCACCTCTGCCAGTGGCTACTGTCAATCTATTGGTCTTTGTCTCCCCCCAAGCTAGCAGTTTTCCGACCCACCTAACACTGCCTCGATAGCATCAGCAAATATTCTTGCACCCTTTCTATTTAAGTGTATCCCATCTCTGTAGAAGCAATCTCTCCTGTTAACAAGTACAGTCCAGGCTGAAAAAAATTCTACTCCTTGAGCCTTGCACAATCTTTCCAGGGCCGAATTGATCGACAAGGCTCTCATCATATACTCCCTCCTATCGAGTCTGGGCAGAATTGCAGACACTTTCAAATTCAACCCTAATTCTCGGCTTTTGTTCAACAGTGACCTGTACTTGTTAAATGTGTAAATAAAACTTGTTAAATGTGTAAATAATTATGTGTAAATAAAACAGAATTTTTAACAATGTGTGCGTGTGTGTTTAGAATTTCTAAAAAAAAATTGCATATTGCATATAAAGGATAATAAGTTAGCAAAATCTGAGTGTCTGTCTAATGCTATTTCTAAGTGATGCCCAACATAATTTCTTTATTGCTCCCAAGTGCTCTGATTTTTTATATTATTTAACACTAATTATCATCTATGACTTACGTGTATTGACCTTGTAATACTTGTTTTATTAAGTTTATATTTTTTATTCAGTTTTTTCAATATAACTGTAGTAACCTTTTACTGTTTTTTGTACTACAATATATGTGTAGCTTGACATCACAGGTTTATTATTATTATTATTAATATTATTATTACCAGCCACATGGTGCAAGGAAGCCCGAGGCTTATGCTGCACCAACCAAAAAAAAAAAAGAATTCTCTAGTTACCCTGAGAGAGAGAGAGAGAGAGAGAGAGAGAGAGAGAGAGAGAGAGAGAGAGAGAGAGAGTCAAAAGTAGAAGGGAATCACCAAGAAAGAGAAGAATGATGATATCCAGCCCAGCTCAGGACCCTGGGTGTGCCAATACTAGCCATTAGACATGGAAGAAAATATTAGATTGCGTACTAATTCCTCTGTGATTGCATTGATTCCGCGCAAATGGCTGATTTTCCCCTCCTAGACGATTAAATAAATTAATTTCGTATTTATTTATTATCTGTGTGTTGAATTTTGATGTTTCGTAGAGTGTTTTGAACTACGACTCATTTCAAATTTTTTTTTTCTATTTTTTCATAAAATGCGATTGAACGTTACCCCTTAAATTTATAATTTTATATAATTTTCTATTTAAACTTCATATTTTAAAATATTTTATATATGAAATTATATACAGTATAGTTATTTTATATATATTTTAATATATATATATATATATATATATATATATATATATTTTATTTATTTATTTATCTATATTGGCATTAAATAAGCTTGGCTAAAATTTCAAACTCACAGTAAACTGCGCTTGCATTTTCTCTTGCTCTTCAGTTGCTCTTTTACTGAGCAATTACGGTCATCTCTAAACTTGAGATTTTAAACATTATTTTCCTTCTATATTTTTCGCTTGAGAGTAATTTACGCACAATCGCGACTTTGCTTTGCTGTGCTAATTGCTATTAGCACTGTTTTTAACGCAAGATTATAATTATTCAGTTTTATCCAATATTTAAGACAATATCTGAATTATTTGATTCTTTTAGCACATTCCATAACGTAATATTGCTAAGAGTTTATGGAGAACGCGAGCGAGCGCAGCTAATCGGTTACCATGCTAACTCTACCAAACGTGAAAATTTTTAATTAGCAGCTATAGGAGTTCTGTTTTCGTCTGCATATTATGTATTAACTTCGAAATTTTTATAATTACGCCGGATTGTCATGCAGGAAAGACGGCTATTTGTGTTAGTAGCTAAGGAGTTGATTATTCTGCATAATTATTTTAACGGTGAGTGATTTTAATATATATTGACATAATACTATATATCTTTAATTAGGCTGTTATGTCGCTATATTCAGTATTATGCAAATTTTATACTTTAACTCTTTCTAAAGCTCTTGAACAATATTGTATCAAGCGTTGCGGCCAGAATATATTTATGCTTAGACAAGACATTGTCTGTGGTCAATAATTCAGCAAATCCGTGACAACAGACGCCTGTATACCATTTTGTATATTAAAAAATAGTCTCAAATTAGTATAATTAATTGCTTGAGCATAATTACTTGAAAATATTTTAACCGTGCTTCCTCTGTAGGGGCTCGTGCATGATTATTTTGTTTAGGGTCGGAAAATTTATAAATGCGCCGGTGATTTTGGTGTCAAACAAGTACCAATATTATAGGCAAAAAATGCGCAATAGTTGTCCCTTTGGGGGGGGTGCAACTAAATTCTATTCTAACCGTAACTACGACCCTAAAAACAGCTGCAATTTCGACTCGAATCAGGGAGATGGAAATTTAGCTGGGGACATGGACGAGTAGTTCAGCACAGGCAACCATTAGGCCATTCCATGATTATGTTCGAACATCTTACATGAAAGATTAAAACTGGAAAAGTGCCATACCAACAGCAGCTGCATTTGAAATTACAGGAAGTCCAAGTTGTTTGTCGTAGTTACGTTTCCAGAACCGCGACTAACAACGGAGCCAATTAACCTCCTTGTGTATTGACTTTGACATGTATTGCACGAAATATATATTCCAAATATAAACATTTATGTCCGTAAAAAGCACAGATGTTCTTTAAAATCACATTATCACTTAATAAAGTATAAAATATTACTAAATAATTGGCGGCTGAAGCCCCCCCACCCCTCCATACTCTGTGTAAGGCTTACTACCCTCTGGCACAATTTGTTCTGAAGTTGCCAACTGTTCTCCTTAGTATAACCCAGTGGTCGGCATAATCGATTATTTCAATTACAGGATTGTTGTTGTTTGGTTTTTAGGAGCATTAGCAACTAAGGCCATATTGCTCCAGGATATGCGGTGGTCATTCCTTAACCTTTCCGCATCCTCCGTATTTGGTGGTGACGGGCTCGAACCCCGGTCTAATCAAGAAGCGTGTGCTACGCACTGCTGCTCCTTCCCACCTGCCTACGGAGGCGCCATCAATTACAGGACATCCTTCGATTATTTCAATTATATTAATTGAATTATAGCATTCCATTATTTCAATTATACTTATATAATTCGAGTGATTCATTCAATAATTTAATTCGATTATATAATCGAATTATATCATTCGATTATTTTGATTATACTTATATCATTCGAATTATTCATATATATATATATAATCTTTATTGTATACAAAAGTGGTATTACAATACACCCTTCACAGCAGCAATTCCAGGGGTTTTACAATGGTGATTCGGGGTTCGTGCTCATCCCCCAGAGCCAACAACAGAATCAGTGTTAGATTATTTACGGAATATTATGCTTTTGCCAGTACTGTATTTACAATGTATTAATAAAGTTATTCATATTTATATTTATATTCATAAAGATATTCATATATTCTTGACTTTATTCCCACACATTCATAACGACATCGTACTTTGAACATTATTTAGAATATATCGGGAATTATTATAGGCCTGACGTAGCCGAGTGGTCAGGAGCGAGAGTGCATAACACGTGTTCCTTGGGTAGACCGGGATTCAAGCCCGTGACTACTAAATACGATAAATATTTGTATTTCTAATATCATTATTGCAATCAGCGAAAATAAGTAAATTTTATATGTATGCCTGATACAATGCCCATAACAGCAAAAATGCTAGGAGTTATTGACGATTTATTGTAAACCCTACTGACCTGGTTGTCGTGCCGGAGTATAAACAGAAAATTTAATTATGCTGCCCATATCAATGTGCAGTTTGCCTGGCCAGGGTCAGGATCTGTCTTCGGTACTTCCGATCCTTCGCAAACCTGCAGAGGTCGCCGTCAATTGATTGGATTGTGGGGAGCATCTGCCTGGGGAGAAAACGGTCACCAAGCGCTAGTCTGTTATAGTGGGCTGTGAGCGTGGGAGCTGACCTCAGCCCGGGTAGAGGGATTCTCCAGCCGCGCAGTTCCCAGATGCTTGGCTCGGACACCATTCCGGTTGTCATTTTGGCAGTGAGAACAAGGAGTTTTTCCAATACAAGATCTGGAAGTCTTGCAAAATTTAGTGAGATCGCCATCGCAGTTGTCCTTTGCTGGGGTGGACGACGATGTTTATGCGTGATCGAACGAAGGAGCCAGTATTCGGGGGAGTTTTTTTTTTTTTTTTTTTGGGGGTAGTTGTTGGCGCATAGGCTTCTGTGGCCACAATGCGCCTCCCAAGGTTTTTGCAGTACTTTGATCCAAGCCCGAGGCAGGAATCGAACCCGCGACCTTTGGGTTGCCAGGCAGGCACTTTACCCACCCGGCTAGCCCGGTCGGCTTCGGGGGAGTACACACGCTTGATGTTGGTAGGGGCTGCGGACGCCCAAATTTCCGAGGCATATGATACGACGGAGTATACTGAGGTGTATACGTACCGACGAGTCACATCCAGATCACTAACGTGGAGCAGTTGTTTGGTGGTTCAGCGCATTTGACAGAATTTTGCTGTGAGCTTGTTAATGTGGGGGTTGAAGCTCAGTTTATAATCGAAGACGACTCCCAAGTCCTTATGCATCTTGACCACTGGAAATGGAATGCCGTCTAGAGAAGCTTGGATTTCAGTAGGTTGGCGCTTCAGAGAAAAGACAATTTGGGCTGATTTGGCAGGGTTAATCAGGAGGCCAAATTGATAGAGAAAGGATCCTAAGTCGTGTAACTCTTGATTAATCTCTCTATTTATGTTTGAGAGATGTTCGCCGGGATTAATCTGAGTATCTTAATATAATCGGCATAGCAAAGTATGGCTTCTCTCTGTTGCACAAACGGAATAATGACTGCAGTGAATAATGCTCCGGAGAGGACTCCGCCTTGCGGAACTCCCGCAGTGATCTTTCTCCAGATTGTGTGTTGACTTTTTTTTTTTTTTTTTGCCCATTTCTAGTATAAACTTCGTGTATTGTAAACTAAATAAAAAGTCACCAGTTTTAAGGACTCAAATACTGACGCCCCATTTATCGAAACGAACTCTGTTGTTTTGTTTGCCTTTCTTTCTCGCTATCAGTTCTTCGTAGCTGGAAATTCCATTTAAAGCGATCAAATCATCCATAAATTAGCATTAAAACTTTTTCAATTCGCATTTTCATCAAATGCTTGATTAATCTCTCTATTTATGTTTGAGAGATGTTCGCCGGGTAGAGAGTGGCCTCGCATACACGTAGTGTATGCGAGGACACTCTCAAGGCATCATAGGCAATAATGTTTTTCCGTTTAGACTTTAAAACGCATAAAAAGTGAGCCACCAACTGAGAGTTGAAAAAAAAAGACCCTTCTTGAGAAACTTTCTCCGAGAATTTTTCTGTGTTGCTATATTGTGATGTAAGTATATTGATTCCGTGATTGAAACCATAAAAATTCACAAGAATATCGTTGTTATAGAAGAACTATTCCTATAAAAAACGGAAAGATAACAATATTTTACTATAAGTAAGAATTTAGTGGATAATGTGAAGCCCCTGGCATTCCTGCTGTGAAAGGTGCATCGTATACATCCTTTTGTACACAATAAAGATTATATTTATTAAGTTTCGAGTAGCTTGGAAAGCCGAGTAGCAACGATGCTGGTTGTGTGTTTCTTACTTCAGCGCGAAGTCCGTTCGCGATTTTCTCTTAACTATTCTTTTGTTTATTAAAATAGAGCCATTTATTCATGAATTAGTTTTTCTTTTCAGAATTAATTCTTTATACAAATGCTGCATCATATAAAGCAGTTTACCCATCTAAGGACAAATTCAATTAATTTGATAGTATGAATCAGAGCTGTAATACTCAATATGTTCTACGTTGATAATAATATTAGTAAATGCAACCCAACTCCTCTTATTAATTTACTAAGGACAAATTCAATGGAAAAGTTTGGTGAAACTCACGCAGTTGCTCTTGACAATTCAAAGGCTTTCGATCGTGTTTGTCATAAAGGTCTTCTAAATAAGCTTCCATCTTTTGAATTGCCAACTGTTTTTTGTTATTGGGTATCCAGTTTCCACTCTGACCGATCACTGCGAGTGATGGTAGATGGCTCTCTGTCTTCTAACTTCTCCGCTGATCCTGGTGTTCTCCAAAGTTCAGTTTTCTCCCACACTCTTTTCCTCTTGTATAATAATGACCTTCTTCCATTGTTCGGAAATCCTATCCATAGTTTTTCCGATGATAGCAATTGCATTCCACTTTCCAGTTTGAGAAACTCACTGAAAATAACGTCCTCGTTTATTCATTCAACTTCCGTTTTCTGAAACAACCTTCCTTCATACGTATTTCTTGAAAATTACAGTCTACAGAAGTTCGAATCTAATGTCAACAAATATCTTCTCAACCTCCAACCCAAGCACAGTACAAAGTACTATAGGCTCTAATTCCTCTCGTATTTGGGGTTTTCATATTTTTTTAATTAATAAAAAAAGCGTGGCTTTCCTTCTGTCAGTTTAAGATTTCAAAATAGTCCTTGGTTAATAGGTGCCTAATCTCAAATTATTAATACAATCAGCTTGGTTGCTTCTATAGCTGACAATGCATTCAAAACAGTTCTAAATAGGTGCTTTGCTTGAAAACTGGTTTTCCATTGCTCATCTATATTTAGCATAAGTTTTATCTCTATAATAGTAGACTGTACACTTTTCATTTCCATGATCTGTTTTGCAAAAAATAATCTACAGGAGTTTTAAAGGACAGCTTATCAAAATATAAAGTGTACAATCTTTTTCATTTACAGGAAAAAGACTGTGCACTTTATTTTATTTGCTTTTTTTACTCAGCAAAACAGGATAGAATCCTGGCAATCTCTAATATGAAACATTAGACACTTCAGAGTCTTCTTGGAAAGTTGAGCTTTCCTCTCAGCAACTTGGAAGGGCTTGGATTGTGAAGATAAATACGAGAGCAAAAGCCTTGTCTGAGTAATGAATATTGTACTGCACTGAGGCTATTCTTAACCCTGTTGAAGAAAGAACCTTTACCTTACTGAAATTTCAGAACCACTTTTCTAAATCTGGGTGTAATTAATATCAGCCTCTTCTAAAGGGTTTTTTTTTTTTTTTTGCTTGCTTTGGGTTCTTTCTCGAAGCCAAAAGTTGAAATTACAAGCACATAGTGTCTGTTCAAAATTCTTTATAATGTCATATCAACTAGTTGCTCTTAACCAGTCAGTTAAAACTAAAAGATATTATTTAAGTTTAAAAAATGCTTAATATGTGCAAGAATAACCAGAATAATATATAAATAAATTTGGGAAAGGGGACGAGAGGTTAATACCCAAATCAGCTGTATCAGTAATCCATCAAATTAATTGATTACTTATTTCATTCTAATTAATATCAGTGCTCTTAATATCTTAATATTAATATAATTAATATTAATTATAATATTAATATAATTAATATTAAGATAATTAATTACTTCTAAGCAGTTAATTATAATATTAATATAATTAATATTAAGATAATTAATTACTTCTAAGCAGTTGTTATAATTAGTGTTGTTATAATTAGTATTTCAAGCTGTTGCATAAATTAAAATCAATAAAGCGGATTATACTAAAATTGGACTGTTTGTGTTTTTAATCCCCTAACACAAAAGTGTCATTAGAAAATTTATATTAATTTCTTTAATAATAGTGAGAAGTGTATTAAAAGAACAGAAAATATTTTTAGATTTTTAAAAATTATTTTTGAAAATATTTAAATAATTGGAAGTAACATTAAGGTCGCAATGAAATTCATAAGAATGTTTGAGAAACTCTCAACAAATACACAAAGCAAACTGACATAAAAGTAGTATGACCCGATATAGTGCAGCAAAAGCCTGTGGCTTCCTTGCACTATGTGATGAATACTATTACTATCCACGGACCGTAGTGTGCGTGAGAGGCCAATGGCGTAGAATTAACGAAATGGCGAACAACGAGGACTTCCTGTACGCCACTGAATATAACACTGCGTATCTTTTCGTCTGAAGTTGTCTTGGCAGCCAATGTTAACGTGAAGATGTAATTGAGCTCAGTGATGGATGTTTCTCGAAGATTAGGGTATTAAATCTAAAAATTTCATTTGTCCAAATGAGCAAATTTCTTAAATGAAATTTCTCGCAGCCATTGCCATCTCAGCCGTATCATTTCCAAAGCCGTTACTGATCTCTAATCACATAAAGGCGAAGTCTTTTGTCTTCTGGGAGAAAAAGTGGATAAGCCAGTTGTCCTGTCTTAGATTCTTAATCATAAGTAATTACTTCTAGACATTCTCTAAAGTAAAAAAAAAAAAGAACGGAGTAACGATTTTAGTCCTAAAGGCATTAAATCCTTAATAGAAGTAGAGCTACACACAATTATTAGGGTCGAAAGAGAAACTGGACGTATTAATAACCCGAATCTTATGTCGTCTTCCACGAGAAAGAACTGATCATCCCCTCGCTTGTTCCCAATTAGCGAAGCTTGTATGCATTAGACAGGGTGACACACGGCTAATAGGATTAATACCATCCAAGGTGTTTGCTAATGTCAGCCAATCTGATTTATTGCCATCTGAAAAGCTATTTTTTTAATCCATCGGAAATTTATCAGAGTATTCGTTATCAAGACATGAGAAATTTAATCATTTTGTATACTCAAAGCAACAAGGCAGCATTACTGAAAACAGTCTTCGGTTGGTGGGCAAAAAAAAAAAGAGGTTATTTACAGAGGGCCCGTACTAATCAGGCTTAGAAACGCATTAAAAGTCTCTCTCTGCAGTAATTCAGCCTCTCTGCAGTAATTCAGCCTGCTAACGAGTCCAGATTCTAAGGAAGGAGGTCCTCATTCAAGTTATATAGCTAGCGTGCCGTATCCTGAATGAATATCTCCCTTAATCTTATTATTTTACTCGTTATGTTTAAATCTGTGCTGCTGAAACTGTTCTTGGGATTTCGTAATTTTTAAGTTATTCAACTAGACTCCAGTAGAATCTGTATTTCTAAACGAAAGCGATCTTTAGTGTGGATTATTTTATAATACTAAACTGTCCTCTGCGTTACTAGATGTGTAAAATCCGAGAATTTCATCTGTGGATTTATTTTTTTTTAAATGTTATAATTAAAAATATAAAGAGACATTTGCATTTTTACAATCAGATCAGTTAGAGGTTGCAGATACTGAGAGACCACCTTTGAAAGTTACTACAAAGCATGGCATTTGATTGAGTCATGGAAGCCGACCCCCTAAAGCTTGTATTGAATACTGGGACACTAATATCCCACCGGCACGTCATCCGGAGAAAAGGAGGGAGGGCTGTGAGACCACAGTCTTTAGAATCCTGTGCGAGGTCAGGAAAAGAGTCACATTGTCCACGTGAACACGGGCTTTGTTATGTCCCTCCCTCTAGGGATCGGTTATTCGGAAATAGTGGAGTGGGTGTTGACCCCGATACTTCAGAACCAGTACATATTAACGAAGGGGGTGGAGTGAGGGGATGTGTTCTTCGCTTTTTTCCCTTGTAATTAGGAAGGAGCAGGTCATGCCCATACTGAAGGACTGCAGTGCGCTGCATTTAATAACTGAATCAGCGCATAAGCCATCTATCGCGTTATAGGAGCTACGCCACTTGCTTTTCTCTTGAAAAAGACTATGATGGCAAGTTCAAGCATCACCGAGTCAGTCATTGTCAGGCGGGGGTACAGTTTTCCTCCCCTGTGGTGCCCACATTTTTAACACTTTTAACTCACGCTGTTTCAGCGCTTATCCAGCGAAGCCTAAACTAACTCTAGCAATCATGCACTAGACGAAAAGTTATTTGGCGATTAGGAGAAACATTAGCAGGCAATGTCTGACCCAAATTAGGGCATTAGTTCTGTTAAGACTTTATTCATTATAAAAGTAGAATCATGTATAGCTACTTATTTTAAAAGTTTCTCCTCTATCTACTTGAATCCGCCACTGTTTAGTTACTGTATGCAGTATGTTGACAGTCTGTGTGATATATACGAAATATATATGTATATATAATAAATAAATAATAAGAATGATAATAACTGCCAGATTCTTATTGGTTCAATTTCAGTTAAATTTTGGATGGATGGCTCAGAAAATCTTTCTAAAGGAGCCAAATGTAAAATTTTATGAAAATACATCTACAGTGAGTCAAGGTATTGCATGCGGACAGACAGACGGATATGGTGAAGACAATGAGAGCTTTATATATATACATATATATGCTAACGCGCCTATTATTGTAGTCTAGAAGAACAGCTAGATGAATCTACATCTTCAAGTAATGAGAATACATCGCAATGCAAATTATTGATTTTAGTCCCTTCTTTCAATGCCTATTTTAGAAAGATTTGTGAAGCTTTCCATAATTTCATTAAAAGCAATCTAAATGGCAATCCGGGAATTATTGTTGTTTATTTTTTTTTTCCCATACACATCACATAGGCTATTCATATATCGTATATTGTAGCTGTAGAAAAAATGTTCTTGGTTCGGCATAAAAATTGTTGTTTTTTTCTATTTTTTCGCTCATTAATATAAATATGTATTATTTATGTATTTATATTAATAAATATAATAAGATACAGAAATAATAAAATATTACTATTTGCTTATTATATTAATCAATAGAAATGTTAAATACGTGTTATAGTTCAATTGTTTTAAAATCCAGGGAGAAATAAGTAAACTGCATTACGAAAGCGTTGATACTATTCTACGATTATTTAATTTATTAAATCACAGAACCTGAAATACCTGTTGAATTTCACACACTGTTAATTATAAAGCATTAAAGAACGTGGCGTCAATATGATGATTAGTTGTATGTGCAGTGAAAACAAATGCCTTTATGTACACGGCGTGTGCACAAAACTCATTTGAAAACGTTATTGTGTGAATACAGTACGTGATGGAAACCTGCAACTACTTTCAGGTGTTAGAGGATAGTTTTTAAGTTTATATCCAACAACTTGGAAAATGTGCGAGCTGCAGTAGGGCATAATCGCAAAACTGTAAACACTGCGGAATTTACCAACGAAATTCCATGAGAACACACGCAATTTACAGGCATATTATATAAGGCTCAATATGGCCTAAGTTGCTGACCCTTCAACAACAGGAACAAACTGTAAGGTTCCAAATGCCAGAACTAGGCACACTGCAGAGACATTTTTATTACTTTACTCATCCATCCTGTCTGTCTAAAAGTACACATAAAATCTCTCATTTTTTACTGATAATTTTTGTTATTTTATACACATTTCAACCAATCAAATGCAGAAAAATAAATTAAACATTCTCCCTCGCACAACGTCTCTAGTGACGTATGCGCACGTTCCATCAACAAAAAAAGTAACGTAACCAGTTGACAATAAGAAAGCTTACTCGGTTTATTGGCACCATTCGAATTCGATACAGAAAGAGCAGAGAGCGCGTGTGACGTCACAAAACTTGCGTATCTATGAGCCACTTTGATGAGTTCTGAAAACATTCGAAAGACTCGAAATCGATCTGCCATTCACTTTGAAGTCGGTCCCTCGAGATGGTTAAATTTCTTCGCGAAAGATACAATATCGAAACGCACGTATTCATCTCTGTCAACATATCTAAAAACTTTTGCGCAAGAAGCGGGGAAGATGCGCCATCTCTCGTCAGTTCTGAACAGAAAAACCAGCCATTCTGATATTCGGATTCTTTTTAAAAGAGCGCTGTCCATTCTATTGATAAGCACGCTTTTTGCGCAAAATAAGTTAATAAAGCCGTTCTTCCGTCTATTTTCTCTCTCTTTCTATTCAGCCGACTGTCTCGTGTGCTGTTTATTTATACATCCCGGCTTCCAGGACTTCCAAGTCACGACCGCGTCAATCTCTATGAATTATCTTAAACGAGCGGCGTTGTTGACCTGTACATGAGTACGAAGGGTTGTTTACCATCATCGAACAGTGCCCGGTTGTCGGCAGCCATTACGACCAATGATCGAAGAAAAATCAACACTCTCTATTGGGGACAAACTATTGATTTGCTTCGAAAGAAGAAACCATATTTTATTTCATTCGGCTACTTGCGCGGCAAGAGTCCACAAATGCATCCTTAAATGGAAGTGTTCCCATACTTACGACCGACATAAAGCGCCCCATTATTCGCGGCACGAGCGGTTAGAAAGCGGCCGTAAAGAAGCACCTTATCTCGAAGCGATACTGCCACTGATGAACCAATAAAGAAAATAAGGAAAATATCGCCGAAAATATTCCCTTTATTTTGATCAAAAACAATTTTCCACCCTTTATAGTTTTTTGTAGAGTTTACGATCGACTCGGGCCTTTTATTATTATTTTTTTTTTTATGTTTTATATGTATTTTTTTTTTCTTTCTTTCTTTCTTTCTTTCTCTGCCCCTCTCTTCCTTTCCGCTCGATTGTACCGCGGCGATTACACCTAATCTGTTTACTGTCGACTGGATGCTCGTAAACCGATAGCACGAGCTCCCATCTTCGTAATTTTGCAGAAGGAAAAATTCTGCAGGAACACAATCTATCAACGGCCTTTCTGGAAAAGCACTTTTGCCGAGCGTCCGTACAGAGCGGGGGCCATTGGGCGGCTATTGTTCTGTCAATGATAATAGGGCTTCTAAATCTGCAGTTCCCTTTAGTCTCGCGAGGTTAATTTAGCAAGAAAGAAGGAAGAAAAAAATTGCAGATAATGTACGATGGCCATTCTCCAGAGAAAAGCCCCCTTAAGACGAGCCAAGTCAGCCAGTTGTCGAGCCAGACCGAGTGGAAAAGAGATTGACTGCGATTTGATAGGTTTGCAATTACAGTGAGGTACGAGCCCGGACTCGGCTGCGATATGGAATGCTTACCACTGATCAACGAAACTGAAGCCTCTTCCGCTATCTGTGCTGCGTGATCAACCTGGAAACCGTGCGAAATAATAATTGATTGATAATAGATTGGATCCGGGAAAAAATAAGGGCGGACGACTTCCGTTAAATACGTTAATATTTTTCTTCTACTTCGTATATTAAGTTGTCAGCGGAAGATCAATGGCACCAACAAGATTGGGAAATTCTGTGTTAAGGAAGAGGGGGACAGATAGAGAGAGCGAGCGCGATGATGTATGGTGAATGAGAGAGACGAGAAAACAAAGTTTGGGAAATATGACAGATAGATGAAAAAACACAACGGGTTTGGCGAAGTAAAAGTAGAAATTAAAACGCAGATGCGAGAGAGAGAGAGAGAGAGAGTGAGAGAGAAACAGACAGAAGGGAGCAGACGTATACGGATAGACAGATGAAGAAAAGGAAGGGAGAGAGAGAGAGGAGAAAGTTAAATGAATGACATAGGATGATAATTAAATACACTATAAAGAGGGTCCAGTTCAGTTGCTTTGAATTTAAAGAGGCGATTCAGGGCATGAGGCGTAGATGTATCGTGTCTGTAAATTGCGTGCTGTTGTAGCGAGGTTTTTAGGAGTATCAGCGACTAAGGTCATATTACTTATATTGTTTGTAAATTGCGTGAGTTCCGAGGTCGGGTTTCTGTTTTTGCTGGATGAAAAACCCCATTTTCCGGGAAATAAAATCATGCTACCCTCGCCTGAGATCGACTAACTCAGCCACGTTGGGAAAAAGACCCCTAAAAATTCCTCACCTCATCGACGAGCCTCGAACTCAGGTCTTTTCCACCCGGTGTTGGAGGACAGCGATCCTACCAACTGCGCTACCCACGAGGGTCAACATACAAAGATGGACAGATATGTTTAATTTACAATTTCTTATAATGTGCAGCATATTCGAAAGGTGTGTTCCAGTATGTAAGGCGTCCCATAAAGTTCTGTAACATGGATTGATGTCTTTCATTGTACTAGATTTCGACCACAGGGATTCAACAGCATGGAGCTGAGAGGTCAAATTAAAGTGGAGTTGGTACTTCTGCGCTTCCCAAGCTCCTGATACATGTCCGGAATGATGTAATTAAAATAAAATAATTAAACTTTATTTTAATTAAAATAAATAAATAGAAAAATAACACACAAGTACAATGATAGTTCTATTCAGATGGGAAAGATCCAATTCAAGGAAATAAAAGGAATTCATGACATCATCAGTCCAAACACACAGAAAATTAAAAGAAAAACTTCCACCTTGTATACATCCGCCAACTAGACAACTTGCTCCAGATACTTCTGTGACACTCTTTCTTGTCCATAGCCATATCCAGATCATATTTGTTCATGAGTGGCATAGTTCTTTTGAAGAAGGAGTTCTTGTAAATCTCTGTCCAATATAATCCAAGGTCAAGAAAATACTGGGCTCGTCTTCGTGGGGAGCCCAGTTGGGTGGAAAATACCTGACTCTGAATCTCGTCAATGGCACGAGGAATTTTTATGGGACCAGCCAACCGACCATCATCCTCGTTGGTCGGTTGGCTGTTGTAGGGTTTTAGGTGCATCAGCAACTCAGGCCATATTGCGCCGTATATAATGTCTGTAAATCGCGTGTGATCAACTTACTGTTTGCTGGACGAAAACCATGCTACGCTCGCTTAAGACCGACTAACTCAGCCACGTTGTCATAAAACTCATAAAAATTCCTCATGACGGTGATTATAACCACTGTGCTACCCAAGAAGGCGGTACATCCTAGTAACAACCGTGGTAAGATCGAATATTCTAACCTTAGTTGAACTCCCTAACCATCTGGATGGATTCACCAGACATTATCATCTATCCAAAGATCAAAAGGAACTTATACAGATCTTCTATGATGAGGTTCTTCTTGATGAACACCATAGGTCTCTTCGATAAACTGGAATTTAACGGTGAATCAGACCAGGCGGCAATATTACTGATATCTCATGAGATATTTGCTCCATTTTCCCATAATAAGAACATTATCTCCATCTACTTGTTTCTTCTGTATCTTTTTTTTTCTGTTTGTTTGTTTTAATGAGGCGAAATTTGTAAATACTGTAAACTTATGCAAATTTGAAAACTCATTCCTTTTATAACTACAAATTTTAGTTCATGTAAATACAAAGTTATGCCACGTTTTCTACGAGTTCTGTTAATTTTGTCGAGCAGTGTATTAAAAGTTCAGTTTCAGCTCAAAGTTATCAGACTACAATCCTTATCGGACAACAATCAAAATCAAAGCGCTAGTGATGTATATAATTTATGCTAATACCTTATTAGCATAAACAGTTTTTAATACTTTATTTTATTTAATTATTTTTGGTATTTGTTATGCATATTCTCAGCTAGCTATTAGTAAGCAATCATTTTTTTTTCTTTTCATTTCTCCTTGTAGACAGCAGCAGCAGTGACGGAGAGCACGGAGGAGAAGTTAAAAACGTTGCTCGACAAGTAATGAGACCGCCGGGTCACAGTGGCAAGGCCAAGAAAGGTCACCTGGTATTCGACGCAAGTTTTGAAGGAGGTACTGTCACTGACATTTTTTAATATAATTTAATCTTTGTAGCCATTACAGGAAACCGAGATAATAATAAAAGTCCGCGGCCGCGGAAACTCAGTGAGACACGTGAATACCGGATATGAAACGCAACAATGCGCATCCTTCGCCCACCGAAACGTTCCTTCCCTCTGCATGCGCGCGTGCCAGCAGATTGGGAACCAATGAAGACTCGCTGAAAATTAAAATGGAACAGAGAAGCGGACGGAGTAATTGCTCGCTCTCCCAATGAAAGAACAGCCGTAAAAAGAGCGGCCGTGGCGTAATAAATAAAAATTTATACGCACGTTTCCGTGGAATGCAAAAGGCGCTTTTTAGAAATAAATAAAAGTTCAAACTGATTCTAATAAAACAAGAATTGCATAAACAATTACAATCATGCGTCCAATTCTGAACTTTCATCATAAAATGGTTTGTTTAATGCGATTTTTTTTTTTTCTTGTAGCGCCCTAAGAAAAAAAATTTATTACTGTCGTAAGATTACCTTTTCTAGCCGAACTTGCTACCTGGAGCAATCTTTAGCATCGGGACAAATTAAATTGGAAAAACAGAATGTTCTAGAAGTCACAGGAGATTAGTCCTTCATCTACACTCTCTTTTTTTTTTCTTCTTTCCTTCAGAAGGGAGAAATAGAGCAGAACTTAATTGTTTCTTACCTATTCTTTCTTTCTGACGTTTTTTTTTTTTTTTTTTTTAGTTATTTTATCTGGTTCAAGGAACACTCTAATGCTTGAACATGCGCAGTTAAGAACCATCGTAAAACTATAATGGCTCCAATTTCTCTCCCCGACTTTTATTAAATGTTGCCTGATACAATTTGAGACGTACTGGCGAACCAGAATGGCCGGTGCAATGGCGACGTTAGCAGTTTTTTATTTTTATTTTTTTTTATTTTATTATTTTGACACTTTCTGGCTGCGTGAATGAAGACAGAAAATGCATTTTACCTTTTTTTTATCTGCGATTAACTTGAATAAGTGGTAATGACGCTTAATAAGATTACGCGTGGCTTGTAATATAAAAGTAAGCTAAGCAATCTTTCGACTAAGTATTAAAAGTGATATTTAGTTGATCTAAGGTAAGTGGTGTAAGAAACTGTATTTGTCTGGCTCTATTTAGTACTCGCATTACGTTTTGCTAAAAGGTGTATTCGTAAAAATGCACATAAACTCCGCTTCTTTAAGTACGCATAAATAATAAGGAATAAAATTATCTATTCAACTATGAAGTAAATCACTTTTAGTGCACTATTTGTGAATCACAACCATCTTGTTGAATTTTAGAAGAATTTTAGGTTTTAACTTGTGAAGTTAACTGAATGGGTTGTTAATTTTTTTTGTAAATTCTACAGAAATCCATTAGCCAGAACCAGTGGAGATCCCAGAATTTTCTAAAGGGGGGGGAGCGAGGAGGGGGCTAAAGCAGCGTTCGGAGAACCATTCAGCTTTAATCTTTATGTAACAGTAAAATTATATCCACATATAATAGGCTTGTTTGAAACGGAATTCTCCACCCTTACACAGAGAGACAGCTGTGGATTGGTGGAAATTTTTATTTCAGATGTGCAATCATTGAACCACCTTTATTCTGTTGGTATTACTCTTCCCACCACAGCCCTCACAATGATTCTGAGTTAAGTGGCTGTCGCAAAGAAAACTAACGCCAGGATTCCTTAGATCAAAGAGAAGTTAAGTAGCCTTTAAAAATCTCCACAAATACCGCGAGTGTTGTCCTGATACTTAAAAGCATCCTAAAAATAGTTTATTTCGCGTGGAGAGCGTGAAAAATTGATAGAGGAGTGGAGTGGGTAAAAGGATTGAATGTTTCTTGTTTAGCAACAAACTTACTTTTCAGCTGACTCTTGAGAATTGTTGTTGTTGTTATTTTAGGAGCATTAGCAACTAAGGCCATATTGCTCCGAGATATGCGGTGGTCATTCCCTGACCTTTCCACATCCTCCGTATTTGGTGGTGACGGGCTCGAACCCCGGTCTAATCAAGAAGCGTATGCTATGCACTGCTGCTCCTTCCCACCTGGCTACGAAGGCGCCGACTCTTGAGAAATCTATGAATAGATACAGATACATGGTTTTGCGCGCTCTCGCACAAAACACTCCACTGTTGCAGTCCAAGAAAATTTAGACTAAAATCATACCTCAGACTACAGCGGCAAAGCAAAGGGCTCAAAGTAGCGGGAATGCTTTGGTTCGGGGGAGAATTTCCGAAGGCAGTTCGAACACGAACTGCGATGAACCTTGCACAGTCTCTCCAGGGTAGAATTTTGTCTCAATTAGAACATGCAGGATCATGGAAAGCAAAGTATTGGAGATATCAAAAAAATTGAGATTCAAATGAGCTGTATTAGGATTACTAAGAGTAAAAAACTAATAAAATAGTAATTAAATTTGAATAATTGCAAGTGCTGATCAAACCATCAAATGCAGACATTGTGGGAATATCAGAGACATGGTGTTACTCAAATATAAGGGATTCAGAATTTCAGTATGAGGAGTAAATGTGCACTTTCACTCCTGCGTGTGGCCACTGCTAATCTGTCAGTCTCTGTATCCCCCAAGATAGCAATTCTCCAACCCACCTAACACTGCCTCGATAGCATCAGCAAATGTTCTTCCACTCCTCTGTCCTACATTGCACAAGGACAGCCACGACAGGACTGGAGGGAGGTTATGCTCTTAGTTAAGAAGCACAAAATCTAAGGCAGTGCATCCAGTGGACATTAGTGGCCGGTGCAATGTTGAGTCAGTTTGGTATGACTTAAACTTCGAAAACAAAAATTGAAGGAAGGAGTGTCTTACAATCCTAATGACTGTAATGAGTATAACAAACAACTATACAGAAAAATATTGTGGGCCAGTAAATCCGAATGTGGAAAGTAAATCAAATCCCTCATTATAATGGGGATTTTAATTTTCCACTTACTGACTGTATCTTTTTGGTTGGTCACTTACAAACTAGCAAGACTTTTGTGGATTTATTGGATGATTGTTTTATACAACAGCATATTAGAGGGACAACAAGAGGGAGCAATACCATTGATATGATTATCAGCGGTGACTGTTCATTCATTAAGAATCTCGAAATAATGGAACCACTGGGCGGAAAAGATCATTGCAAAGAATGCAAAGAAAAGCAGCAAAGACTTTAGTCATTTACTTTTCTCTATTTATGCAGACACTGGACAGAAGGGGATGAATCACATCGGTCCACTAGATAAGAATAGTTTAATTGTTGATGATCCTGCTCAAGTTGCTGATAAACTGGATGGGTATTTTGCACCTTTTACATTCACACATGAGGAGTTTTTTAGGGATGGGGATGCCAGAAGTGTATCAATATATAACATGGAGCTAAACCCCTTTTTGCGATTATTGAGAGGAAATTGAAAGAGAAATTGATGAAGCCAAATGTAAAACGGCAACTAGGTGGATGGGATCTGTCCAATTATATTAAAGGAGGCAGAAAAGTTTAGTTCTGATTACAAGATCATTCCCGTATTTAAGGGAGGCTCCTATGAACTGGAAATGGAATTAAAGGGAGATATTAGTAATTACAGAGCTGTTAGCTGGACTTCAGATCTTTGGAAAATAATTGAACCGCTGATTAAAGAAGTAATGCAGGACCATCTAGAGACTGGAATGCAATTATATTGCAATCGCAGCGAGGAATTTTTAAGGGGCAGTCTTATCTGACCAATCTGATTGGATAATATGATACATTAACAATGCATTTTGATGCAAAAAAATAATAATTTTTGCATCGTATACTTCGATTTTCGAAAAGCTTTTGATACTGTTATGCATAAAAGACTGCTATACAAATTGCAGTCTTTTTATGCATAACAGTATCAGGGGAAGTGTGGCATTAAGAGAAAGTTTCTACTATGGTAAAGGGACAGTTGAGCGGGAGAAGACAGAGAGTGGTTATCAATGAAAAATGCGATTCTTGAACTAACGTTGTTAGCGGAGTCCCCCAAGATTCAGTGCCGGGCCCATTTTTGTTTTCTATATTTATCAGACTAATATCTAAGTTTGCAGATGATACGAAAGTTGGTAGAATAATTAAATCACAATAACCAGGGTATGCCACAGAAACAAGATCTACAAAGATTAGGAAGATGGGCTAAGTGACAAGTGAAGTTTAATATTAACAAATGCAGGGTACTTCGTATGGGTAGAAGTAATCCCATATTAACGCACTAGCTGCTGGGTACCGCACTCGGGCAGTGAAGAATGAAAAAGACTTGGGGGTAATTGTGCAGTCAGATATGAAGTTCTCTTTGCAGTGCAGACTGGATTCGAGGAGAGTTCATGGGGCTGCGTCAATGATATACAGCAATTTTTCCAGCAAGGATTAAGAGATGATTATCTCGCTGTATAAGGCAAGAGTGATGCAAACAGGTCTGGAAGCCTCATTTTTTTTTAAAAATAAGCGATCTCCGGGTTGTTAGGAGAAAACGTCGCCCCGAAGCTGCCAAAGAATCTCCCGAGGGTCTATGACCGTGCGTATACACTCGTTAGCACACATACTGTAAGAAAGGAGTTTCTATGAAAGAATTACTTCTCACAAATCTTTCGTCCCGAAACTTGAATCACTGCGATGGCTTCAATGATGTCATTCTCGGAGGAAGTGAGAAATAATTCTCTGGAGTGAATAATCTCGATAGACGCTATCTTTAGAAGAAGGAAAGGCTAAGGTGTGATATCCAACTTCCTCCCAACAGCCATTGGCCTATAAAGCACGGCAATGGCTGTCGGTTTGTTTGGTCTCCTACTCTTTGTGATGGACCGATAGTTTTTGATGATGGTATCTTGAAGAGGGAACGATATTTAGGCATTCTTCCAACACCCATACTGTTTTTTGTTGCAGAACTTTTCATTTTTTAACATGACAATATCTCTGTAACAAAGTTGGTTTGTAACAGCATGGTTTGGACATTATTACAGACATAATATATATAGCGCAATATGGTTTAAGTCGCTGATGCGCCTAAAAAAAATTAAAGTGCTGTTTGTTTATAAAGCTGTAATGCTTGCTGAATGAGTATCATAACCTTCGGATACCACGATCTCTGACCTTCGTTAAAAGGAAAAAATAAGCCGACATATGCTTAGGCCAACTGAGGTGGAAATTGTAGCAGCAACTGTCAAGTTTTATCTTAACAGTTAGTTACAGTTTGGTAATTAGGCCTCGAAATCTGGCAATGCCACAACAATTCGCACTAAACACGCTTAGCAATGTATCATTATTTGGAGGATCGTAAGCATGTATTATGTCCAGTATTATTGACCCAGGAGGTCCATGAAGTAATTACCACTACCAGTGGATCGGGTGTCAGCGAGAGTCCTTCTCTGTGAAACTTGGTTCTTGTATTGAATCAGGATTTAATATCCGTCAGGTATAAAATTATGAAACAAGTGAACAGAAAATTATGAAATTATGAAACAAGCGTAATTCGTGGTGCTTGAACACACGCAGTAACGAACATTTAATACCTGCACGTTATCGCTAGCCATCATCAAAATTGAAAATTATTTATTTAAATATAAATTTTAATAAATTAATTAAAATAAAACTGTAAATATTTAGCATTAAAATAATTTAATATTTTTTTATTATTATTATCACTTAAAATGACAAAGGGATTTTAAAATATATCACTACCATTGGGAACAGTCTCGAGAGTCCGTATTCGCCCTTTTAGAGTCCAGCAACTTCATGTATGGCGAAAAGCCAAGATATCTCAGAATCTATCTCAATGAGTTCAGCGGTTCAGAATATGGAAGGTGTTTTTTGTGTTTGCTGTAGTCTTTGATCTATGAAATAGGTTCTTTATCCTCCTTCAAGACAAAAAACTTACTTTTATTTGTTTGTTAATGCGGCTGGGTACAGTGGGATAAACCTGTAATATTTACAATTCAAGGACGGTCGTGGCATAGGAAAAAAACAATTGGAAATAATCGCATTTACGATAATGTGAATGAAATAACAGAATATGCATTAAATTATATCTGAAGAAAAGCATAGAATTTCTGGAGAAGTTGCACGTCATTATACGTACTAATGCTAATACTAGCAACTGTTCGAAATACACATTTAATATTAATTGGTCCTCTAAGTACTCAGATCACAGTTTGGCGATAGTCTCTTTCCAATTCATTTTCCCCTCCCTCTTTTCCAAACGAGTGGTCACGGTTACAGGCTAGATTGGAAAAAAGTCGTGGTAGTCTCGTAAATGGCCCTTGACAAAATGCCATTAAGCATTACAAGAAGGCGAAATGGGATGATCTGCGTGATTTCTGTTTCTTTTTTTCCCCTTGGTTGGACTACTGTTTCTAATCTGCCGATTCCAATATTATGCCAATGAAATTACACTTGTAGGGACAAAATCCTTTATTCTTCATTCCAGCCTAAATTTTCGGTTTTTATCCAAACTGTGGTTTTCCACTAAATGTGCCAAGGCTGTTCAAATTAAGAACATGACATATAGCAGTCGGCTGCCATCCAAATCTTCAGCTTCATTTTCTGCCTACAACAGAGGCTCGCAACAGTTATGTGTTAAGAAAAGCCTGAGATCAGTAATATGGTACATGTCAAATTCATGTGGCTGTGTCCATGTACCAGAGTGGTCACATGTCCAAAGTGACATAATTCTGTTCGTTATTTCCAGAGCCTTTCCCGAGTCAAGGTTGATAGCTGAGAAAGACAAAATAATCTAACTGTGGAAAGCTTCTCACATCTCGGTTGATTTTATTATATATATTTATCTAATCATTTGTATTCACAGTTTTAATTATGTTAACTGAAAAAAAATCATATTTTGTATTTTATTGTAAATATTGCAATTTTATTCATATGTACATAACCCGTATATTAATGTAAATTAAAGCACCATTTTGATTTCAACTGTGTCCGCGTTTCATAGAACGAGAGATGTGTGGATAGGATCGGCGTGTGTGTGTGTGTGTGTGTGTGTGTCGGTTTGCTCTTTGCTGGTCGAAAAACCTAAGTTTCAGGGAGAAAAAAACCATGCAGTCCTCGCTTGCCACAGATTAATTCAGCCACTTGTGAAAAAGCCCATAAGAACTGCTCTCGTCATGTTTCTTGTCCAAATGGTTGTCTAGCCATCTTGGCCTCTCGTTTTATTCTGGTGTTATAAACTGATTTTATGCAATGATTTTAACTTGAAATATTTTGCCTATAATGGCATCATGGCGATAGTCATTTCAAATAGGGATGTTTTAAACTGATACAGTGGCCTCAGTAACGTTTATGTTGTACAATCCTACGTGTATATAGATTTTATCTTATTTTGAGAGAATTCGAAAGTTTAAAAACGTGTTCTTCTTGTTTAAAGAGAGAGAGAATCAGGACAAGACTGATGTATGTTCTGAGACGTAAGAAGAATAATAATTTTGTAAAGCTTCAAACCACCAATAAATAGTTTCCACTCTGGAAATAAAATGGACGACAAATCGTTTACATGACGTAGTATAAACAGATGAGTCTATAGGCGAACCTTTTAGAATGTCATGTAATATAGAGAAAGGAAATGAAGCCTCTCATTTAAAAGATTTTGGCAAAAGTCGTATCCTTTCTTGTAATTTGGAATTAAATGAACTTGCTTAAAAAGTGGAAGGATAAGAATTGCAACGTAGATAGTATTTGAGCAAAATGGTTAGAATAGAAACACCACAGGGTGGATTCTAAAAAAATCCATTTGGATCGGGAGCAGTAGAATCTTGTAGTGACATATAAGTAAATTATTCTGACATGATTCTGCTGCACCCTTTGCATAATCCTTTCAGGATTAAACGGTTCTACTGGAAAAGCCTCTGTGGCACGTTTCTGGTAGTTTATATCTTACAATCGACCCTCCTGAGTGCCACAATTCATCCACTTTAGGGTAGATAAGTATGTGTTAAGCACAAAAGCAATTAAGGCTATGAGTCGGCAATATATTATGTCATAAATTGCGTAACAGGTAAATTGCATAACTTATGGACGATTTGCCTGTTTTCTGGACGAAAAACCCGAGTTTCTGTAAAGAAAAACCATGCAGTTCTAGCCTGAAACCGACTAATTCAGCCATGTTGTTAACAAAAGTCGGAAAATTCTTCGTGTCATTGACAGGATTCGAATCCAGGGCTTTTCCACTCGTTCTGGGATTAAATGATTGTGTCCACTGTGCTACTCGCAAGGGAAATTGATCCACGTGTGGGGGCGATTGTAATATTGGGTTTTTGTGAAAATATTTACAAAATACAGCCTGTAAGATAAATGTTACATTTCTTTCAAAGATACAATATATCTACAGGGGTGTCTGAAAAGGCTGGAACCAATGAGATTTACACTACATCTTCTTACTTTCATTTACAATATATGTTCAACGTGTCCACCCTGACTCTCCACGCATTTTCCCAGCCGGTTTACCTTGTTTGTTTGGATTATTCTCAGCATATTTGGATCGACAGCCGCACAAGCCTTGCTAATTCTCTCTCTAAGATGACGAAGATCTCAGATTTTTACAGCCTTCACGAATCCCCAAAATGCAAAGTTCAGCGGGTTAAGGTCAAGTGATGTTAAGGTCAAGTTAAGATCGTGGTGTCCACTCCCTTAGCCCTCTCCTCCACCCTTTCGTCCAGTGTTAATGTCATTTTTCACCTGTAAAGAAAATCATATTTTTGCCATTGGTTCCAGACTTTTCGGACACCTTTATAATGACAGAATAACAAGCTCTCTTGCAAGTAAATTTCGTCATTTCTTTATAAATAGATTTATTGCAGCAGTAAGTTCAAAAATGTTACATTTGATCCCCATCTTCCCCCTGCTATTGACAAAAGTTACCAATTAGTCCAGTGAAAATCCATATTGATCTGTATTTTTACATATCGTAAGTTATTTGTAGCAATATAAGAGCGAATTTACGTTTAGAGAGTATTTCTGCCTTTTTAGTTCATTACTTTTTATTTAATTACCGTTAATTGCTTTACCTGTCTTCTCTTGTCTTTCCCCACCGATTACATCTAACTGGAGAAGCAGCACCTCTTTCCAGATGGAAAAGAGTTAGCTTTCACGATGCAGGTCACATCCGCGTGCAGATCATACTGCATGCTTTTCCCAGATGTGCCCCGAAGAGATCGAAGAGAATATCCCCTACGTGTGGCCTCTCCAGTTGCTAACAATCGATTATTAACAGTTTCCATCATTTTCACTCGAGAATTTGCCTCACGTGGGAAAAGGAGAACAAGTCGAACCCGTGTCCAGACACCACCTTTGAATTAAAATCAATATATATCCTGGTTAGAGTACTTAAAACTGATGAATCAATTAGGACAGAACAGCATAATTGATCGATACTGGAAGTAAACAGGATTGGCTTGTCATTACGAGTGAATGACCTGAAAAGTGGGATGAAAAATTTGGCAAACAAAGTCCGCGATAAATAAATAAATGTGTCCGCATTTACGAAGATCATCGCACCAAAATGTAAAATAATGCTAATAAGTTTTACCTTGTCTGTGAAAACAACGGATTTGCTAAAGCGATTTAGGCTAGGAAAACATTGGACTTGATCCATTTGTATACTCAATGCGATTACTGGACAGAATTTTGAATATTTATGAAAGTACTTCGAGACCCATGAAGAGTGATTAATACAATCTGAATGCGTATTTTTCGTTAGTCAGACTACAGTCGTTACAAAATATTAACTGGGAAATGCCGAGTAATCAATTCAGGTATTCTAGTCTGGTATGATTAAAAATTTTGATAAAAAGCCATTCTTCATGGAGTGACGCCGAGAGACTTTATAATTTTTTTTTGTTCTTTACTTGGCAAAGGATATTATTAACTTCCTTCCCAGTGTCTCGTGCCAGCCCTCTATCCCTGCAGAGCGTGCTTCTCCGAGACGTGATGTATGGCATGACAGTAAAAAAACACGCCTGTACCAAAGAAAAAAAGAAAAGGAAAAAAATTATAGCTTTCCTGTCACTTCTTATAATTAACAGAGAGCATTAAGCGGTGAGCGGAATTCTTCGGGGATTTTTGCGTTCCCATACTGATTTAAGACGCACAAATGGTGACTCACAATAAATGCAATGTCTTAATTAACATAATCTTTGTAGAGGAAAATAATTTTGTTTTACGAGAAAAAAATAATGCGGAAATGGCTGATGTCATTATTAAGGTATGAAGGCAATTCAGCCAGCGTTCTTTTTAATCTGAATTTGCGAGCTCTCGATGGGTGTGGGCTGGGACAGAAAAATATAAAAAAATCACTATTAAAGCCCGTTACTTTCATTG
Organism: Mastigoproctus giganteus; assembly: GCF_048544385.1. Classification (NCBI taxonomy): domain Eukaryota; kingdom Metazoa; phylum Arthropoda; class Arachnida; order Uropygi; family Thelyphonidae; genus Mastigoproctus; species Mastigoproctus giganteus. The sequence goes on along the minus strand of NC_143584.1, from coordinate 48,607,941 downwards.
TTTAAATTTAGATCAGCCGGAAAAGAAAAACATTAATGGAATGCACTCGTGTGATTTTGTTAGGAGGAGAAAAATACACCAAAAAAAAAAAAGCTATCGAATTTCTTTCTTTTTTTTTTTTCTTTTTGGATTTTATACTTTGTCATCTAATATCGAGTATATTGGAGTAGTGGTATATTCTCGTTTGTACGCAACTGCGGCAACATTATTAGAGCGGTTAAGAAGAAGAAAAAAAATGGTGGAACACTGCAGACAGACATAAGTGTATAAAAATGCAAACTTTGTTCAAAAACTAATATTTTCTATTTTTAATACCGGACTTTTTTTTAATGGTAATATTCTTAAAAGGTGACCCATTTGAGTGATTTATGAACATATCACAACGCGCTAAATGATCGCAGCAGGTGGTAGCCAATACTTGGAGTCCTCAATGGATCTATAATGACAGAAGAGTTAGTTTCCCAGAATTCAGTAATTTAATCTTACAGTTTTCCTGGTTTCTATAATATGAGGTTCGACGTTTACAAGAAAATCAAAATAGTCTTACAGTTGAAGCAATATCATTAAAGGTTTGTACTAGAGCTTGTTGATACGGATTTAGAACGCAGATGGAAATCTGCGTAAACTCATAAAGAAGGAAAGCCAGCTTTAGCGATTAATTACTCAGTCACCAGAATGAACAACAGGTTTATTCTTCGGACCGTATTTTTGCAATGGCTGCAACTGTCTCTCATCACTCCGTGCAAGACCAGTACTTTGCTTAACGAAGGTTCCAGCTAGTAAAACTTATGTTTGGTCTCTGGAGGAAGCTCCAACTCCTTCCCATCTTTTGTCGTGCAGTATGAGTCTTCTTTTGAGGTTATGTTGGGCATCATGGCGAGATCCGATGTTCCTTGCAATTTGAGTGAACCTAATTAAACCAGCTTGCGAAGGCTGCCTGCAGATAGTCCGCAGACTCGAACCTGTTGGTAATAGGAAGAATCTGGATCAGTTAGTGTATAACCTCGCTTCTTCTACTCTGCCAGTTGTAACTGGAAAGAGTTCAAATAGTGGGGGATAGTGGCCAAAGCCACGGTGTTGAGGAGCTGGGTATAGCTGGTTGTGTTTTCGCTGTAAAAATTTTCATCAATTCATATAACAGTTTCAGTCCCCTCCAACCCTCATCCCATCTACATCAATGCATCACGAATAGTTAAACTAATGAAACAAGCTTATTTGAAAAAATATCTAAACCTCCCAAAAACTTCCTAATTCATTTCACAAATACAATTGGTCTCAGTGAGAATATCAGCTATGCCTCCTTCCATAATCTACAAAGTCCGACTTACTTTTCTGACTCATCTTATTTGGTCTAATTATTTGCCCTGGGGTCACTTCCGTTTTAAAAGTGGTACTAAAGTAAATGTTAGCTCTGATATTCTTAGTTTCTCCACTTTTTGATCTTCTTTGGCTTAAAGTCTGGTTACTCTGTTCTGTCAACTTCATTTATTCTCCTCATCTCTCTTTCTCAGAATTCGACAAATCATTCGACCTTTTTGAATGTGTTTCTTTTAAACTTAATATTTTCAGGTTTAATTTGTGAACAGCGAAATAATTTTTCAAGTCATTTTAATGTTCTCAACTCCAGCTGGCTTCAATTTTCTAGTTGCCCCAACCAGCTTGTAGAAACGTTGAGACTTTTTCCGATTACTTACTTACAACTCGTTTATTTGTTTATTTACTAGAATACTAGGCCATCCCACTCATGCAAACCTAATAGTCTTGATCTCTTCCTCACGAACACCCCTTCAGTGTCAACAGTCCAAGTTAGTGGTGCTCTACATGCCACAGATTTCAACTTAGTGATGGTATTTTCAGCAATAAAACCTCTCTCTATTGTCATTCACAGCCTCCGCTCCTTTGGCATTACAAGAATAGGAAATGGAATTATTTGCGTGATTACTTTTTCTTGGTTAGGCTGCTGTCTAAAATCTTCTGATTTCAACTTTCACTCGTATCATGTCACTGAATTATTCTTTGGATGAAATCCTTCATTCCACACTCCACATTAAAACGTCCTCACGAGTAGCATTGGATTATAATCAGTGTCCTTTCACACCGTGTTGAAAAGACCTAGTTTAGAGTCCTGTCGATGTTGCTAGGAGCTATTGTGGGGTCTTTTTTCACATCTGATCGGGGTTAGTCGGTTTCGGTCGAAGGTGGCATGATACCAGCTCCCTGAAATTTGGGTTTTTTTCTTTCTAGCCAATAGGCAAACAGACCAGGAACACGTTCAATTTACAGACATACTATGCGTTTATTTTCAGTTTTTTCTCTTCTTTAAACTATGGAGAAAAAAAGTCTGCCCATAATATATGAATAGAGCATATCGCGGTTGGCATTTATTCAAATCTCCACCTTCATTTCTTTTTTCTCTAAATCTCGGAACAATTGGAAACAATTTTTTAATACATAAATCAAAATTGAAAAAGGCTATGAATAGGAACCTTGCTTCTCTTCAAACAGAACTTGATCCAAAGCTAATGATCTTACCTTCTGTTCATCCATTCCACCTCTGGTAATTCCTTTGCGTCCTCATCTAAAGATAAAGCTGACATATTAACCATTTCACTTTTCCTCTAGTTCTTGCATCGATGATCTGGTGAATCTCTTCCTACTCTACCGAGTACACTCTGTTCAAGTCCTTCTGAGTTGTTTGGAAGAAAGAGATTCCATTCACTGCCTAAAATAGCTTCCCACCAGAAAACATAAGAAGAATCTTAAACAATCTTGATGCCACGAAGTCTTCGGGAGCGTATCACATTTCTCCCCTCGTTCTTAAAGCCTTCCTTCTTGTTTCAGTATTAGCCGAATGATGCAGACGAACCTTTTTTGCATCAGTAAAAATTAAATAAATGTAATAATTTAAAAATTCAAATAAAACAGAATATTCCTATTAATTCCATTCCCACAATCCAATTCTGTTTTAAACTTAGCCAGACTCATTGCATCCCCACGTTAGGAACCAACATATTCCATTGTTCGACAACCCGCTGCCCATGGATGAACTTCATGAGAACCAACCTTTTATTATGCTCTGAGATTTTATATTTCTGTTTCCTGGTTCGTGTCTCACCCACTAGGGAGAACAAACATCCCTCCCATCCAATCCCATTGCACTTGCTCTACTCTCTACAAGGTAAGAGACATCCTACAACCGCAAACACATACATTGTGTTGGAAACGTTCCATCTTCGGTGCTGTCATCCTATTATTTATACCTGAGGGGGTAGAGAAACTTTATCACCCCTTGTATATTAATATCTTCTCCATTTTCAGTGTTGCCTCCTTGTGACGCGTTGCATATAATGAACCCACGCTTTTCACAAGTAGTTCGTTCGGGTAGCGATTTGTCTGCAATGACAGAAACGAAAATTTAGTCACATAATGATCCTTCTTCGTATTGTGGAAGTGGGCAGAATGTTTCATTTTCACGAGAATTTTCATCTTCTTTAGGAGGTTACAAAAACAGGCAATGCATTAATAAGTTATTAAGGAAATAATGGCTTCAATTGACTTTCTCTGTTAACGATTTCAAACAGTTCATCTACTCTCGATTAAATATTTTTACAACGAGAACTGCAAACAGCCTATTTGAAACAATTAAGGACACATTTACCGTCTTAATGACAGATTTTCTTCTCCATTTAGATTACTTATCATTTACAGAAACATTTTTTGCCTCGTTTTCTGTCTCTCTAATGATATATAAATTTGCCATCAATTATCTTCTGTTATGCATACGATCGAGTGTTTGCACGCTATCTGTTCAGAACACAACTGTTCTTTCTGTAATGGACGAATGATTTGTTGTTGATATATTACCGTACGGAGTCCCTGATTCCCACACGAAGGGGAAGGGGGGAGAAGAGGATATACGAGTGGACTTACAACTCCAATAATCAGGTCCCACCCTCGACTACATCAGTCATCAATTATTAGGAGGTGTATACACCGAGGGACTTCTCACAACTGGATTAGGGAAAGAAATAATGGATTATCATCCCACAAACTGCTAACTTGCTCTTTCTTTCATTCTAGTAGGAATACAGATACAAAACTGTACTGGAAAGGCGTTTTACGCCCATTGTACATTCTTTCAGTACCCCTCCATCATTGCATACTAGCCACACCTGTTTGTTGGCATGGTAACCAAAGTTAGCGACTTGTAATGGTGTTCGTTGTTTAAAATGTCAGCTGCGTTGACTCTTATTCATTGTATAAAGCATTTGAACTTCTAATTAGTGTCAAGCAATCAGAATCCTTTGAGAAATATCTTATTCTTAAAATATTCTCTCTCTCTGCTTTGTAATGCTACCATTGGTGGCGCTAGGTTTACATCAACGGTTAAGGCAATATAATAGTGGATAGGTTGAGTAATAAATTACCAGTTTAGTTTTTGAAAAGGTTAAAAATGTGTTCATTGTAAAAACACGAAGTGAAAGTTGATTGTTTGGAGCTACGGGTAGGCCTAATGTAGCCTGGCCTTGTGCTACAAGATCTGTAAAAGTAAAATCAGTGACATTCTTAATAAACAGTTCACGGATGATATTGGGGGTCCCCGAACGTCACATGACTGCCCCCCCCCTTCCGTAATAAGTAAATAAATATTACAAATGTCATGAGTGGGGGCTGAAGGCCTTCACTAACGTTAATAATCACTCGCATAATTTGCGAATGGCCCCTTAAGAATTAAATAAACGTTGCAAGGGCAATTCGCGGAGCAAAAGCAACATCAAGTTGACAGAAACACAATTATTGTGGATTAATTATTACTTTCAGTCTAATGCGCATGAAGTTTAAAATTCTACAACGGTTTACCAAGGCCCAGAAGCCAACATAATACTGTATTTGCCTTAACGTAATATTTCCTAGAGACAGCGACTTTTCGATCCCACGTGCTGCAACTCTTTCCTAGCAACCTGCCACTGAAAGCACGCGGCGAAAAGCAAAGTCGTGCAACGTTTGGAGGCAATAAAACAACGGAGTTATTTATTCCGAAGAGAATTAACATTTTAAGCATATTACGGTATTTGTTATGTATTAAAAAGCAAATAACAATTTCCGAGTTTCTGTTGAAATTGTGGTGATTTATTTGGTCAGGGGTTTTTCGTTCCTTCTTTTCGTATTTTGTGAGCACGACTTTTAAATAAAATGTACATAGAAAGAAAAAAAAAAGAGAGAGAGAAGGAGAAAAAGTAAATAGCGTTAAAATGGACCTCTGGTTTGCACTTGAAGTTTTCGGTAAGAAGTGGGTCACTCGTATAAGAAGGACTTCCAAAAATGGAAGAGGTGGGATGGGAAAATTTTCGAATGGTAAACAGATGTCTGCAATTTATTTTGAACAAATGAAAACCGAAGGAAAAAAATTCCTCTTACATTTTTCTTGTCTTTTTGTCGTGGAAAAACACGGACGAATTCAAAGGCGGATGGTTAGTTGGGATATGATGCCTTAAAGGCAAATAATTCATCGTTCAGCTTCGTCACCCGAAAAATCCATTTCTTCCGATTTATGCTTCCATATTTTGTTTTCAATTTGTTTTGCATTTAATTTCGTTAAAAATAAAACTGGAAGTATGAGAACTCCTTGTTTGTAGCGAACTTTAAAGTATTATTGAAGTAGATTAAAGGGAACTTAAGTCGATATTAATGAATATAAAAATTATAAAGAAGTTTTATTAAAACTATTAACAGTTAAATAAGCAGGCTATTTTAATAACACTTGAGTGGACAACAACAACGGACAAAATAGATGTAGAAGAAAGTCAAGCCAAAGTGGCAATGTTAAACAAATGAAATTCTGCGTTGAAAGCAGACTGCGAAACCATTTTAAAAGAGCAAACGGGCTCTTGTAGACTGCTGGAGGTAATTCCCTAGTCATCTCTAAGCCAGTAACCGTTATTGGGCTCTAATTATGCAAGGTCGTAGAGAGTTCACAGCAAGGCAACTTCCTTCAGATCTTGTTGGTTTTACAGAAGGTTCTCTATCCAGGCATATCGTCTGTAGAAGACTTCTTGAGAGTCGTCTTTGTTCAAGATGACCAACTGTGTTTCCTTTATTTCAATACTCGAAACAGCCCATTCGAATCGGTGCCGACTGGAACCAGGAACAATGAGACTCTTCGAAGCCAAAGAGTAAAATACTTTTTTGGCTTTGATGAGTCAAATAATTAGTTCATTTTATTTTATTTATTTATTATTAATTAATTTTTTGGCTGATGCACCAGAAACCTAGGGCCTCCTTTCACCATATGGCTAATACTAAATCTAAAAGATGTATACGTCCAGGATTGTAAAAAGCACTTTCTCGAAAGTTGCATATTGTAATTCATGGCAATCAATTTGTCCAATTTGAGTACCGTACCTAGAATTCCAATCCGGGAACTTACACCTCAGCTACAGAACTATACGATATCGTCTTACATCATTACTGTGTTCACACAACGAGAGGAAACGCCCACAGTGGGGCATCATAAGTGGACATTAGCAGACTATAAAAGGATTTGGTGATACGACTAATTCCGCTCCACCAGTAACTATCCCCTAAGTGGCGAATGTCAATCCCACAGCGGAGTTACAACGAAAGGACCATCTGGCATCCTTGCCATCCACTCTACAGGAATTTCGAGATGCAGTCTGGCCAGTGTGCATCGACCAGTAGACTTTCAGAACGTTGCTGGAAGTTAATGGACTCCATGTCAACCGAATAACTGCAGGAAATGGCGAATCCTGCATCGCGTGTTAGGAAGGTGTATTTAGTAGTCGATGAGTGAATGTTATACCTGTACAGATTTTCACTCTCAAGGCAGACCGTCTCGTTATGAAACCCCTGTCCCGTAAGGGTAAATTTAATGTCACTGCCACGTTTCTAAGAAATGAATGCACTCAACCAACTTCAAAATCGAAACATTATATGATAGACATGTATACGTAAGGTTTAATTTTCAGTTTCAATTTCATCGGTACGTGGAGATGTTCCTCCTGCAGTAAGACAATTAATTTTACCATTTAACCTAACTAATAAGTGCTGTGTGCATATCGCAAATAAATTTCAAATAAAATATGCAGCAGAGTATACAGCTTCTGTAATGATCTTGTGAAAATATTTGTACAATTCTGAACATTGTTTCCTGAGTGAAACGGCGACTGCCTCCCTCCCCTCATATCAATTTCAGTTCCATTATTCGTAAGGGAAGTTCGTAATTTGTAGTCCGTGGATAGCATTTCAAATAATAAATAATCGAATTGCTGATTCTAATCGGCCTTTAGCCATTCCCCGTGATCGATTTTCAGAAGAAAACTGCAGTATTATAAAATCAGCATAATTTAAAACACACTTCCAGTTGTATTGCGTTGTTTCAGATAGGCGCAGAAGGAAACCAAGGCCAAAAGGCGTAATTTACTGCCAAGGGTTGTAGTGCTTCTGATTTGGTAGCAAAAACAAACTCTAAAATTAAGCAATTTAAAGAGAGTCTTCATATTCAGAGCGTGCGCTACTTTGCTGATTTACGATGATAAACAACAAGAAACCTGATGCAGTTAAACAACATGAGGGAAAAAATGGTGATTTTGTTAAACTCTGGAGTTTTTCATGAGCAAGATTGCAGTCATCGGTGTAATTTCATTAGCTACCTACTACCGAGGAGGGAGTAAAATCAGGAATGTGGCACACTGGGTCCTTTAAACTACTGCCACCGAATAAAAGGCCAACTAATTAACAAAATTAAGTCGCCCATCTATCTTTTCCATCACTTAAAAAAAAAAAAAAAAAAAAAAACAGGAACAGCAAAACTCGGCCTCGGCCACCAGCTCCGCAAAGCAAAAAAAAAAAAAAAAAAAGAAAAAAAAAAGGCGTTGGTATGCAAACGCACGCGCATCTTCAGTGACTACGTTAATTACATTAAGGGTAAGGACAAAAGCTACAGATGGGATTTTCTTCCCTCAGTGAATAACAAGGTTTGATCATTCAGGCCTAATTTTACCCTCGAGACATTCTGGCAATGTAAATTTTTAAGCGGTTTTTTTCCCCCCTCTCATTTATGGAGTCAGTTAAGAAATAAAACAAGCTAGATTCAAAAACAAAAGTACGAGGAAAGTTATTTATTTCATAAGATTATCACATAAATCAAACTTCATAATTTGCATATTTAAAACAACCGTTTACGCATTAGGACTATTTAATACGGAATTACGATCGGTTAGATTGTCCTGTTACCATAGTAACATGAACTAAACTGTTGTAATTTTCCGGAGAATATAATTCGGTTATAATCACAAGAATTGTCCTTAAAAAACTACTTTGCATTTGCTATAAAATCATTTTGTTTTATCGCATCAGTTATTGTGTAACTTGCTCCGCGTGGCTTGTGATATCAAAAATGATGCAATATGCAAAACACGACCAGTCTGACACAGCTCGAGACACCTGCAGTATAGCATAGCACGTCGTGTGTAATCGTGAATCTCACCGATTACAGTATTCTGTGCTGGAGATGGACTTAAATAAAGGAAATTGAAGGTGAGACAAAGTTAGCGTTAATTAATTAAATTTCTTTTTATGAGTACAATAAAGACGTTTGCTGATAATTGCTCTAATTATTCATCATTGGTGTAAAATGAAGGATTAATTTGTCTCGAGATGTCGATTATAATAATATTTATAATTATCTCCGATACTGAAATAGGAACTCTGATAGAAATATGTAAATCGACTCAGTTATAATTGCAGTTATTTTACCTGAATTACATTAAATCGATTTTATGCCAGTACGTGGGTTTTTTTTTTTTTTTTTTGCACTGTCGATTGTCCCCTGGACTGAAATGCTTTTCAGTTTGTTCTGTATTTGCGCCAGCTAAGGTTATGAGGAGACAGTATTATGCCTCTATATTGCGTGTATTTTATGGTCAGTTTTCTGTTTTTCAGGATGAAATACCCAGTTTCTAAGAGAAAATGTAAGCAATAAGTCTCTTGCCGACTTATTAGGCCACGATGTGATAAAAAGACGTAACAATTTCTACCTTAATCAACAGGATTGAAACTCAGCTTTCTTCTGCAGGGCGTGGAAGAGCAGAAATTGTGAGGGAGACTAAAAGCCGTACGAAAAGGATTGAGTGGAATGAATCGAATATACTCAACAAGCTACTGCTATTCCCACTTTCCTTTTGTATTATTTGTCTAATCAAATAAAATATAAATCCCGTTAAGAGTTGATTAGTTTTCAGTCAGCGCTGAGAATCAAATATTTGAAGTGACAGCCATCTTCCAAAAGGAGCATTTTACGGAATTCCCACTTCAGAAACCCACCTCGCTCCCGCTCCGCGAGTTCTTAATTGGTCGGACTGGTGGAACAGGTTCCTAATGGAGAAGCGAAAAGCGATTTTTCCTTTCATTCACACATCTGTTTGATACACAAACGACATCAGTGCTGTTTGCCTTGTTGAATGACAGTTCAGTCCAAAATAGAATTTCTAAACATCCCTTCGCCCACCCTGAAATACTCCCCCATTTGGCAGCGTCTTGAACGATTCTATCCCGTTATTCAAACTCAATGCCAAGCAGCCGTTTACCCTCGCCAATGTATTCCGTAGTTACTTGTAAAAGGCTGAATTCTGCGGGTTTGGAACAATTGCCGTACAAAGCTCGGTGCGCAGTTGCTTTATGCAAAGCATTGGTAGTTCCCATGTTGCCTTTGTAGTTGTTCTACGGTCCTGCTTTCTCTCCAACAACTGAATACAAATAGCCTACTTAACTAACTTCTCTTCGATTCTGCAGGGAACCTGGGCCGTGTGGACTATATCTGTGAGTACGAGTATGACCTCTATGTTCGTCCGGATATGGCCAATCCCCGCCATCGAGTCTGGTTCAACTTCACCGTGGAGAATGTACGGGTGGATCAGGTAAGAGTTTTCATGTTTTTCTTCTTTGTTTTTTTCTTTTCCAGTTGGTCTTTTTTTTTTTTTGTGTGTCTCTGGGAATATTAAAATATTCGAGTGAAATATAAAAATACGAGATTTCTTGTATTTTTCTTTATTTCCTAAATGCCTGCTGCGCAACTGAAAAAAATATTTTATTCACTAGCGGAATATCAAAAATACTGCGTTCCCTACTCCAGGGGTTTTCTAACTGAAACCAGCGTGGTCAGGGAGAATCTATATTTTAGTACAATGATATCGATCGGTATCAGTTCGCAATGTAACCCAGCAGTTTGACCTCCCATTAAAAATTTCCAAACCTTCCCTAATATTAAACAGTAACGTAGCTATGAGATCAAAGATCGGTGACATAAAGATAACTCTGTATGAAAACTGGCTTCATTTTTTTTTTTTTGCATTATTTTGTCTTAAAATCCTGATTTTACAATCCGGAACTCGTGTTATCAACAATCAAGAAGTTTGTTTTTAAGAATTCATGCGAAAAAGAGTTACATTTTTCTTACAGATGATTGTAGGATAGTATCTTGTCCTTTAATCTGTTTTTATGGTTAGCTGGATTTAAACTGAATAGATAATGAAATGGTTCTTAATTTTCACTGCAGAACGAATTTCCTTTGCAGCGAGTTGCCCTGGTATCGCACTACAGTATTTCAAATAGATGGCTCTATAAAAGGTTAAGTGGGCATTTGTTTAAAAGATTACTGCTACTACACAGCCTGTTTCAGGGCTAACTGAAAAACAGCACTTCTCAGGTGAGCTTTCCACTGCGTTTTGCCTTCATTTCCTCTTTAGTTTGTTCAAAAGCGACGAATAATGCTCAGCAGTTATCATTTTATCCTTTTTCTGATAATCGATAAACAAAACCCATCCTTGTCCCAAAAGACAGAGGCCATGTCCTTCCTAGCAGACTTCTAGCTATCGAACTACTTTGGTCAGGGTGGGGAGAGGGGCACTGTGCCTCCACTCCTTCTACTGTTGTCTGGATCATACTGAAACAACATGTTTAATCTATGGTCACAATTCGTGACAAAAAAAAAATCATTTCCGCCATGTTCAAAATAGTGAAAAAATGGCAGTTGAAGGCGGGACACGCTGTCGCTTTTGATCAGCATCTAGACATTTGGGGACCCCTTTTTGCAGAAAGATTCCACATATCCAACACGTTCCCTGGACATGCCTAGAGTCTCAGCTATCCGTTTAGCAGAAAATTGTATATCAGACAGTATCGCGGTGTGAATGGTATCAATGTTGTCAGGCACTGTCGCAGAAACTGGTGTTCCCATCCTCTCTGCGTCTTCAGTATCATTAACTCCCCGGGGGTACAAGGGAGTTCGAAAAAAAGATTTGTATTCATCCAGAAGCTGTTGTCGAAATATGAAATTTTTTGTTTGATATCTTAATCTCTATGGCAAACACACAAATTTTGGTTTCGATCTGACAATTCATTTTTTATTTTTCAGCGCTGAATGCAGTGAAGTGTCACAGTGCATAAAGTGGAATAGAGATCAGTGATTCGGTTCATCTTTCTGCAAGGGAAAAACGTCCAAAACAATCCACGAAGAAATGGTCACTATTTGCAGAGAAGACGGCCCAGTTACAGTGTTGTTGAACATTGGTACAAATATTTCAAATGTGAAAGAACCTCCGTGCATGACGAAGAAATCCCAGGACTTCCAGCAACTGTTGTAACAGAAGAGTGTCGCAAAAATTGAGGCATTAATCCTGGAATATTGCCGTATTAGTTTCAAAGAACTAGCTGCAGTGTTCCAATTAGTGTAGGGTCTGTAGAGAGAATCTTTCATCAACAGTTGCATATAAATTAAGCGTCTGCTAGATAAGTTCGCAGATTTCTGATCCCTTATCAGAAGAAGGGAAGGGCACAATGTACACATGAAATGTTGTCGATGTGCCAGGAAAAGCAAGAAGAGTTTGTTTTCACGACTAGTCACCATGGATGAAACTTGGATACATCACTATGATGCCGAAACTAAACAAATGTCAAAACAAGGGAAGCGTGCAGAATAACCATCCAACAAAAAGATAAAGTTGCAATCAAGTGCTGGCAAGGTGATGCTATCAGTGTTTTGGGATCAGCATGGTGTAATACGAACAGATTACCTTCCAAAAGGACAGTGCTGTGACAGCGTAGTAGTATAATTTTAACTTCGTCATAAAGCTATGCTACTATAAAAGAAATAAGATGGAAAACCTGACAAGGGGTGTGTGTTCGCCTGCTCCACGATAATTTATCGCTTCTCTACCTTTTGGCTAAGATCACAGTGCTCCACGATAATATCCCTGCGCATTCCTCGCACGCTGCAGTGAGTGAAGTGTGCCTACAAATGTGGGTGTGAAATATTGCCACATCCTGCTAATTCCCCTGACCTTGCACTTTCGGATTTCTTCCTCTTTCCTGCCCTGAAATCTTTTCTTTATGGAAAACTTTGCTGCTGATGATGAGATGACTTCTGCTGCCGAGTTGTGGTCCGAAGAACAGTCAGGGACTTCTATTAAACTGGCCTGCAGAAGTGTATTGAAAGGTCTAAAGGGTTTGCTGTAAATAGGCTGGGGAGGCGGTGAGTGTGTCATTAATAAATATTTTTGATTATTTACTACATTGGAATGAATATATTTTTATGACATTGTATTTGCAGCCCTTATGTAGGTCAACTTGTATTCGGCGGAATTAAACAACGCTATAATAAGTCAAACAACATTTAAACAAGGTGTTAACACCATCCCACTTATACCTCCTATCACTGCTTTTACATCAGCCTTTTTCCCACTGCAGGCTTATCGGCATGTGAGGGGAGGGGAGGGAGATGTTTATCGTACGTCCTAGTCCTCACGCTGAATAGATAGGTTGGGAATTGTGTATTATGTCAATCAGTTTGATTCATTGATGGATATTTCAGACAAGGTTGTCTGATGGCTCTATTCGCTAACTTATCCGTGTAAATAATCTTGTTTACTAAGAGATTATGTACAGCGATTCATATAAATATATTATAATAGGAAAAGAATATTGGAGGGCGTTTTTCTGCACCCTCCAATATTCTTTTTAAAATAACTGTCAACCGAATACCAGTTACCAGTTTTTACCCCTTCTAGTTTCCAGTGTCATCAGAATGTGTCATATTGAATATTCTATTAACAAAAGAATTTAAAAATTATTTTCGTATCTTAAGAAAGTGGACTTAGATAACTATGGCAACAAGACAGGTGATGGTTGTCGGATATGAAGAGAGATTTTTTTAAGACAAGTGACAGAACAGTTTGATATGTGATAGCAGTGGTCTTTGAAAAGCAATATGGCATTCATTAAATGGCTGCCGTAGCCTAGTTGTCAATCGCAAAGGTACATCAGTACACGTGCTTTAAGTGACCGTGGTTCAAGCCTGTGCGACTGCTAAATACGGTGCTGTTTCTTGTATTCTATCGTTTGGTCGTCCCAGACTATAAGCAGAAAATTTATTTTATTTTAGTGCGGTGTGTATTATGGTATTGAGCTTCGGATTGAGCCCCGTTATAAACGGAATTTCTGATGGCCTTTTCACTCGGGTATGAGTTAGCCAGTAGCAAGGGGAGGTGCATGGTTTTCCCCGTGAGCTATTCCTACGTTCCATCTTCCCCTAAAACAGACAAACCGACCTTGAACACACGCAGCTACAGATCTGTATGCCCTCAGTCACAGAGGGCATTCAGAAGCCCCGGAATTAGTATATATAACTTCCCTAGAGTTAAAACCTGTGTAGAGAAGACGCTCATAATAATTACAATTGCAGAGATCTTCCCTCTTTCAAAGTTTCTTGTTTTGAACACAGTTAAAAACAATTGGGAACGTGACGGTAATTTAAACTCTTAATTCAAATGGTTATGCTTTCGGCGGATTATACGGTTATCTCTCTCTCTCTCTCTCTCTCTCCCCCCCCCCCCCCACACACACAGGGTTCGTCCGAGTTCGTAGATTTTCCGAACACGACTTCTTGCAAAAGAAAAGAATGACACATCCATTATTGAACAGCCTATTTCAGTTTAATGCTAGGCAAAATGGTGTTCGCACAGGGTCTCCTACAGATTTGGAAGAGAGAGAGAGAGTGAATCCCAAGAGGGAGTAGATGAAAGCGAAAAGGAAAATGTGACCTCTTTCTGTAAGCATTGAGACATTTGCTATCTCTACAGCGATAAAATATACTGAAACTTGCCTGTGGCACGTTGTGGAACTTTCTGAGCTGTTCTGCTTCGATTCCTTTTCTTTGTTTTTGAGTATGCTGTTGTATACAACTTAATAATTGTACGATTTCAGATATAGAAACTGCGAGTTTATACAGTTCTTTTTGTAAAATAACCACAGAAACAGTATGCTGCAGATAATTTCGTTGTAGCAGAAAAAATAAATCTCCCCGAAGGAATGTTTTCTGTGTGTGGTGGGGACGATTAGATTGGACTAATGCCACCCAATTTTTTACCGAAACGGGAAAAATTAAACCCTTTACGACAGATCGAATTTTAATGCATTCCCTGCAATTCATTTTTCTGAGTTTTTGTTAAGAAGAAAAATTTTATATGGCAAAATAATGGAAGCCCAAATACGTAGAATGAATCTAACTTTGTTTTCTTCCATTAATTTTCATTTTTATTTTTTATGAAACTCAATATATTAATGGACAATTAATGAGAGGAAAGAACAGATCGAGGATTTCTCCAACGCAAATATTTTCTTTTTCGATATTTTAGAAAGAAAAACGCGAAATATTTGGTACATTTGTAACTGCGTCCCATAAAGCCATACTTCGTTTTATGACATCAATTCAATATTCTTAGCCGCTTTCCTAGGATAATTTTATTCATATTTTAATCCTTTCAGTGCGCTGTCTTCGTCTTTTGTGTACGACTGACATTCCTTTTGCAGCGGGACGAAATGATTACAAATAAAAATGGAACGCATTTATGATTTCTTGACTTGGTGCATCTCCTTCTCTCGTGCAGTGGCTGGATCTCAACTGAGGAACTGTTTTATGTGGCTTCTAACATTACTGATTGTGTTCTACGAACTCTTAATAAAGCAAGCCACCGAACAATCCTTCCCTGCAGATACAACGAAAGAATCAATGAAGAATTCTTAGATAGAGGCAATTAAGTTACATTCTCCGATGCTGATTTCCGCACCAATCCCCCGGAGATTACGGTTCCTTATGCATCTGTTAAGGGTCGGAAATAAATGTGGATATACAACGCGGATACATGTCGGGATCATTCTCCGGGGAGAGTGCAGCGTTCGTGTGCGAGGTGGCTGCAGGAATGAAGAATAAATTAAAAATCAAAATAACAGGGCTCTTCCATTCGGCTGCCTGAGTCTTTGGGGAATTCGAACTGGAAATCTTAGCGTGCAGTTGGTGTGAACAGCAGCAGTAAAAAACGGCATCCACAAGGTGTTGTTCACGATCATCTTTGTGCTGACATTAATCGATTCTTTAATGATATTCATCGATGATCATTTAGCACAGAATTCATTTTAATATAACAAAGCGATGATATTATCTTTTGAAGTCGAGTAAAATAGCATTTCTCAAAGAAAACCGAAATTTTTTGTATTTTAGCCATCTATACTATTGTGTGTATGACTGGGGAGATTCTGCCTTCTTTTTACTAAGTTTTTTTCGATTTTCCTTCGGCGCAATCTGTTCTTCGTGTGTGTTTTCTCAATGGATAATCACATTGCTTAGATTCATCTCCCATGTAAATACTTAAACTTTACATCTCTCTCTGAACCCGCTACGTTTAGCCGACTTAGCTATTTATATAAAAAGGCAAACATGATGTGAAAATGTAAGTCGCGTGTTCTTAATGGTGCATTGGAGATGTGACAGCTGTTATCATTCGAGGTACTTCGCTCCAGACAAATGGAT
This sequence comes from Mastigoproctus giganteus, assembly GCF_048544385.1. NCBI lineage: Eukaryota > Metazoa > Arthropoda > Arachnida > Uropygi > Thelyphonidae > Mastigoproctus > Mastigoproctus giganteus. The sequence continues at coordinate 48,592,061 of NC_143584.1, read as the reverse complement.
TTTTTTTACAAATATAGAACTCTCGCGTGTAGACGTCAAACGTGTCTTAAATATCATTGAACTTCAAACATTCAGTGGGGTATTAGACCTCGCAAATTGGAAGGAAGAATTTATTGCTTGGATTTATTAGAAAGAAAATCATTGCGGTAAATCGGAAGATGTTCTCCATCTAGATAAGCACGTTATAGAGGTCAGGATATGGCTGCTTTTAAAAATTAACTGTTTTACTTTGAGGAGAATAAAAGGGATTGTCCAAAACGGTCTATATTTTCTATCCTTCTCCCCTGAAAAGTTTTTTTTTTTTTTTTCTTCTCAGATATCAGTGGACACTTCTTTCGTTGATTTCAAAGCGAGTCTAACGCAGCGAATATTAATTTTTTTCCTCTTTGCTAATGGATTACCGCAAGAACAGGAAAATACAATTCAATTATCTCGTGGTTCATAGCAAAATGCAACGCAGGTGTTTTTTATATCTTCCCCCCCCCCTCTATTCTCTCACTAATACTGGAGGAGTGTTCCCTTTTCCCCCTGGCCACAATAGTCGATAAACAGTCATAACGCGGAGCTGTGCCCCCTCTCACCATACGTCGAGGTACGATAAAGTTGAAATTAAAGTACCGAGCCTGCTATGTTGATCGCAGCTGCGTCTTGGGTCACAGCTGGTGAAGGAGGTAATAAATAAATATCGAGGTTTTTAATGAATTTTAAACGTCTCTTATTAAAAGAGCACCCTTTTGTGTTTCCGTTACTGTTTCTCGCCATACCTTTACTCCCCCTTTGTCTATGCTTAAGACAGATCGCTAATAATACAACCTAATTATATACAAAATATATAAACGCTTCTTTTGCAGTTGCCTTGAGTGAAAACAATTTAAATTGCTTTCGAGTAGAACGAACACAGAGTAATTCTGATGCCGCGTGTACTGTGCAATTAATTACGGACCATCTTTGTTATTGACTCTGGGGAAATATAGAGAGGTGTATTCGCTAAGACCGACAAAAAATATTGAGTTCGTTGGAATCTGCCATCTTTCGCCGCAGTAAATATAATAATTAGTGACGCGCACCCAATCAATGTTTAGGTATGTCCAAAGGCCTTTTTTTTTTTTTCATAATCTGCTACTGTTATCCATATTTTAATTTTGTCTCTGCTAGGTCTATCTCTTGAACGAAGAGAGATCGATGCCCAAAAAAAGAATAGTACGATAATGTCCAAGTTATGGAATTTGTGCCAATGGAAACCATTTTGAGTTATTTTTACGTCATTGTACGTCCTCTATACATCACGGAACTTGTTGGCCACGCCTGTGAAAATGTCAGTTTGGTGTTCAAAACTCGGTAATTAAATAAATAACTTTGTATTTGCCAAATTAGAAATAGGGCATCTTAAAGTATATAGCATATCGTTTATATTTAAGATCATATCCTCGAAGTTACCTCCGTCTCTGCGCAGGCATTCTTCTAATCTTTCACGCATGATGCGGCGTAGCTCCTCCAAAGGAACTCCTGGAATTTCTTCACGAATTCTTTCTTTGAGCTCTTTAATATTGCGTGGGTGATGAGAGCACACCTTGCTTTTTAAGTGTCTCCATAAAAAAGGACATGCTTACAGGTCTGGGGGACCTTGGAGGAGGAGAGAAATGTCATTCCTAAAGATGATGTTGTTATGAAAATGCCGCAGTCGTACGGTATTTTGTTGAAACAAACTTGCCTCATTAACTTGCGGAAACCTAGTAGCTAGTTCATCAGTTAGAAAGTTGCGATCATGTCAGCATAGCGGCCTGATTTGACAGTTGCTACCCTTCCATTATCATCTTCAAAAACTGCTGTACTGTTGGGACTGTTCAGGTTTGAAAAAAAGTTGACTTCTTCATTGTGACCATAATTCCTGGTTTAGACATCTACTTCCTGGATTGGACTTCTCATTTTGAATCTTCAGAGTGGACATACAAGTGTCAATTGGATCCTCAGAGATCATCACAACCTTCTGTGGGACTTTCTAGAGTCAGATACCTTCATGGTATGCATAGTGATATGGACATTACACCGAGAGCGAAATTGACCATCTACGAGGAAATCTGAGATAACTGTACATCAACATTGTGAGTGGTACTTGGTAAATAGGTTTCGGGGTTGTCGGGAAAGTTGGCTGTAACCGCATAGTACAATAAATATAAGCAAAACTACACTGTTACCGGTCCTTTTGAGGGCATAACCAGTTTCTTCAAAATTAATATCATGAGCAGATGGTACAGGATCTTGACTTAAGCTTAAAGCAAACGTCAAATAAACATTTAGCAGCCTCTTAACTGTTTTCGTAAAATACCTTGATGGCGAAAACACGTTATGCACTAATCCATGGTTACTGGATAGCAAAATGGGGACAAGAGTATGTCGAGTGACATAATCCTCTTCAGAACCCAGGTTTTTAAACTCGCCAGTTTCCCTGCCCCCATCCTGTAGTTCAAAAGGGTTAAACAATTTAGTTTGTTTATATTCAAGGAAATTAGGGTGAATAGAATAGAGTATGATGCATAAGGTCGTATAAAAGTTGAGTTAAACTTCCCAAAGTCTCTGCGAAAAGTCTTTTTTTTTATTATTATTATTTTTCTGATTTAAGTGCAATAATTTTTATAGCTTCTTGTATGTTTCCTCGCAAGTGTGGTCCTTTCCAAAAAAAAAAAAAACTGCAAACACAAATCAGAAATCGATGTGACGTAACAATTGAACAGACTCACTGACGCGCAGTTGCCGGAGACAAGCTAACAAAAGGAAAACGTTAAATAAATAAAATAAACTTTAAAACTGCGTTTTAACTGTACTCCAAAACGTTCAAGGTTTCATCTTGCACGGTCACAACAATGAGGTCCAGAAATGCGAGCGAATGTCTCTCAGCGCGTGTCTCGCTTTGTTGAATAGGGAAAACAAATTTTAAACACGATTTGTCACAGCAGAGAATATTTGACTGCTACTCTTCCGAGAAGTTGCTCTGCTACAGCGACTGCAAGGCGACAGGACGGTTGGAATGGCCAGGAGGACGTTAATCACATCACTAATCTCAGTGTAGACTTAATGGATGGAATGGGGCAGGATAATTATAAGCTTTGTAGACGCAATGCACTACGCAGAATGACCCGCTTTTGGGAGACACCAAAAATTTATCTTCCTTCTTTATACATCGTGCGTTCATGTTGGAAAGGGAATGACCCGTTTAGTAATGCACCTCGGACTGACTAGGAAAGAAACCCTACAAAAGTATCGTAGATTTTGTTTTAAATGGCCAACCGAAAATATTTACTACATATAACAGGCTTCCGTGTCACGCAACCTTTCGGATGTAAAAACTACAAACTTATTTGTGTTTCTTTTGTTTTGTATTAATATTAATTCTAGCTCATAATATTCGCATGTGTCCATAATATATCACAAATAAAATTAATTTATTTTTATAAATATAAACTTGCAGTAAAAGAGATGGTGTACGAATAAATTTGCGTGTAAACTGTCAAATTTTATAAAATAGCTAATAAATTAAAGAAAATAAACTTAAATTTTATTATTCCAATTTTTTTATTTTTTTTTATAAATTTTACCATAAATGCCAGTTATGAAAGATTTCATTAAGCTTTCTTGCACATTACTTATTCAGTTAATTATCCAAATGCGGACATACAGGAAGTAGGCGGGTTTTCAAAAGTTGTGTATCATAATTAAACTCGGAATTGTGAGCACTTCTGTAAACACACTTTCATTGGCACACAGTTGTAAGTCTTCTTTCTATGTACATATTAGACAGCATAAAAGTCTGAATTTTGTATATATTAAATACACAGATGTTGTTTGGAAGAAAACTTTGTCGATTAAATTATCTATACAGTATTTTATTTTAAAATGACATTGTTACAAGAAAAGATCATGATTGGGTGATTGAGATAAGCTCCTCCCTTTTTCCTGAAGCAATGAGTTTAATTAAATTAATAAAATATTAAAAAATCAATTAAAATGACATTGAAATGCGCCATTTTTAATTAAACTATATAACATTTTAAATATAGAGAGTGGTACCGCAGAATTTTTAAATGTTATAAAAGGAAACTAATAAGCATTTTTAAATATGGAGGAACGTACCACAAAATTTTTATGATAGCTATGAGTTTCTGAATGGAGACCACTTGGATGATAGATATAACGCCATATTTTATTCAGATACTGTTAATTCGGTTATCTTGCATAACAGAACGGTGGTGGTTATTCGAGATAATTCGAATCTACATAGAATGAGACCAGTCACAGTAGCTATAACCGAGTTCTTAATATAACAGCTACCTAGAAAGGAACAAAGGACTTTCTTAGTCCCATCTTTCCAAGTTACTTCTCCTGGGTCTTTCACCTGAAATATCTAATGTCTCTTTGTACCCCCCCCCCCAAGATTCGCAGTAAAATAATCCCCCACCACCTTTCCTGGCTTGTATTCCGATGAGGATCTTAACTAATTGCTGACACACATCCTATTCATAATTATGATTAAAAAAAAACAAAAAACGGTGGAATCATTAGTCGGATTAACCTACTTTTTTCCAGGAGAGGATCAAATGATCTACTCACGATGCTCGTAGCACCAAGGTTTTGTGGTGGGCGCTTGCTCCTGCACTCTCAACTGACGGATATTTTCAATATATTCCTATAATTGTTCAACAGGAAGATAATATTGCCATTCTCCACAAGTTGAATGGTTGAAACCAGCAAGAAAGTGGTTGCATTCCAATGCTTGCCATCGGTGTGCACATTAATCTTGTGTAATGCCGGCAGTGTACGAATTCATTCCGTTGATATCTAGTAATTTTTGTCTAGGATAACAGATATTTACAATTTTCTGCTTGGGATTTTTTTTTTTTTTTTCCCAAGTTTTAAAATTGCCTTAAACTTCGTTCCTTTGTAAGACAAATGGATTCCGTTTTTGTGTAAGAAGGTTAACTTATTGTGAAAATACTTAGTATTTTCTTTTTACCTTTGCGTGATAAAGCGGCGATATGGGATTACTTTTAGGTCCGACTTTTTTCTTCACAAGTTCACATTTTCATCTCGTGGAACAATTTTTAAAAACTATTTTCTAGTCCCACTATTAATTCAGGGAGGACATAGATTTTGCAGTCATTGAAGTTCGTCCACTTGATATAAGGGAACTCGCCAAAACATTTAGCCTGTCACTTGAAGTACCAGTGGCCTTTTACTCCTACAATTAAAATTACAGCATTTAAGTACAAATGTCAATACTCCACAAAAATTGACGACTGCTTAAAGACATTTTCGTTTTCGAAATGTTTCAAGTAAGAAATTAAGTAGGTGGCCCATTATTTATTTTTTTTTTTTTTGCCCATTATTTATTTATTTTTTTAGCATTTTATGTAGTCGTGGACCGTGATCTGCTTTGCCTAGAAAAGTGTAAAAATGCTGTGCAACAAACGTATTTTTTTTTATAAACTGGTACACTATTTATCTCATCGGAGGGTGAGCAGACAGCTGAGTGTATACTTAGTAAAACACTGGCGAATTAAATCGACAATAATTTTTAACTTAAAATATTTTTTCGATTTATAATCAGTATTGTGGTGAATCAGTGCTAGTACATATTTGACCTTTTTAAAATGACCACCAGGGGACTCGTTTAATTATGTTGATTTTCAGCAAGTTTAGAAGTTTGATAAAAATCTAAAGAATTTTATCAGTTAGATTGCTGTACGCTTAACTAGATTGATGTGTATTTAAAATTATCAATCTCTGAATGCTTAAACAATTATTTTTTTGTGCACCTATTTTGTGAAGATTTTTACACCTTTTCGTTTCTTGCATATTCTGGTATAAAAATAAAACTGCACGCGTCTTGTATTAGGACAACACAGAACTAAATATACTGGAATATACATTTTCACCCTCCCCGTGTGGTAATGTAATTTCTTTTAATATGGGGAAGCATCGTTTACATGGACAAAATAAGATTTTTCCCCCTTCTCTCCCCTTATTGTGATCACACGGTACAAGTTCTTGCACAAGAGTTTGGATAGAATAACGATTCAGACCACGGGGTGTCTAGATTAAGAAAAATTCAGTTTTCTATACGTTGTTTGCCGTTATTTTCATCCCAAGTAGTTACAGAACACCGTGTTTCCATAGCGACAAATTTCGGTTCTTTGTTCTGGAAATTTTATCCGCTTACAGACAATGCGTTGTACACAACCCTCCTACATTAACTGCGAAATCAATATTCTGTATTATATTGGCACTTTCATATTTCTTTTCTCAAATATTATTGCCTTAGCTTCTTGCCTACAATACGCTTTTTTAGCCCAAGTGGTAATTGCTTCAGCCACAAATAAAGTTTGCATAGACTAGTGGGTTAAACACTGGTTTTATTGAAGTAAGGGAATCAATATTGCGGAAGAAAGAGTGGAGGAGGGAGGAACATATAGAAGTTATGTAAACACACGTATATGTGAAGTAATCAATAAGGCAAGCTTCGTTACGATAAACTTTTACGTATAACAGACTTGTTTGTGCGAGTGACGAATTTCTATGGGCAACCGATCTGAACGAGCGAGTGGCTTCTTTGGTATTTATTTATTATGGATGGTTCAATATTCGGAGGGTCTTCTGTGCAGTTCTGCAGACAACTTGCATTTGCATACGTAATGAATATTACCTTACGTTATGAAGCCAATAAACACCTGAAATATATATCCATATAGATATTTTAACTCCAGAAAAATCAGTTAGTGAAATGGAGCCAGTTATATCTCTTTTTTTTTTTTTTTTTTTTTTTTTTTTTCGCCATTATCGGTTAGTTTTCTAACGTGGGCTTTGAAGTGATGCCAGGGCGAGCTGTTTGAGGCGAGACGACTTTTCTTGTCGCTTGGAAGTTTATGGAGAAACTATGAAAAAAGTATAATGGCAACAGATGAAGACATTGACAAGAGCGAGTGAACTGTGATCGGTGTCGACAACCTCATAATGTTTTCCCGTAAGAATAATCAAGGGCCATCGTTGAGCTGTTATAGTAAAAAATGCCCAACGAACTTGAAATTTCACGCACCGATGCTCTGTATTGTATCGTACTCTATTTTATGTTTTAAAAAAGCGTCTATACGTAGCTATGAGCAATCTCTTTTTAAGGTGCCCCTTCACCGCGAGTTGCCTCGATATTGCACTATATACGAAAAAGATATAAATAAAAAAACTGCACCAAATGTAGAAGTACTTGTGTATTGATATCTGAAAATGCATTACTTAAGATTTGGGTGAGAGGGGGAACACTTTTTAAGCAACCCTCTTCGATTCTAGCTGGCCATTTTTTTTTTAAACCTTTCAAACGAAACCGTTCCTTTAATAAACAGTCCACTGGTATTCGCAGAACAGTTGGTGACCTTTCGCTCGCTCTTGTTACGCATTAGAGTTGGCCTAACAATGTCGCGCGCCTCTTTTACGACCGAAAGCGTGCCACTCACGCACGATCACACACAAACACAAGTTATAACATTGACAGTGGTCTTTAATTGATCCTTCTCATTCCCCCTCCTCCCCCTTAGTTTAATTATGTCCTGGCAGCTGGCTTCCCTAATCAACAGATCACAGCCAATCGGGTAATGCACGCGGTTTGCATTGTGACGTCACAAAGATCGGCGGTACTCTACCTCCTGACATGTGACAGATGGGAGAGCGGCAGATAGTGGGGTGGATCAAAGAATAGGAGAGGCAGGTGTGTTTGGGTGTGATTATGATCGAACTGCTGTATGCACACATCATCGGGTCAGACGGAGTAAACTATGTAACTATTTAAAGAAAATAAACGTAAGAACATTGACGGAAGGCGCACTGGCGCTCCAAGGTGCACTGGTGATCGCAGTAATGCTGAAAACGGCAAATTTAAATTTTTTCTTTATCTGTACAGTTGTAATTAAATATTGACATCTGGTGCTGCCATCTGGTAGAAGGGAACAGAAACAATCATATATTTAGCTATACCATTGAGAGGCTTTCTCCTTAACTGTTCCGCTACTTTTATCTGATGGCATTAACGGCTGTTTATTAATTAATAGTAAGCGTGTAAGCGCAGATCTCTGTAGCACACTTCATCACAAGAGTTCATAGATGGCGCATCGGTCTCCTCAACTTGAGCCATTAGTTAAGGAGAAATCATCTAAGTCATGAACCCGCGGTGCGCAGCTTTATGAAATAATTCCTTCATTTCTTCCCCAAGTACCAGAAGTGCTGTGGACGCCAAGACCATAGTCAAGAGATATTTATTGAGTTCGGCGTTGTCCACTAATCATTTTTGGGGTTTTGCTTCATCCCATGAGAATTTCGCCAAGTTTCTGGCCGCCTTCGTGTATGTAAGGTGTCTCACAAGGGCTTTATATCCACGGCGACCACTGACGGGCATGTCTGCAAATTTATCACCTACGATATCCCCCCTCCCTCCCTTACTTCCCCCCCGTCCAGTGACCTTTTTTAAAGGTAGGTGAAAGATGGCTTATCGTCCACACGATGATTGCTGCCTTCTACCGATTATTGTTGGCTTATTTATAATGGAGAGCAAATAAACTTCGGGGCAGTACCCCTTCGTTGTTTTTTTTATAATTGGAAACTTGATCACAACACGTGATTTAGATAAGAAACTGAAAACTCCATCTTTCAAAGTGCTTTACTTTTACTAGAATGCATCGGGAATTTTCTCTTATTTCCAATTGCCTATTGAAGCGTCGCAAGTTGCTCTCATTAGGGTGTAATATTAGATGGAAGAAAGGAATAAGGAACCAAAAGATGCGTCAGTTAGAGAAACGAGGAAGAAAGCAATATATGAAGAAAGTAAGGGATGGATAATTAGGAAAATTGTGGTGGGGAGAAAGTAATTAAACGAGGAAAGGAAAAACGATTTTTAAAGATTTTATTTGGAAAGACAATCGTGTACAAAGTTTGATAAAAAAAATATTAATTTTTTAATAAACATAAACGTAATGCACAGTGCAGTGCAAAAGTATCATTATGTACCGAGATAAGGTAAATAAATTCAGTTTTCCACGAAGCAAAGACACTAACCATATCTTATCGTGAAACAAATTACCGCGAGTCGCCTCAGTCTTACGCTACAAATAAACATCACCTTTTCTCCCTTCAGATAAGCATATTACTTTTGTTGAAAGAACAATTCGTATGATTGCGTTATTATTTTTATATTTTATGTCTAGTCTGGAAACACGTATATCCTGTTCCTGACAACAGGATTAATGTGTCAATTTCTGAAACAGTTTCACACTGAAGATAAAATTTATATAAAGGTTATATATTAATAATCTACTTTATAAAGTACATCAGCGCATGTAATCCACTGATGTTATTAATTCAATAATATGTCAGTTATTGAAAGGTGTGAATACTTAAACTCGATTGATTTTAAGAGCTAATAAGTTTCAGGTCATGGAGCCTAAGCTTATTAGCTCTAAATTTATTCTGCTTTCGATAAATGTAACCTAAATTATTTATTATTGAAGTATTTCTTTCGGACTGTCGTGGTAACAAATAATTAATATCGCCAATGTTCTGCCATCGCAGTATATCAGACAAGAAACTGCTTTATGACAGTTGAAATATCTCTCAACTATGTAGTGTTTGTTGTTACTTGTTAAGTATAACCATATTTTATAAAAAGGTCTAATGTTCGTGGAGGATTACATGGAACATCGTGTTACACATTAAGGCTTTTTCTTGCTTTTCGGTACAGAAAAAGCCTCGATAAACGCGATTTTGTGTACTGGAAAACATAAAAGTTGTACTAGCGAAAAAGACGTTTCCCATAGCAAATAAAATATAGTCGTTGCTAAGCTACCAGTAACACCATACATAAAGCTGTTTATATGCCCACATCGTAGTCTCCCCGGGTTAAGAAAAAAAAGTTTTCTTCACATATATAAAGGCAGAAGCAAACACAGAAAGTGTGACATGTTCCCATTTTCAAATCGTTGCTTAGATACGATTGTAAATGCGCTGACCTCTTTCTCGCGGAATATTGCATTTAAGTCTGTTTGCCGATAAGTCTTGCTTTGTAGTGCTCGATGCATTGCTGACCAGCACAAATATCTGTCTGTTTGCTTGTCGAGGGAGTTTTGTCCTGAATGTCACTTTGATGGGGGGTGGTGTCTTCATACTTATCTAACTCTGTCGACTTGACGCATTTCTCTTTCTTTTCTGGACGCCAGCATTTCGCAAGTTTTCGATGTAATCTAAATGTTTCGCGTTTTCTCTGTGTAAGGATTTTTATCCGAGGGAAGAAGAGAAAGAGGGAATTATGTTGCTGCAGAAAAATTCAATTCTCAGCTAGTTACTACTCGGAACTGTAGCTCCCAGAAGTCCTGACGCGCGATGTTTACACTCCAGTACTTACAATTCCTCGAATTGCGCGCGTGGACTGTTTATATGTATCCACCCCCATCCCCTCATCTCTTAACCTTTTGCTAGCCACTGCAGGGTCATCAGCTTTCTCCTACGTTGGGGGAAAGTATTCGTCATAAATCCCCCACGATCTATCCGCCTGAGATCGGCTAACTCAGCCCTGATGGAAGAGGCTTTTTAAAAACTCATTTAAATCTATTATAATGGATTATTATTCTGGGGCAAGAAATTTCCAAACAATTGTTATTTGAGCGTTTTATTAAAGACTATATGTTTTTTTTTTTTTTTTAGAATTATTTTTGCAGTTTTGTTTGGTGTAGCAATTGTTTTGTACACTACTGTATATTTAAAGATGACGGTGGTGTAGTTTTTTTGAACTCCATCTAAACCATAAAGGATGTCAAAATAAGAAAAAATAAATATAAGTTTTCATGGTTATACGGAGGCTTTTCTCAGTGTGGCCACGGCAAGAGTGATAGATACACGATGATTAAAAAAAATAGAACTACTGGAATTAGGAAAAAAATACAGTGAAAGCGAGGGAAAAATGAGCGGGATATTTTAGATTCGGCGTGTAATGATGCATGTTAATTGAAAAGGGGAAAAAACATTTGAAAAATATGACGGGCGGATTGAAAAACATAATTGAGCGAGTTCAGACTGAAAAATAGTGGATGAGAGACAGATAGATAAAAATAGTATCTTCTAGCTGTTGAGTGGCATCGTAAATAAGGAATCAAAAGTGAAATAAAAAGCCAAATGTCTAATACAAATGCACACAAGTAACAACCTCTTATTGGCCGGGGTTTGGATAACGAGGAGGGGGAGAATCCCTCCCCCCTCTCGGATGGATGCCACGATGACTAATCTACACGAGGGAACATAAATCAGCGTTGTCTGTCCCTACACAATAAGCATTATTTTTATTTCATTTCATTTTTTGCGGTTCTGTGCAGTTCCTCTTCTTAACCCTCGCAAACTCGGTCTAATTGCAGCCCAGAAACAAAAGTGCTACTATGGTAATTGGACCACCGCCAACAGTGCCGAAGGTCTGCGTTGTCGAAGCTTTATACGTGTTCATAAAACCGTTTATGAAGTCGGCTTGCATGCTACTTTGGACGTGTGTACGAAGGGGCAAAATGTTTTTTTGTCGCCATCCATGTCTGTCTGAATCAAGAGTAAATAATAGATCACAACAAGAAATGGCGGCCCAAGAAAGAGTCATTATTCTTAATTATCCAACGTCCGATCCTTCACCCAAGTATTTTTTTCTTTTTCGAAAAGAAAAAAAAAAAAGAAATTTCCACTGCCGCTGTGTGATGCTGAACGGTTTAGCGGAGTTGTTCCCAGAAGGAAGAATAATTGCGTGGAAAATAGACTAATGATCCCAATTGTTCTCTCCCCACAAAACAAAGTTAGGAAGGGGGCGAGGGGAGGGGAAATTTTGCTCACATCCAATTCTGGTCATCCGTTTTTTAATGTCGTCCACTGCTGATAATTATCCACGTATTTTTGAAGCGCGATTGAAAACATCTTGAATGGAATAGTTTTATTTAATTTTACTTCAGGAACATCTTCTTTCTCGTAAAAAAGGAGATTTTAATCAAAGATATAAATTTATTTTAGTTAATCTAAGGAAGCTTTATTAGAGTTCTGTTATCAACTACTCAAATGTTGCCATTTAAGATTATCATTTTTTTGACTGTTTATGGGGGATCTTTCTCTATCTCTCTCGTGAAATCACCCCACCGACAAAACAAAATTGGATCATCCAAGAATAGTTCTGTCGTCTACCCTTCTTTAGCTGACTTGAGAATTTATGGGGGTGATATATGTGGGTCTCCTCTCTCGGGCAAAAGGTTCACTTTTACACTTAAGATTAGGCATTTGCTAGATGCGTGAGGCGAGGCAATATTGGCTCTGTCTGCGTGTTCTGCGCACTTTAGGCCGTACGGTCACTTGTCAAATACCATCTGGACTCTTTGGGACCGTGCATAAATGACAATTCATAAATCAACAGAACGATCTCGCTAAAGGAACCAGTTCGCAACTTGACGTAGGCAAAGAGGAAAGAAAAATGGGTGTTTTGTTTCAAGGTCACGTCCCACTCCGCCCCGTCCAGTTTTAAGACTTTCATTTCAGTGAACGTCAGTGTTTTAATAGTAACCCCGAAGTTCGCAGTCTACTCACTAAAGATGGCTTAATATTTTTTTGTCGCTGAGCCAGAGAAATGTCTGGAAATAAATCTCAAACGTTTAACTTGAAGAATAGGACCAAAGTGGAGATTTTTATGTCATCTACATGCACTGGAAAAACTTCAACTTTAATTGCTCATTCTAGGAAGAAAGCTTCATTTTGACGGACAGGGGCCGTATTCTCAACAGATCGTTCTATTTCAAGTCGAAGACACTAAGCCAGAATCTTTGGTTTTATTGAACCCGCAATAGTCGCGGTTTTCCTTTTGTGTCTTCTCGCAAAACCCATCAGAAGTATGCTTCGTCTGGCAGTTCCCAAGCAGGTGCAGAAGAATATCGTCAGTAACTTCAGAGATAAAGAGTATGCCCGTGTCATAAGTTGAACACCTGCGATACCAGATGGTAGTGGTAGGATCTGCTTACTCACCAGCTGCGACACGTTAAGATGGATACCCTGAACTCCGCTTTCACTTTCAACACTTCGACGAGATCACTACGCTGTGAACAGAACCGATTTCTGGAGTAGTACGGAGGCTCTCTGAAACAACAAAGATGAGGAAAGAAAGCCACAGATAAAACTCCGAACTAAATTGAGAAGGAAGTCCCCCTTTGCGATCTGTCTTCAGGGCTAATTATTGATGTGTTGAAATCGACTCGTTTCATTTTTAATCTACCAGTCCCTCGATTTCTTCACTTCCCCCCATATTTGTATATACTGTACTGAATTGCGCTTAAAATAACTTTTTGTATGCCTCAGTGTTCTCTTTTGTTTTATATTCGCTGCGATACATATTACAGATATTCATAAATCTCATCGTGGCTGTTCTATGCTTTTTAAATCCTACGTAGTTTCCTGTGAGTGGGTAATAAAACTACAAGATCATAGCCTGTGGTCCCTTGTATTACTTATTAAACATTTTCTTCCAAAAATCTGTTCTAACTAAAAGCAATATCAGGACTTTCCTCTGTGTGTGTGTGTCGAATGGAGTTTGTGCTTCTGTCGCTTTAGTTTGCCCCCTGGTGATTATTTGAGAACTGAAGTTGTGGTGAAGAAGTAAAACTTTGCCTATTTTCGGTAAAGAATCGCCCGTTATACACGTAACTGTCCGAAATTACTCCCCGCTGCCCTTCCCCCGCCTTACCCGAAGGGAGTTGTACAGGCTTCGAGGCAGGTGTAAGTGGAACGGCGCGTGCCTCTTAGGGCGTTACAAAAAGAGACGAACTAGAGGTTTCCGTGCTTTCCGTGGCTACCTAGCGCTTTGCCAGACGCCGGGTTGGCGGACTACATTTTCCTTTTCTCTCTCTTTTTTTTTTTTTTGCCAACTGCCCCGCCTTTGGTAGCGATGACGTTGTGCGAAATTATGCCTCCTTAATGCAGAATCTACTAAAGGTATGGACTAATAATCAATGGCATTCGAGATCTGTTAAAACAGGCAGCGCCGTGTTATGCACGCCACGAAAATGAAGAAAATCGTCATTAGCTGTTTGAGCCCAATTGGCAGGTGCCCCTTCACGAATTGACAACAACGGCATCGTGACTTCCATCCGGATCTTCGGCTGCCATTGCGAAAGGGCGGCAATAATTATAGTGGCTCCCTCTGCCGGAAATATTTGCCAAATATTTCAAACATCATGATCATATGTAGTTGACTTTTCACTTCTGTGGATTAAAATCCCTTAAACTGTCCCACTTGAGTGAATTTATTACGTATATTGTCGTTTTCTGTATATGGAGGATTTTCTTCCTTGTTGCCCATCTTCGTATAATACCATATAACAGTTCAACCTGATATTTCAATAGGTTTTTATTCGTGTCACGCAGGCCCTCTTTGTATGCCTGTGTCTTATAGTTTATCTTTTCTTTATCTTCCTCACATTGGCAGGTTTTGGCTTTCATACTATAACGCTCGAGTTTCGCCAAATGCTGGTTCTTGAGTATCTTTCCTTAAGACGTGGAAAAAGTCTCTATATACTTGTACGTACCCCAGAAGCCGGATGAGTTTACATATTTATTGTAATTCCTTATGGTAGCCGATAAACCAGCGCTACTGTTAACCCTGGCTTGTATTTGTGCGTTTAGAAGGTTACGGATTCTGTCGTGCAGTATGTATTGGTGACAAAGTACGTTAGAACAATACCAATGTTTACAGACTATTCTCTAGCTAGATAACATTTTTCTACATGGAAAGCAGATATTGACCTTTCTCAGCATAACCCAGCGCAAATCTCATATTTTATCCCTCTTAAAAAAAAATCTAGACTTTCAACAAAGGAGAGCGGCCAAGTTAATCAATGACAACTCTCTCCCAGACTCCCCTCATCCGTCTAGTGAGGGGGGGGGGGGGACGGATCACTTTGTGACATGAGCAGCTTCTTAATCGTTGATTTTTTTTACGGTTCTTTGGGTCATGAAATTTCTAATCTTATTAAATTAAATTAAATTATCTAAATATCGGATTGCTGTTTATTGTAGGTCTAGTTTTAATATTCCTAGAGCTTCCAGACAGACTATAACATTCAGCTATAAAACTCATGGGAGGGGCGAGTCTCCGGTACAATTTTTATTAACTGTTCCGACATTTCCAACGTGACATGTTATGTCCTCATTTGTCTTTACGTTAATCAAAAAACTAAACTCAAGTTTAAAGATCCTTTTTCATACGTATAATTAAACTATGTATACATATTCATTTGTAAATATTCAACCACAGTTTTTTGATAATTATAGTGCTTTCTTTCAACTCGGTTGCTGCAAAGAAGGAAAAGGTAACAGCGCCCCACATTTCCGGATTCTGAGACTGTGTTGGTATGAACAGAAGCTGTTCATGTACTATATCTAATAACTTACTTTATAAAACTTATTTTTTTATTTTTTAAAGGTGTTTTGACACTGTTAGTTTAATTTAGAGTAGAGTAGAGCTATTTTCCCCCACAAGTATTTAAAAATGTTTATAATAAAGTTTACAATTGTATTTTTAATGATTAATTTATATAATACCTGTATTTGCGGAAAATATAGCGGTACTCGCATTTAGCATATCGAAAGGATATTTCCACTAATCTTTAGTCGATTCTTGGATTTGTGCTTTATCGTGATGCTTAGCTATGAATTATTTGATTACATTTTTAACGAAAAGAAATACTCTTCCCAAAAGTTATATTACATAATCATACTGTTTAAATTGTTGGCCTGCCTTTGGATGTGATGTTGTTGTTGTTATTGGGTTTTTAGGAGCATTAGCAACTAAGGCCATATTGCTCCATGATATGCGGTGGTCATTCCCTGACCTTTCCGCATCCTCCGTATTTGGTGGTGACGGGCTCGAACCCCGGTCTAATCAAGAAGCGTGTGCTACGCACTGCTGCTCCTTCCCACCTGGCTACGGAGGCGCCAAGGATGTGATGTAAACTGTGTGTATAGTTTACAGGGGAGTAATTAGATGCTAAGTTTTGGTTTTATACAATAAGAAGACATGCTTGTCTTGATAAAGGATAGCTTCTATTTTACCCATGTCCGACTCCGATAAATCGTTGATGCCTTTAGGCAAGAAATAGACTTGCGGAGGGTTGGGAAAGAGAACATTGTTATGATGAGTAGTTCTCTTCTGTGGGCTAGCGAGTAGGAGACATCTTGTTTATGCTCGGATGAATTATGGTTTCTTTTCGTACTCATTAAGGGTTACTGAGACTTGTTTATGCCCGAACTTGAGCGGTACTTATTCTATCCATGAATAGTGCGTTATTTTGGAGAAGAAAATTACGAACGAAAGAAATATTGGAAAAAGTGGGCTACAATAGCAAGAAGTATGTTAAAGAATGGGATAGAGAAGTTGAAAAAGGAAGCAAGATAAAGGGACTTAAATAGATTTATTACGAAATTGTGCTTTCTATTTGCTTCATTGTTAGAACTTTGATATTATTCGCAATTGCGAATGGGCTGCGAATTTAAATAATATAAAAGTAGTAGTGAAAATTGTAATAGGATTTACTACGTGTCATCGTGTTTAAAGTACCCTAATATGTTTGAATTCGCATCTATTCTTTGACACAGTTTCCTGCGCCCTCCCCTCGTCTCCCTGTCTAATGTCAAACGTTAATCCTCCCCTCTCCTCGGACAAAAAAAAAGACTGCGCCTATGAAAAGTGTGTAATATTATATGTAGACAAGGCAGAAAATTGGAAAATGGAAATCCAAACCTTCACATTGGCAGTGTGCATCGGTAAAGTTCTGTCATTTATGAAACTCGCCTGTGATATACGTCAGAAACATTCCGTCCACTGGAAGAATTCTTTCGACAGAGTGAGCAAAATGTTCCATTTACAGACTGCCGTTGAGGCATCTGACAATTCGAAGGAGCACAGAATGACATCCGACTCCTTATGATATTTGTAATTCGGTTCCTATTGGTCGCTTTTATGCATTTTACTGCATCGTTTATTTTTGACTTCGTACCACCATCTATTCCGTTCCTATTAGATCACCAGAAAAAAAACCTTTTTTTTTTTTCTCCTCTTAACTCACTGGTATTACCTAGAACAAATGGAAATGGTGACAAAAAATCTTCCGCCCTCCCTCCCCTCTTCTCTCACTCAGAAGCACGAAATATCTAAGCAGTGGGAGAAGAAAATTCCCAATCTTCAATATATGGACTTTCACCAAGCGGTATCCATGGTAACGCAACAGTCAGCTATTATTTTGTGTCGTGAACAAAATAAATTACACCAAGGCGAAGGAATTGGATATGTGACTGTACACCAAAAAGCGAACAAGAAAACGATATTACATCAGCACAATGACAAGAGGAAAAAATGAAATAGAGAAAGAAATATGGGGGAAGGACCGAGTTATAGATAGATTGGGAAAAAATAGTCTTAAAATATTTGTCACTGTTTCATTATTAATTCCATTATAAAATTCTCTGGCGAAGAGTGCGAGCAATTCGGTGATAAAGTAGATTACCAGGAAGGTGAAAAAGATACCTTGAATGAAGGATGGGGACGACTCTTCTTTCTTCGCGGAGTTGTGTATAGAATTCAAACACTAAGCTATCACCGGACTTTCCTTTTGTTGCCATTTTTTACTATTCTTAATATTAGTTAGTTGTACACTTTGTATATAATCACAATTAAAATAATGCAGTGGTGTCATTGTGTAGTATCCGAAAAAAATAAAGATTTTAGTCAGAGTTGCTATAACAGTAACTTGTTTTCTAATTATTTTAAATTTCATCTATATTTTCTTATTTTCAGTTTAAGCTTAAAAAATAAAATAAAATAATCGCTGTTTTTTTTTTTTTTTTTTTTTTTATATTGGCTTATCCAAGTACTAAGAATGTTTTTTTATTATTTTTTTTTTTTCAAATGCATATTGCTTCCTGAATATTAAAAAGTTCTCTGCCACTAAGTTATTTAAGAGCAACTTTCCAGAGATATTTATTGATTTTTTTTTTTTAACACTAACTAATTTTACCGTTGCAAACTTTACATATTGTTCAGTGGCAAGTCGATGCTCTTCCATCAGCTGGAAGGAACTTTTTTGACGGCACGGATATATGATGTGATTAGCGAACTCACTTAAATAGCCTATCTTATAGATGAAGACGATAGCGCTGTAGTCATTAACACTCAAGTTCTGCGAGCATCAAGTCAGTAGCGTGTCGCTAACGGTGAAAGCTTTCATTTTACGTATGCAGTCCCGAAGCATCGCTAGTATGGATTATCTTCGGAGGTATGTGTGTGTGTGTGTCTGAAAAATTATTCAGGTGCATCTTAAGAGACGAGTGTTCTTTTTCATTCTAATTACAGAAGAGGAGGAAGAGATGGGGGACGACAAGAAAACACTAAGATAACAGAAAGAGACGTAAGCATAGACAAATGAAAGGTATATAAGAGGTAGAAAAGAAAATGTTAAGGAAGTGGAAATTATTGTGATACGACATGAACATTAATTCTGAACGCCCTTATATTTGCCGATGAATGCTTTCGCAAAAACAATATGCTTTATTCGCACAAAATATGGAATTGTTAACACTATATCAAAATCTGCACATATTTCAAATAAATGGAATAAATGTGAACGAAAAAGGTGTTTGAATAAACAAACTCGCAATACTAATCACTTTGTCACATAGCAAGCAGAAATTTTTTTTCTGAAAAAAGTTTTTAAAGAAAAGCTTAAAAATATAAAAGATTTGTGTGTTTAGGGGTGCTCCTGAGTGTACAAAGAAACTTCGTCATAAAGTGAGCCTCTGTGGAATCGCTGCGGGTATGCCACTTCCACCGCACTGGAAACTGTCTGATTTTGGACTTATTTACAAAGGCTTTTTTCACATCATAAGTAGTTTTTCCATTCTTTTAGGTGAACGGGTTTCTTCTGGAAACTGATTTTTCCCTCCCACATATGTTGTTGTTGTTGTTGTTAGGTTTGTTGGTGCATCAGCAACTGTGGCTATAATGCACTGATTTCTGACTAGTATATCTTTGCTGTTGATGCTGATTCTGACTCCCACATATGTAAATCTTTTAAAATATGTGCAATTTACAGGCACGGTATGCTGACGCCTCGTGCCCTTAATTGCCTTGGCGATGCACGAACTGCGTATCTTGCGAACGTATTTATTACGCAACCCTTTTGTGCTTTCTCCTGTATTCCTGGCATGTTTTTTACTTTCTTTCTTTTGTCGCTTGCCAGAGTTCAGTTAATTTGGACAGTTCAGTCGTAATAGCCTTAGTCAGCAGTTCATGCCAGGAAATCAATAGGATCGGTAGAGAATAAGGTGAAGGTCTAGAAAGTTATCACACATACACACGGCCGGAAAGAAAACCAGAAGAATAAAAGGATGCTGAACAATCACGTCACAAAGTCTGTATTACCTCGGGGAGCCTTTAAGACAACCCGGTTACTTTTCATTTCACGATTCCGCAGATATAAAGTTACTTCCTGTTATTTCTTATCTGCATTGCTAGAGTGTATTATGTTTTTTTTTTTAGGTTTTCCCAAGTCGAAATGGCAACTACTCCTGCGTAGAAACGTTATATTTTTTTTAGAATGGCGAATTTTCCGAACCGCGAAAGCGGAGCTGTTCGTAAAATGATAGCGAATTAGTTCGGCGTTTAATTAGCTGTAATTAATGACTACTTCCCCCATTCATTACGAGAAATCTTACACTTGAACAGGTTGATGTATGTTGTGTCCATCGGAGGCTTATGAATAATCGCTAACACTAATCCCACATTAGCGAGCCTTGTTAGCGATAGACTCCGAAGGATAATTCTCAAAAGGAAGAGCCTAAAACAAGTGTTCACACATCCAGATTCGTGTAATAATTTATCTTTTCCATTGACCGAGCCACTAACAAACACACACACACACACACACACACATTCCACTATGCCCCTGCAGCCAGTCACAAATCTTGGCAGCGGTGATATCACGGCCGACTTGGATATTGTCCCTAATTGTAGGAGACTATTTTGCGTGTGATGTGTATTTAATTATTGATTTCTCCTACGTTAGCAGCGAAATTACGCTACGAAGAGCAGGCTACGGGTAATTAGGAGATTGATGTCAGCTAACAGCCACTGGAAGACAAAGGTTATCAGTCTATGAACTCTCCAAACGGGAGCCAACAGAAAAGAAGGTGAACAGAATATTGTACACACCAGCTTATGTAATGTTAGTGTTGTTGGCCTGCTAAGGTGCGGCTGATGCTCTCTGAAGAGTTAGAAATCTTAATTGAAAGAGATGTAAAGGATAATTTTCCTAACTTTAAAAAAGATGAACCATGAGAACTGAAATTCCATCGGCTACAAAGTGGGAGAGCCATCCGTGAGAAGTGAAGACTCAAACAACCAAGGCGGAGGTTTATTTTGTTTGTCACGTGAACAAATATCACAAATAGCCACGTGAATGAAGGAGAATCCGGAAGAAAGCATCGCCACACCTCGATGAAAATAAACCTATATTTTCTCCTCTAGGAAACCTTGGAAAAGCGAATAACGCAAAACTTATGGGTGGGAGCAGCACGGACGAGAGACAAAAGAGAAGAAAACTTGCAAGAGCAGACCAACGCCCCACTGGTATACCCAGAATGTACACTTAATACTTCAACTTACCCTACACGGTGAGGGTGTGTCCAGAGAAGGGAGGGAGGTGTGTGCGTGATGGGAAACATTAACCACAGAATACTGCGATGGCTTTTAAAAATAGGCTCTTTCAGTAGATGTACTGTGACCGTGTAAAATATTGAAATCTTTATTCGAGGCACGCGGAATGGGCCAGAAAGGGGCCAACTTAGGATATATAAAGCTTAAAGATGTACGCTGAAACAAACGAAGGACTTAATCTCGACTTTAAGAAAAGTTTTAGTTGTCAGAACTTCAAAGAACTTCTTTTTTTTTTTTTTAGAAGAAATGAATGAAATTTATGGAAAGTCGTCGAGTGGATTATTGGCTGCAAGCTAGCTGATCTCTCTATTTTCTATTTAAAGGTCGAAAGAGGGATATTTTGCTTCGCAATCGAGGATAATTTCTGAAAATTGAAGAAATTATAACGTTTATAGCTTTCCGATGACAAACGTTTGTCTCAACGTCCGGTAGGTGGCTTTCGATGCGTAGAGAGAGAGAGAGAGAGAGAGAGAATGCAGGAAAATGATCCGTATGCACGATGGTTTTTCAACTCTGTCTTGCACTAGTCGTTTGTAGGGAGTTTTGAAATGATTTCGACACAAAGTAAACTAAGCAAAAGTAACAGAACCTATCAGAGTGTGTTCTAAGGAAAGGAATCGCATTCAAACCACGTTGTGACATCAGCTTAAAGATGTCTTTGTCGCCAACGTGACAGTAATAGCTACGAAAGGCAAAAATGCCACCACCTATCGTCTAAGGATTCTGACATGCTGATGTCTTTGACGGCTGCTACTTCATCCAGAAGACACGACTCGAATTCACAAAACCTGCGGTTCCGTAGCTTAGAGAGAGAGAAAGAGGATGCTGTAGTGTAGCCGTTAGCTAGCAATAGCCGCCAACTCAGACGCCTTTAGCTTTCCTGTTACTTCTTGGTGTTTGCTAAAAACTGCACGGAACCTTGCCCGTCTCCCTCCCCCCCCACGTCCTTCTCCTGCTGCGCTTCTGTTTAAGCATTCACTTGACAACGCGCGTGCTTCTGACACGCACCCAGGAAAATTGTATCCATTACAGCAGGGCGCGAGGGAAAATATGACATTGAGTGGTTATTGTTAGTGAACGTTCCAGCTTTTGCGAGACACATTTCGGAATGATAGAAAAAAAATATATATAATAAATATGCATTTCGAGTTGGTGCCCATTATTTTGCTGCAATTACTGTCTGTAATGAAAGCGGATATTTCGTTTCCTGATTTGTGGAGCTTACGAGAATTTTTATCTTCGATTCTGCAATTTAGTACGGATGATATCAAATTTTAGAATTGAAAGCGATATAATTTCTTCTTTCGTGATGTGTCAAATTCATATTTTAAGATGTATTTTTATTTAAGGGATTTTACGGATGAGTTATTTTTAAATTTCCAGAATGATCGTGATGCGTTGTTACTCCTTTGAGTGCAATTAATTTTAAATTTTCTGGGTACACCTTTGAGTTGTTTGTATGCTAAGCATACAGTAATTTCGCTGACTTCATTAAAAAATCACTTTGAAGTTTATCTAAGTGCATTGTTGAGTTAGTGATTAATAGTTGGAAGAGACAAGTTTTTGGTATGTAAGGACTGTAAAGCTGCGGAAAGTTCTCTACTTGAATTAAGACGCCTTGTTTCGGCTCTCGATTGTTCCAAATTATCCCAGAGGTGTTAAGTGTGATTCAGACCTGACCTCCGGCCTGGAAATAGAAAGCTAACCACATTATTCTTCTCAAGTTGCTGTTCTTATTGACAGAGTTTATAGACTCTGAGAAGTGTCATGCTGATAAAAAATAAATAATAATAATAAAAAAAAACTCTCTCTCCAAACAATTTCCACAATTCAAGTAATGCAGTATTGTTCAGAATGACAAAATAAACAGCTGTATTCATGGTTTATTCACAACGACAACCAATGGATCGAGTCAAAATCATGAAAAATAGGTGCCCATAGCGTGACATTACCATTTCAGGACTTCAGTGTTGGTCAACACAAACTGACTGAAGCTTTTCCTTGGACCTACGCCACACCCAGACGCGTCCAGTTGATTGTGTAGCGAGATTCATCATATTACATAATGTTCTGCTACTGCTGTAATGTCTAGCGCCTCCATTCTCTTCACCAGGACAGGTAGTGAAGTGAATTGCTAAGAGATAGTTTCGACTTAACGTGCAGCTGCGCAACCAGGGTAATAATCCATTCTGTAAAGTGTTTTCCTGGTGCATGGTCCTACGCTTATTCCAGATCTCTCCACTGTCTCTTTGAGTCAGCTCATTAAGGGTGCCTCTGCGATTTATCACTATACGTTTCAGCTCTCCGCAAACAGGTATAATTAATGGTCTACATGGCTTGGGACGAATGCTCGCGCCTTTTCTGGTCGTATTCTGTTCCTCATTAAGTTTCCACTACTTTTACATCCCATATTTAACAGTTACTGCCATCTACATGTCATGTGAAATCGAAATTAACCATCGTTTCAGGGATGAAGTATTTCAATGCATGTTGGAGGGTTGTGGATAGTAACCCTATCGTTCCCCTTCGTCATCGCCTTTTGCTTCCTGGTGTTTGAAATGTTACGTTTTCATTGGGGAACCTACCTTGTGAATTTCTCTCCGAAGAGCGCTTAGAAATAAGATAAGAGAACAAACTAATTTGAATAATCTGGTTTAAGCCTCTCCGAGGCCAACTATTTTATACTTGGGAGAGTCTGCATGTTTTTATACTTGTGTTTGAGATTCTGTGTGTGATTATTATAAATAGGCTTTTCAAATACCTTGTGCAACTCAGCCTACAGTAAAACAGATAAGCGTTGTGTAGTTTACTAGCTTGATGTGAAGCAGTATCTGCCATATTTTATTAGATTTCTTTCTTTAGCCTTCTAGAGGTATGCTAAAAATGAAAATGGTTGCTTACTGGAAAATGTACAATGTGAATTTCTTAGCCATCATATATACAGGGAACAACCTGTTCATGTTTTTTTTTTCATTGACGACTTGAAGGAAAGTATACAAACACAAATATTCGACCGAACTTGGATAGAAATTAAGTATAGCATCAATGTTTTCAGTACAGCCAGGGATACTCATACAAATGGGTGATCTTTTCAATAAAATCGTGTTATATGCCTTACTTTCAGAACCTGTACGTTTGATCAGCCTGCTTCTTTCCTTTAGGTTTCTGCCAGTCTCAACGGACCATTTTTCCCGATTATGAAAGTTGTTCATAGTGGCTCTCTGTCCCATATCATCCAACTTGTTGCTGCAACAAGATCTAGAAAAAATAGGCAATGGGCTGTGATATGACAATTGAAGCTAAACATTGACAAACTCAAGGCACTGCGCATGGGTAGCAGTAACTAATTGCTTGTAACTAATAGTGGAAAATGAAAAGGATCTGGGGTTAATTGGGCAGTCGGATATGTAGTTCTCTGAGCAGTGAAGACAAGCAGCCAGGACAGCTCATGGGGTTTTGTCAGTGATATTCAAGAATTTTGCTAGCAGGGATAAGGAGGTGATTATCCCATTTATAAAACAGTGGTCAGGCCACATCTTGACTACTGCATACAGGTCTGGAGGCCTCATTTTAGGAAGGATGTAGAGCTGCTGGAACGAGTACAGAGAAGGGCATCGAAATTGGTGAGGAGAACAGAGGGGTGCTCTTACTAAGAAAGGCTTCAGTTCTTCAAATTGCAGCCTCTGGAGACTAGGCACGTGCGAGATGATCTGATTGAGGTGTTTAAGGCTTTGAATGGGCTGAGAAAACTTAGTGCTGATGGCATCCTTCCTCTTGCTCAGACTATGCACATGAGGAGACAAAATTAAAATTGAGGAACAATGGTTGCAGGATAGACGTGCCGAAGTTTGCCTTCAGCCAACGGGATTGCTATAACAAGCATCCGTCCGTTGTTGTGGAAGTGGCTGGTTTGAATGAATTCAAGGGAGAATTAGACAAACTATTGGAGGGGATTTTTTTCCCTTTTGGCTGATGCTGTATAAGCTTGCTTGGCCACTACTAATATTAATAATAATACTAAATTTTACTTTGTATTAACTTCTTTATTTATTTTAGATATACCCAACTATCTAATTTGATCTCTATAAATCAGTCAGTACAAGATATTTCTTCTCGTGGGGATGACGTTTTTACTAAATGCAACTTGATGCATAATAAAATTCTTTATAAAGTATTTAAGGGCAAAGGCCTCATGCTACGATAAAGATTGACTAATATGTAGGTTAGTGCAAATGCATCATTTTAACAGCTATCTACCAAAGTAGTTAAATTAATTAATTACATTGGCATCGTTTTGGTTATATCTCATATTGTGACTGCCTTCACAACGAGTTGCCATGGTATTGTACCACCTCGAATAAATAACACTTCACCAGTGGAGAAGACTACTGTTATTTATTCTCAGCGGATACTACCACCCAGACGGCACAGTTTCAAAGCTTGTTGACTTCTCTTCGGTGCAACCCACTATTGCAACCCTGGTGTTGCAATAGTTGGTTGTCACTATTGCACTATTTAAAAAAAAAATTCTGTCTCGGGCTTTCGCTGGGAATTGCAAACCGTTTATGTTTCTTAGACTTATATTAGCATACAAACTACCGAATCCTGCGAAGATCACTTCTAGACGACTATATAAACAGCAATATTCCAGATGTTCATATTCTGAATTAAGAATTAACAACCCGACCAACGTCTAGCCTTACGGGAGTAACCTTGGCTGCGCATTTCGAAAAAGAATCAAAATATTCCCGTATATGCTATCGAATGCCCAAAGACCATGTTCTGTGTGCATCTCGTTCATTGGCCTCAAGAACTGAATTACTGAAATGGCTTTGAAACAAAGCCTTCAGAGGTTTGAGTGCAGCACAAGGACGATTCGTCAGTCTCTAACAGAGATCGCAAAACTACATCAATGAAACTAGTATAGTTTTAGGTTGTGGTTTTTTTTTTTTTTCCTTTCATAAGCAGCAAAACTTAATATCGAGTGGTATTCCCATTATTGTTTTTCTCTCCTTCAATGATGTTAAAGGTAGTTTATGGATAACCTATGTTTTACCTATTCCACAAGTTTTTATGTATTTTTATTTCGTAGAGCTGCACTTTTTTGAACTATGGTGCCTCCTGGAAATTATCATTTCAAAATGGATAAATAAAATCGCGATGTTTTAATACAATTCCGCGTGCGCTTTTAAATCAAGCTTCAATCTCTTCTCCCATTTCTTCCGATCACGTTTTTCTTTGATTGTCCCCTATCCTTATCCAATTTCTTATCTGTCCCTATTTATCTAAGCCCCCCCCCCTCGTCGTAACCGGGATGAAATTTGTACACGAGTTTCTATTCGGACACACGCAATTAGCAGTTCAAAAGCAGTGCCATCAAGTGAAATGGTTCTGTACGCAACCCCCTAGCCGGCATGCCAGCTAATGGGATTAAAATGAGAACAGTTTACCGTTCCAGTCGTGGGGATTTAGCACCAACGCTTCCGAATGTCTCGGAAGTTTTAATTAAAGTCAGAACCATCGTAGCACGTGCGGTTACACGGGCCCTGCAGTCCCCCCCTGTCGTCAGTTGGTTTCAAATGTCTCGAAACCGGCTCTTCTTAAATCTTCATCTCTCTCTCTGTTTCTCCCCCCCCCTCTTCCCGCTGCTCTCCATTTATTATGTTTCCTCGCCACGAGCTGTTGCAGCACACTCTGCGAAGCGGTCTGGACATGTTTTCTGTTGTGAAATGCGTTTCAACTAATTACTTAATTGTTTCTACCTTCATAATCATTATAATAAGCCTACGCTGATTCCTGACGTTCTAACTGTTCCTGACATGCTGTTCCACGTGAGACGTGTGATGGGAGATGCGATCTGCCTCCTGTATCAAACTCCCAATTCATGCATACACACACACGTGCACTGAACTGTGTCTTTTGTTTCGTTTTGCATTAGCCATAATTTAAGTACGCCATCGGGTGATCGATAAAAAGTCGTTCCTTGTTAAATAAATAATTAAAATTCAGGAGGGGAGAGTGGGTGAAAACGGCCTACGTTAGTAACCATGAATGCAGTGAGAGACTATCAACTTCCCTATTATACCGTATAAAACGAAAGGAGAAGTCTTGCATGCTGTTGTTATACTGTATGTAGCTGCTCGATTTAGATAGCCTCGTTTCTTCAGTGAAAACTATGATTATTACCTCAATATTTAATAAACCCTTGTTCTACTTAGAAGTAGATTAATAGGCAGTGACAAGCATGCAAATCCCTGTTGTCTACGGTAATGCCATGATTACGGAACGTTCAGTACAAAAAGGAATTGACAACATTTAATTTTGGGCGAATGCAATGAGGGGGTGAAACTTGTTTTTGTAGATATTGTAAGGTATTCGATAAATGACCTGCAGATGTCGTTTTTGGAGTGGCATAAAGGCAATGTGTGCGGAGGTTTCTAAGTCCTCTGTCGAATGTCCTTTTCAAGATCTGAGAAAAGGGGATGGGGAACGCATCAGAAGGTCCCCCCCCCTCCGAATGGTCCAGAAGAAAACTAAGGATAGTATCCAGTATCCCTTTTAACGCTGTATAAATTATTTGTCATTTAAACCTTGGGGGTTTATTTTATCATTGGATGAAAAGGAAATGCTTTTGTGTGTGGTCAGAGATTGCGCACTGCATTCGTTGAAAAATATCAATGACAAATGAAGTTCCTTCCGTTTAAAAAAAAAAAAAAAAAAACTGGATCGAATGCGACAGTGCAATAACAGATGACGAGTTGGGGGAGTGAGGGGAAAGAAAAAGAAAAATTTTTTCGCGTGAGGCACGTCCTACAACTGTTTTCTAGCATTACCACAGGCTTCAAACCAAATTGCGGAGAACAGCTAATGAGTATTTGTACGACGCATTATCCCTGTTCAGTGTCACGTGATGCTACACTAATTGCAGCGACAGCTCATTACTGCTTTAATCATGGTTGTCTTTCCCCCTTTCCTTTCGCATCCCCTCAATGCGTATTTCTTAACTGCCTCCCCCTTCCCCCGGCAAACAGCTGCTGTCTGATGTGGACTCAAACAACGCTAATGACAATGACTTCTCTCGCAGATGATGGGACCAGTCAGGTTACGTCAATTACAGCTTTCTTCCTTGGGAATAAGAATATTTCCATTCTCGCTTCTCGAAAGAAAGGGTTGCCAAGGAAACCAAGAATTCTGCTTGGAAACTTGGTAGCTTCTTTATGTCTGGTGGGGGGAAAACGACTTCCATTCTCTTCTTCGCCGTTAACATCCTGGAGCATTGTTATGGTGGCACAGACCCGTTTATCCAACTTTTATCAAATAGTTTCGTAGTGATTCACAGGTGGACTTCGCACACATTTGTTTCTTGCGATACTTGAACTCCGAGACATCAGAGTCTTTTCCATACACGAAGTGTGAATAAGGAAACTCACTGGAACGTCAAGAAACTGAGTGGGGAAATTCGTAAATGTCCCAAATTGCAGTTAATGTTATACCTTCTTTATACGATATGAAATCGAAGTGGTCATCTGACGTACGGAGTTGAAATGGAAACCGTTGAGGTGAGCGCTGAAAAGTGTTGAAACAGCATCTTCACTCCTTCCACCTGGTTGAATAAAAAATCTCGAGAAATTTTGTTAACTCCTTGGACTGACCTTCAGATAACACTGACGCAGCGAGGTCAGGTGACAGTTATCTTTATTTGGAGTAATAGGAAAACGATCTTAAATCTGTTGACCCAAAGCGCTTTCAACAAGTCGAAGATTTTGGTGGTTAAACTCACGTGGGCCAACTTCCTTGCGCACAGAACTTTTCTCCTTTAACTTTATCGCGGGCGCCTTCCTTTATAATTTGTCTTTTACGTTTACTTGAGTGTGATTGATGTAAGTTTGGGACATTCTCCTTTATTATGGTTTGTGCCGTGTAGAATTAAGAACCTTGAGAAACCAGACTGCACGTACAGTCTGATTTCGCAAGGTTCAGCGCAGCCAACTGCGTTACTTATTCAAATTTTCTTAATTTAAGTTTAGATAAGAAAAATGTATTTGCCAGTTATTTCTCAGTGGTGAAGAAACAAACTGTTTCTTAAATCTTGCTGAAAACCACAGATTTTGGAATTATTAGTTTCTAATGTATAAAAAAATCTTCTGTCTGTCCTAATAAAGAATGAAATATTAGACAATTTTTGTTCAGAATGAAAATCAACCAGAACGGAATAAGTTTTGGAAAAGTGGATAATTTTACATTAGAGCTCTTCGACATGAGTGTACATTAAATTACAGCTTACTTTCATTTCGACCTTGTGTAACTTCTATAGCCTAAATAAATATAATTCGCAGGTCACTCTCAAAAAAAAAAATTTTTCTTTATAAAACAACGATATTATTAATCACTTTTTGACCTAAAAGAAACACCAAGTCAAACCAAAGAAAGCCTCAAATCAACAAAAAACACTTCGAAAGTCAGTTAACGATATTTTCTTTTTCATTCTTCACAATACGCTGGACGGAGCTTAGATAGACTGGCCACTTTCGGATTTTATTCTTCTGAAGTTCGAAAATTCCTAAAATTCTTGAATGGAGAACGAAGAAAGCAATAAAAATTGTCTTACCTCCTTTATTCAGATTCGATTACACCTTCCGGCATCAAAGGATACCCGTACCTTATTCGATTTTGTTCTTTTATTTTTCTGCCTTTTGGAAAGATTTGTGGAACCATTCCAGATTTCATTAAAATTGGACTAATAGAAATCCTGCAGTTACATTTTGTCTGTCTGTCCGTCCGCCCGCATGCAATAACTCGACTCCCAGTGAATGGATTTTTATGAAATTTTATTTTGCTCTTTCGAACGAGTAGTCGACCCTTCCCAAATTTCGCTGAAATTGGACCAGTATAAATCCGCCAATTTATTAATTTTTCATACCTATCATATACGTTATCCATATAGTGTATATTGTAACACTGAAGCACTGGATATTATGCCCTCGTGGGTGGCACAGTTGTTAGAATCGCCGTCCTCCCCACACCTGATTTCTAGACCCATCAGTGACGTGAGGAATTTTATGGGCCTTTTTCACAACGTGGCTGAGTTAGTCGGTCTCAGGCGAGGGTAGCATGGTTTTTTCTCCCGGAAACTCTGGCTTTTTCGTTAAGCAAACAGAAAATCGACCACAGAACACCCAATTCACAAACGGTATGTACGGAACAATAGGGCTTTAGTCGATAATTCTCCTAAAACCTTAACTACAACAACAACCAACCTGTATTCTGGATATTGAACAAAAGTCATTGCCTTTTTGTTCTTTTTTTTTTGTTATAAATCATGAATTATTACTATTTGCTAACTCGCCTGAGTTGTAACAAGTTTGCAAGAAATGCACGTCATTGAAAAGACCAAAAAAATCAGTATCGAGTTTCAAAACTTAAAAAAAATAAAATAAAATAAATAAAAAATAAGTTCATCTGACACGAGAGTTCATGCACAACGTATTCGCGATGTAACCAACTATTCGCTTATTTAAGCAACTGTGTACGTTGTTCACAAGTTTATGCCTTTTATTCCTGAATATGTAATAATGTATCCTATTGTCTGTCTGTCTGTCTTCAGCGAGGAAATATCTCTCGATCTTGTATCGAGAGGGAATACCCAAACCAGAATAGGACTTGTTTGTGCCATTCACCAAACTTTTGAAGATGACTGATTACAATTCGAATTGTCCATTTATCTCCACCATCTTTCTCGAACTCCAAAATTCAGAGCGTTTTCTTCGGAGCGTGACGATACCAGTTTGTCTGCCAGCGTTCGTTTGCAGGTGTTGTTCTGAGTATGGCATTTCCCCCTAAATAACGTATTTTTTGAATATATATCGTGTGTGTGTGTGTGTGTGTGATCCCAAATTCCAGTCATGTTCCAATGCATCGTGTGACGCCCAAACTTTGAAGTCATTCTTCTGTGATTTCCTTTTGGAGCGCAGGCTGGGGGGAATCATTTTCGACATCGTTTGCTACCCGTTGCCATGGTTCTCACGTTCATCTCGTGAAATAACCTTATATTTTCTTCTTTCTTTCTTCTTCTCACGAACTTCGGAGAATGTTAGATTGCTAGAAGAAGGGAAAGCCATTCTAGCGTATGCGACTAGCCAACTTTTAGGATGCAAAACCGGATGCCGTGATTTTCATTGCTTTTACTGTATAATCTCCTCCTCTTTCTCTCTTTCGGCCTTGTGTGTGTGCCTACCTACTCCACCTTACTTCGCAATTGCTTTTACACTCCGCTTTTATTTCTTTTGTTTCCTTCCAGCTCTGTTACTTGTTTTTGTGCGATTTGCATCTGTATTTTCTCCGAAGGAGAAAAAGAAAAAAAGGCTCTCTCTCTTGGTAATTGTGAGGAGATTTGGATGGAGATTGAATTTTATGCAATTCTTATCTGAGGGATAATAGCTGCGAAGTTGAGTTGAGATACTAATGAGGTTTGAGAGCTACTGCGTAAATTTGTGATTTGTGGAGGCTCTCATCATCCGCGCTGGACCGTAACATCTGTAGTCTTATTATTTGGAAAATGTTTTTTTGTTTTCATTTTCATTTCACAGATGATGCTGAATAAGGCTCTCCCACTTCTTTATTCTCTTCCTTTTATCCCTTAAGAGAGTTCCTTTCGATAGGAGGCTGCTGCTAAACTCTTGATTGGTGTACGTTATCTATGCTACTCAAAATTAGAGGGGGCGCTGCTTTAGAGCATCTCTCTTTCCAGTAGAACAACTTCGTAACTGTACAAATATTTCGATCGGTTTTAAGACCGGTCTATTTCTGAGACGACCCATTAATGGGAGGCTATTACCTTTCTTTAATCCTCTCCCTGCGTGGATGTTTACTTTGATGTAAAACGTTTTCATTATCGCAGTCTCCTTTATCCAATCTCCAAGTTGGTGGAGAAAGTCCTTTGCTAAGTCTGAATGCATTAGCACTATCAATAAACATTTCTGTATCAATGCTTAATAGTTTCGTTTCATTTATAACCCAAATGGTTTGCCCGAATGTGCCGTACAACGAACGTGAAAGGGGTGGATGTGGGGGAGATGCCATTCCATCAACAACCTACTATATCAAGGCAAATTCATTCTTGTGTGGAAATTCGATTAACGTAAAAGCTAATCTGTAGTAACTGTTAATTACATTGTGCATAACAACCGCAAGATTTGAATACAAATGTAATGCCGTTCATCTGAGGGAGTGGTCGAAAGTTACGAATATTGAATATTAATTTTGGCGCTTTGCTGCTGCTGCCGGTTTCGTTGAGTTTTTAATAGGAGTGCGGCATGCACGGAGCTGTTTCTAGCAGCGACTTCATTTTCTACACACTCTTTTCTTCTATTTCTCCCAATTATTCCTTTTTAATCTCTCTATCTATACACAAACAGCATTAACTATATGATCCCATCTTTTTGTTTTAGTTACCAATTAATTTATTCAATTGTGTCACGAAGTCCATGTAGATTGACGAATGTATTCTATCCGACACAAATATTTGAATTTTTAAACGCAACAGCCAAGTCACATTTGATTGATTAATACATCATTGTGTTGACTAAGATCGTGGTTTAATGTACGTAGAAACGGATATGCACATTGTGTTACTAGTATGGCTTATTGGTTGCAATACATCAGTCATAATGAAGTTGTTAATTCTGGATTGGAATCCTGGAAAAGCCCTGGATTCGAATCCATTCGAGACCAGAGGACCTTCACGGGTTTTTATACATTGAAATGGGACCCATTGCCGAACAGCTCGATCTCGGGAGAGAGGGTCATATTTTTCCTCTGAGAACTCTGGTTTTCATCGAACAGATAGACTACCTACTCAAGAATGCATGCAATTTACAGACATTTATATACTTACACGTCGGCCACAAATTCAACATAACTTTCTTCTTTATGTCCGGCTTTTCTTGACTTCTAGAAAACCTAATTTCTGCTGCTTTTACTCTGTTTATTTGGCTTTGTCATCTCCTTTATCTGCGTATCCATTTCTGTTTTCTTTCTTTATCTATGTCAGACGCTTTATTTTTCTCTTTTTCCTTTGATAGTTTCTCTCTCTCTCTCCCTCGCAGCTCGTGGTCCTCTAAGTTAGTGTGCGTAAGTTTGTTCCTGTGTTCAGTAAGATTGGTTCTCGCAGCCGCAACATATTTTCTGGTTTTGCTATTTCTGTGTGGGAGGAAGCCATTACTTGTCTCTTATTAGTTTCATTTGTTACAGTCACACGCCAATTTCGGACATTTGGTCCCTTGCCAGCAATCCACGTACATTATTTAAAGCTTTGTTTTATCGCAAATGAGTGATATTTTATAGGGCTATTGTGCTGGATTTCGGCCAGCTGTATATTATTTCTGCAAGTAATCTATCAACTCGGTGCCCGGATGTGTAGATGTCAATAATTCATGGTGATCACGTGGTCATGATTTAGTCCACGCTAGCATCTGATTGTAGTTTACCATTAGGCCGGGGATATTTTTACTGCTGCTAATGGTTACACCTGGATAACGATGTACTTCTAAGAAAAGCTTCTTGGTAAAAGGTTTGTGTCTTCCATGGTTCGCAAGGTCTTCAAGAAGTCACAAAAATCGATGTAAGATGATTTATTCTCTCTTTAGAGGTTGAACTTGAACAATGGAAACTTTATACTTTTCCCGCTCCTCTGCACTTTTCCATTTATCTCTTTGGTTGCGTCTTAATGTAGCTGGCGACTTCCCGAAACGAAAAGCCTCTCTCTCTTTCTCTCACACGCGCGCACACATCTTCCCTTGAGTTCATCTGAAGAAATTTTCTTCCCTGTTTCCTCCTGAGGTATCGTCAGAAGGATTTCTTTGACAATTTGGTGTGCTGTTAACATCGATAGTTAATGGATTTATCTGTCTATATAGAGCCTGCATTGATAGATGTGGCCCATCTCATGCAGGTTCAGTTTCTACAGTTAATCAACGAGTCACGTGGTAACTATTGAATGAAATTTTTGTATGGCCATCAGTGTGCCCATCTTGAAAATCTCCGTTATTAGTCGCCAGTGTTGTTCTGCTGCCTTTACGTCTGAAATTCCCTCTCTTATTTTGATATTTTCTTGAACATGTATCATATGAGACCGAGATGCTGATAGTTTTGTGAAAAGCAGCTTGCATGATGGTACAAGAGGGAATAAGCAGTCTTTTTATGCCAATACACTGTAACGGACAAACACCGAGTAAACGTTGAGAAAAATTCCAACAAAACATTTTCTTGGAAATAATAGAAACCTTTTTAGCTATCTAGACTGAGGATATGAATCAACAACATACGCTCAGTGGTATGAGAGCCGCCTCCGTAGCCAGGTGGGAAGGAGCAGTAGTGCGTAGCACACTCTTCTTGATTAGACCGGGGTTCGAGCCCGTCACCACCAAATACGGAGGATGCGGAAAGGTCAGGGAATGACCACCGCATATTCCCGGAGCAATATGGCCTTAGTTGCTCATGCTCCTAAAAACCAAATAACAAACAAACAACAACAACAGTGGTATGAGGATAATTATAAACAGGGTACCGAGTATACATAATGCACGTAAAGCAAGAATTTGGCTAAAGTGCAAATGGAAAAGAATTGATCGCTTTAAATGCAATTTTCTGTTAAAAAAGAACTTTAAAAAGAGAAAAAAAAGTAGGAGACTTCCTGTACTTACATATTGAATAATCCCGTTTAAAATTTGCTTTCAAATTTTGAATTTACACCCTTTTTACAAATACTTCCCAAATGTGTATTCTTACAAAGTAAAGATGTATGCGAATGAAAGTTATACTAATTCAGCAGCGAATATCGGGAAGTTATTGAAAACAAAGACACGAATAATGATTCAGAATGGCTGCTAGAATTTTATACAATAAAACAATGTAGTTCAATTAGCCGAGAGCTGCTGCTAAGAGGACCAAACGAATTTAATCAAATCCTCTTCCATCCCCCCCCCCTCCCTCAGCTCCAGCGCGATGATAACTTTTGCTTTCCTTGTGTAGTTAGAGCTCGTGCGATCCCACAACACAACTTCCGAATCTGTCTGATTTCAATTCTCACTCCATTTAAGGATGATAAATGGCCATCTTCCCCCATTCGCATCACGCATGACAGACCCGAACAAAGCGTGGCCGTGATAGACAGTCATAATCGTAATATGTTCTCTAGTCATCTGCCGTTGACCTACCCTTTCATAGAGGAGCCGTTCGTTCATGAGGTTTTTATGGTGCTGTCATGGGTGTGTCGTGAGTCGCACTACTTTTGTCACCGCACAGTAAGGAAAGTGTAGTTAGATGAACCTGACACTACCAACTCGTTCTGTAAGTGCTGCTTCTATTGCTTATTTTTGCTGCCTAACAATACACCGTGAACTATCCATTTCTCACTGTGATCATCTGGCAGTGCCTTGCTAGTAACAGAACTTTGCTAGCGTGACAATTAGAAGAGGTTAATATGAAAAAAAAAACCCTTCATAATGAAACTGCCGCCTCCTGATTTTTATAAAAATATTTTATAAACGAAATTTCAATTATATATTCTGAAATTTTACTAGCTAAGTCTATAATTAATTTATTAAGCGTAATATATATTCAGACACCCTTTTGTTGTTGTTAATATCACACTCTTAAGTGATATTAACAACAATTATAAGTATAATATAAATTACACGTTATATTTTCAGTTTTCTAGGATAAACAACATTAACTAGTTATAGTTAATGTTTTAGTATCCAACGCATTTACAACCACTTTAAAAAGTGTTTTGCAAATAGTAAGGCTTTTATTGCTAATCTATCCATGAGATGTTTGTAGGATGTACCATGCAAAAGAAATTTCTGAAGCTATTTTAAACAACTTAATTCATATCATTTCACCATTTACCACATTGCGTTGCGCAATAGTAACAATCCAAAATTACCTACAATTTCTAACATGCCATCGTTGCAATAAATAGAAAATCATTATTAAATTAAATGTGATTTTATTTTAATTTCATTTTCCAATTGATTTCGCACATAAATAGCATTATCGCTGCATTTTAATCCTTAAAAAAAAAGCTGTAACTCCCCCTTCCCTCGAGGATCCCAACCGAACTGACGTAAGTAATTTACCTATGTGCTTGTTGCATTGAGAACAAACCCTTTCTTACAATAACGATTAGTGATAGTCTAGTAATACTGTGTAGAGGGCGCTACTGTCATATTAATCTCAAAGCAGCCTGTACAACAGAAATCGGAACCAAAAGTCATGTTATCAAACGATTTCAGATTAAAAACAAACAAACAAACATATACTTTGACAGCTGTTTTGTTTTGTATCAAATCATTAACACTTCTGCAAATAAAATTCTTAAACTGTAACCAGAAAAATGAACCAAACAACCTATTTGTTTTTCATATTAATAATGTCCACTAAAAAGGAGTGCAAACTACTTCAGTACATTTTCTTTATTCGCATATTACGGGATGTTAAGTAGCTGCTGGATAATCTGTAACCTTATCGCAATAGACATTAGACTGTGTACCAACTACATTATCTAATTTAAAGTCTCGTGCCTGCTAGGCTTTTCTTCTCTCAACGTTTCCTTTTGCTTTCCAGTACTACTACTACTTCTTAGCACTAACGATCCAAAAAATAAAAGGATAATTTCAGATTTTTTTTTTAATGTCATTGCACTTTTCTATCGATCTACGCCAGTGACAAGTGTGATTGTAATGGCGGTCTTATTCTCTGGAATAATTTCCTCTTCACCACCACTACCAGTGGCGTTGGTAGCCTCACGAGGACTGCAGCTTATAATAAGGAGATTACTGGAAAAGCCTCAGGATGAAAACACGCAGAGTTGGGACATTGCTGTTTTTTCTCTAACCACTTGGAAAGCCTGGAAAACGAGCGTATTTGGGGTGACAGCCGGGGAGGGTTTAGTGTAATAAATATGACGGCTTTTTATTGTCCCAAAAAGTTTATGATGTGATATGGAAGATAGTGAATGGAGTGCAACACTAATGGCTGGTATTGATGACCCACCGCGAGTGTGCGCCATTGAGAGTCGAATGATTCTAATGTTTTCATGATTCGGTTTCCCTTTCTTCGTTCTCTTAATTATTCCTTTTTATTGGAGAAATAAAGGAAGGCTTAATTTTTTTTTTGTTTGTTTTATACAGTTTTTGCTCCAATTTCGAAAAATAAAAAAATTATTCTACCCATTTTTGACCACATTGCAAAATAAATGGTTATCATACTTTCCAGCCTCCTCTATCACATCATCCTTGATATCTTTAAAACGTTAGTTCGTTATGGACAAGTTAGCTTTGCAGTCTTGAATCATTATAATAGAAGTTATAATGAAAAAGGCTGTCTTTTGTAATAGCAGCTCGCTGGCACCAATAGGCTCTTGACATTTAGGGAATCGTTATTAAAGTTGTATCATTTGTCTTGCAGGGATTGTTAGATAGCTTAAAGGCCTTCACTCTTCTCCCCGTGGTGCCAGAAATGACAGATAAGTAGTCTGCCATCTCGCAGAAAATCTTAGCAGCTCCAGAAAAAGAAACGAAAGCTATTGGTATACGCAGTTAA
Source organism: Mastigoproctus giganteus (assembly GCF_048544385.1). Taxonomy (NCBI): domain Eukaryota; kingdom Metazoa; phylum Arthropoda; class Arachnida; order Uropygi; family Thelyphonidae; genus Mastigoproctus; species Mastigoproctus giganteus. The sequence continues at coordinate 48,554,659 of NC_143584.1, read as the reverse complement.
AGACTTTTGCTCTTTCTCAGATGGATGTGCGGGATATTAGAGCTAATGATTTCGTGTACTTGCCAGGAAGGCATTGCGTACAACATGTCTGGTAGGAACTGAGGATCTCTGTAAAAATAACCATTTAAAGGAAAATATAGTGATAGGAGAGCAAGAAGAGACTGTAAGACAGAGAGATGAACAGCGAGTAGACAAAGCACTACAAAAAAACTCTTTATTTTGGGTTCCATCAGTGAGCCAAAGTTTTCACATGAAGACAACTTAGAATTCAAGGAAATTTTATTGTATATTATAAACACTGTATAGTATTTATCTGCATCTGCTATGAGGATTTTCACGTAGATGTTTGTGTCTTTGCCGCTTCTGTTTTTGAAAGAAATAAGACAATTTCGTAAAAGAAATTCTACAGACATATGGCAAAACAATCTTCGTAAATAACTTCAGGAATGCATAAATTTAATATCACTGACATGAAGTGTATTATGAATTAGTGCAAATGCATCTTGTCTAGAAACAGTAAGTTAAACGAAGTTATTGTAGTTCCATCGTTTCATCAGAGTGAATGCCTTCACAATGAGTTGCCTATTCGGTTATACTTCAAATAAGTAATGCTTCTCTAATGGAGAAGACTACTTTTACTTATTCTTGGCGGATACTAACACCCAGACGACATTTTCAGGGTATATATGTAGGGACGTAATGCTCTTTAACCTAAAGGCTCCTCGTAGTTAGAGAAAAGCTTTAAGAGTTGGCAGCCTTAGGAGACCAAAGTTTGCCCCGAAAGAAAGGAAAGGAGCAGCATCCATTTTACTCACATTTCGTACATCAAATAAGTAATACTTCCCCAGTTGAGAAGCCTTACCTAGTCTCAATCGATACCTCTACCCAGTGGGCCATTTCAGGGCTGTTTGGCCTTTCATCGGTGAGTGGGTAGGTTCCCCGATGGTATAACAGCTGACAATCCAGTTGTGAAAACAATTCCACAATATGAGAGTTGCCAAATGGTGTTTAGTACTGTAATTTAATATTCAATAAAAATTCATGCCTAAAGCCTCATCAGACTGCGGGAAATTTTACAAAAATATTCATTCAGTGATCACTGAATTGTGAACATCGCACCCATAATGGACTATGCTGCATAGCTCGCAGTATGAAAAACCGAACAGCTTGGTACTCAGGAGCAGTGGTAATTTGCATCTGGTCGTGCAAGTCAAAATGATCAAGTAGCAGTTATGGGACGTAATAAAGACATCACGGAGTTTCAAAAGGGCATGGTTGTGGGACCTCATGCGTCTGGTGCTACCATATCAGAAACGGCACGTCTTGTCTGTTGCTAATGGCTCACTGTGATTAAGGTATATGAAGAATGGTGTCGAATGGGTCAAATCTACCTCCCGTCGACAAAATTGTAAAGGATTATGGAAAGTAGATGTTCGTTGTGAGCGTGAGCGAAGACATCACAATACGATATGGTGAATGCAAGAACAATGTCCCAAATGACGGTGCGCCACACTCAGACTACCCAAGAGACACCACCGCTGATCATTGTCGATGGCGAATGCTGTGTGGCAACAACACGCTGGTTGGATACTTAAGGACTGGAAACGAGTGTACTGGTCGGATGAGTCCAAATACCTGGTGCAACATGCCGACGGGCGCCTTCGTGTGTAGTACAAGCAACACGAGTCCATGGACCCCTCGTACATGGTGCTCATTTTCTCCAAGCAGGTGGCGGTGGTTGCTTAATATGAGACGCGTTTTGCTGGCAAGAACAAAGACCCCTGATGGGTATGGACCAACGTTTCACTGGTGAAGTCTACCGGCAGCTCTTAGGAGACCATGTGCACCTTAGCATGTTGCATTTTTTTCTGGAAAGAAACGGGATCTTTCAAGACGATAATGCGCCTTGTTATCGGGCCTGCACGACGTGCTTCGAGGAACACAGTGAAAATATCACCCATCTTGATTGGCATCCATATTCACCTGACCTCAATCCTATTGAACACCAGTGAGATGTTTTGGAACGGGAAGTGAGGCGTATCATCTGTTCCGTCACTCTGGAAAGCCTTACAGGCAGCATGACTGCAGATCCCTACGGACGTCTTCAGACATCTAGTGGAGTCGACCCCTAGGCGAATAGCGGCTGTTATCCGTGCGAACGGTGGTTCAATACGGCATTAGGTAGGTGGTCACAATTCAGTGATCACCGAGTGTAAGTTAGTGCAAATGTTTCATTATATGATGAAGCATTTAGACATGTTGCATTTTCACTAACTTATGTCTGAACTTTTCCCACAGTGTGAGGATTTAGTCTTGAATTTTATTAAGTACCAAAGAAATTGTTTAAATGTATATGTAGCAGACAGAGATGTCAAGCAAATGAGAGGGCTATTTAAAAATTTAACAAAGTCAAAATAAAATGACACTCTCATTTTATATATATATATATATATATATATATATATATATATATATATATATATATATATATATATATATATATATATATTAAAATAAGAATAAAAAAATAACAATGGAAAGGATAGAGAGAGAAATAAATTAAATAAAATCAGGGGGGAAAAGGAAGGAGCGTGACAAAGGCAGTGGAACTATAGTTGTATAGCATTATAAAGATAGCAAGTTATTTACAGCTAAAAATATTAAAACACAATCAATCTAAGTGAAAACGAGCTTTGTCAGTTGACTTGTAATGTTCAAGCGTTGATATTTCTGTGAACACAATGAACTTGCTCTAACTGTTATTTACAATATCACGTATTTTCAAGGAAAATTACTTATAGCCAAGCTGTTTGACTACACCCCCCAAAGGACCACTCACCAGATTTTTCCTAATCAGTTATTACCATTAAGTTGTTAGAGGACTGATTTCCATCGAGTAAATAAACGTTTGATTTTATCTTTAAAATAATGTTGGATCTTCAATGAATTTTTGCTCCTAACCCGTATCAAATATTCGTGTGACAGAATTGAGTTGTCTCAGCTCTCCATAAATCGGGCAGTGATACAGGAGAGGTGATTCCAGTCCTCTAGAGCCCCACAGAAGTCAGAAAGATGAAGAAATGTTTAAAATAAGTTTAGCTTCGATTGAGTCATGTCCAATGATGGTATAATTTGAGGAAAGACTCGGGAGTGAACTATTATTTTGTAGATATTTTTAGAAAAGTAATATCTAGTATGAACTGCTTTGTTACCATCCCATTTGTGCAGTCTGTCCATCTATCGTTGCAAATTAAAAGCTGTAAAGAACGTGTTTTCTCTGACTTCGGGTCGGCTGAAGTATTTATGGTGGTACCATCAAATTCGATTGGCGTGTTATTTCTGATATGGAAGCACAGAACACACCTCCTGTAAATTAGAGGTGGAGAGGGATAGAGCCAGAAATTACATGAAGAGCAGTGGATATTGTTCTGCAGGCACGGTTTAAAGCTAGAAGAAAACATCTTTGTAATGGTCCTTAGTTTCCACTGAAAACTTAAAGCTTGACTCTCGAAAACCAGCCTTCTGCCGCGTACGATGCTGTTAGAAGGATGACTGTCTTCTACGAGATATTCATGGTCCAATGATTGAGAGCCAATTCTTACCTAGATATTCCCATGAGCTTTGATGAAAAGGACTCTGTAGACAGAATGTTGGACGATTGTCTAATGTCAGGTTAAGAAACAAAGTAGTGGCCACCATCAGAGTGGACGTATTTTTGACCCTAATCGAAGGGGGGGAGGGGTCTTGTCGAAGAGAGAGAACTTTTGAATACCACCATTCAGGTCTCTGCCGTTGAGATTTTTAATTTATTATCCTCCTAGCTTATCAACTGCTGCATAACAAAGTTTGCATTTCTTTCCAATTGGACACGGGAGTTTCCGTAGAAGATCAATGCCAAATCTTCGGCATACCCTAACGAGCGGTAATTATCAAACTCCTTTCGTATTCACTGATCAAGCACTAAAGTCCATGGGGTTCTCCACGTGAATGGAAGCTTGGGGAATCCCCCGATACACAGAACGTGAGACGCTATTATATTTTGTTATGGCTGTGATCATGCTGTCAGTGAAGTATGTCCGAATAATAATAAAGAGCCCGGTGGAATTAATTTGACGGATAAGCTCTACGAGAGCGTCTTCAGTGCCTTTACCATGTTTAAATCCGAACTGACTAACTTTTTTTATTTTATTTTTTTTTATTTTAAGGAAGTAATTCGAAAGGTCTTTAATCTTTCCAAGATTTGCCAACAAAGCGATTGACGTGTAAGATCTCGGTTCAGATTCAGATTTACAAGGTTTCAGGAGTATTTTTAAAAAAGTGCTGACTTCAAATATGTGGAAAAAACTGATAGGCATTTGTTAATCAATAACAGTAAGATAGAAGAAGGCTTAATTTGATGAAATTTTATTATAAATTCTCCTTTCAATTCCCTCCATTTGATTAACTTTATTTTTGAGGTAGCGAAATCGACTTAGTCCTCGGGAAAATGGCGTTGTTACTAATTTGAGAAATATTTCTGTTCAGTTGACGTGTTTGTTGGTGGTGAGTAACAGAATCAGTAGTAACGTTATCTTGTGGGAATATGGTATCCAGGATTTTATTTACGGTTTCTGTTCCTTCTCCATTTTTAGGCGGAGATGGGAGAAATCCCTGGTGCCGTTTGACACTAAACACTCTATTCCTTCTCCATTTGTTATGATTGTGTTGTAAATGTCTGTCAGATTTATCTTATCCCTAGACAGCTTATAGATGAGGCCCCACGGATTCCTGTTGCCTGTTTCCACTACATTCTTCTTTGTTGCCATTTTACTTTATTAGATACCTTTAGAGGTTTCCATATATGTTGTTCGTTGGTTAACTTCTTTAATGGACCAACTTCTTCTGGCGTTATGGGCAGCCTTTCTGGCTTGGGTGAGTTCTGTGGCCCACCAATGGTTTGACTTGGAAACTTCACCTTGGAAGATTGTCGTATAGCTATCATGAGAGCGTTCTGAACAGAAATGTCAAGATCAAAAGCAGACCTTCCATTTAGAGCCTCACTGTTACAACCATGAAATTCAGAAACAATGGCCTCCTTAAATCTGTCCCAATTTACTTTTCGAAGTGAATAATGGCTTAGATCTAATAGGGGAGTTGAGGGATAGGCAGCAGGAGCAGATGTTTTAAATGATATGGCTCTGTGATCAGATACTGTCCAATCGGTAATTACCTCCCAAGAAGAAATCAATGCGGCAGCAAAGCTGGAAGCTAATGTGACATGAATGTTTGATTGTCCCAGTGAGTTTGAGAATTCGAAAGGTTCACCTTGTTTATTGATTATAATTAATCGCTGTTGAAAGATGATCTCCCCGAGAATGCGCGCACAGAAGTCAGAATTTGGATGAAACCAGAGTGTAGATTTTGAGTGAGTTGGTCTCCAAAGATGATGAAAGTATGCTGATGGCACGGTATTGAAGACTCTATTTAGCGTCATTAGAAGATGAACAATAAATTGAAATTATATAGATGTTGCTTAAAGTTCCTGTAAGGAGAACCCAAGTTGAAAATTGCGTGCAAAGACTTGTGATAACAGTGACATCCAGCTCTTTGTTAAACATGATTATGGAAGTCCGGCGATCATTGCGATTAGTTTGTCGAGAAGCTAGATGGTAGTCTGTCTCTTTCAAGTGATATGGCTCCTAAAGGATAAGCACATCTATGAATTTTTTCCTGTAGAATATGATGAAGTTCGGATTCAGTAACTTAGGACGATCAGATGTTATACCTTTCTGGTTTAATGCAGTAGAGGAAGCGATCAAATTTAATTCTTCGTTGGATTAATATGATCTATTTGATCCAGATCTCTTTGTTGCGTGATTTGAGTGTTTTCACTTGATTCCTTACTTTCTGAACTAGAAATATACTGAGTTTCATCACTTGCTTTTAAAATTAACAAGTTTTGCCTAGCTTCTTGCTTAGGTTGTGAAAATGATCCGTTATTATTGGTAAACTGCTGATTTGTATGAAAGTCTCTTTGGTTTCTCTGAAGCATGTGAGGAAGATTTGGGCAAGGATTTAGCAACCTCAGCAAAGGAAGGCTTAATCGATGGAACTGCGTTACATAATAAGATGATTATTCGCTGTGCTTCTGTCCTTATTTTTCGTTTCTCATTTTTCGATTGTAAGTTCGTTTACTGTGTTATCAATTTTGCTCCATTTCTCTACGAGGAAGTTAGTAGCAAACTCACCTTATTGGTTTCATTAGTCAAGGATTTAACGAAGCCAGCACCAAACCGAAAAGCATGTTCCTTATACGCCGTAGTGCCAGGGGATATTAAAATAATTCTCTCTTCAGTAAATGTCTCTTTGAGTAGGATTTTTGCGTTGAAGGTAAAGCTATGTTGGTTATTTTAATTGCCTTTGGCATTACTTGAGGTCAGATTAGAGTTCGGAATTTCCGGTTGCCACTCTCCGGGTTTATTTTAATAGGTGGACTATCGGTTCTCCTTCATATCTAAGTTCTTCATCTGTCAGTTAATAATGACGTGTTTGCTCTGATGCCAAATAACATAACATATTCCTGTGTATCGTTACAGGTGGAATCGGTTTGCATTATTTAACTATTTAAACTTAAGTCAGCTTTGAATCTTGGATAAATTTAATTTTACTACACGTTTTGTGAAGTTAAGTTGCAACAAGACTGACCCTATTTCTTTAATCTTGAGACCGTACCTATCTATCAGTCGTTTCTCTCAGTGCAGTTGATCTTGCTGTCTTTGGTTCAACAATTTAGTTGAGGTGGTTTATCTCCCTTGGAGACTTAACCCTGCTCAATGCTGTGACTCGTGATTGACGTTTGCACAGAAGACCGTTCTTCGAATCGTTAACATTCGCGACCCAATTTCAGTTATGTAATATGAATGTATGGAGAATAAATTAAAAGGATAAAATAATAACTGTTCTTTGTTGTGTCTAGAAAGCAGACTATTCTGTTCACAACGTATCTGAGTGTCGCGTATTAATGGACAGCTATCCATTAATACGTGACATTACTGAGAAACTTTTAATAATCCCCACATTAGATATATATTTTTTTTTTTTTTTTTTTTTTTTGCGGAGCATCAATCAAAGACACCAAACCGTACTCGCACTTACGCATACGCCGATACGCATGTGCCAGTTCAATGATCCATACCTATGCTGACGTTTTGCACAGTGTTTGCGATAAACAGCCAGCGAGCATTCTCTTCTTGGTTTTACGTATGCGTAACCGATTGACTTTTCTGTAGGAAAAAGCTCCATAATCTTACTACATCCTTCGTACAGGTCGGATTAGGCACCTTACGACTGTTGGTTCTTTCCAGAACTGAAGAAAGATCTGAAGTCTAATCAGTTTGTTGAGTTGAGCGAAATTTTAAGGGCTGAAAATGGTTTGGATACTTGAAACTCTTGGTTCTAATCAATCAAAGCGTGGCAGATTATCGATTTCAAGATGGATACTCTCTGAAGAACGAAATCATAGAGTCAAACTATAACGGATTTGGTAAAATCCGTTTATTTAAAGAGTATAGCACGAAGAGTAGTTGCATATAGATTTCCAAGGTAATCAAATCTAATGTTATTAGATAGAAATTGCTGAAAGGTTGTTACGCAGAGAGATGTTCGAAATTCTCTAGGTTGTTGATTTGAGTCGGAAAATCTCGCACGAACATATCTTATTCTCAAGCGTTGCTAAGTTTGAGCATTTAATTTTGGGCACGTTTTCTTGTAAAATGAAAAAAAAAAAAAAAAAAAATCGCCGGCAAGTGCGATTTTTTTTTTTTTTTTTGCGCTAAATCATAGATACTTACTACTTTTATGTGGAGAAATCCTGGAAATATTTCAAAAACAAGCATTCTTATAATCACTCAAGGCAATGCATAGCGAACGATGGTGGCCATTTTGAAGAATATCTGAAGTTACTAAAATGTAGATCTTTTGTTGCGTTGATCTAAAATTACTCCGATTATGAATAACTAAAATTAGTGCCTTCCCTTTGTACGGTTTTAATCTCATCAGCAACTTAAGCCATATTGCGCAGTATATATTATATTTGTAAATTGCGCGTGCTCTATGGTTGATTTGCCTGTTTGCTGGACGAAAATCCGAGTTTTCAGGAGGGATAAAACCAGCCTTCTCTCACCTGAGACCGACTAACTCAGCCACGTGTGAAGAAGGTCCGTAACAATTCTTCGCGTCATCGAGGATTCGAACTCGAGTCTCTTCTACCCAGTGTAGGGCGGACGGTGATTCTACCAACTGTGCTGCCGCAAGGGCTACTCTCTCTTTATACCTAATAATTAATTGTCACATTAGAAATGAATTCCAGTGATTTCCTTTCAATTTATCCATTTTCCAGCAACAACCGTGTGTATAACTTTAAAAAATGCCTATAGCTTCTAACGCTTGGAGAATGGGCTCGAAGTTCATACAAAATTTTAAAATGAATATCAGCTTCTTTGTATTTTGTTTACCTGTTTCGAAGCACACTGTATATATCCGGCCAATTATGGAATGAAATTCACATTAAGCGGGACAGATTTGATTTGATAAGGCCATGGGGAGATAGAAGTGCCCAGCAGCTCTTAGCAAAAGGTTTGGAGTAGATGTGTGGAACAAGAGGAAACACTAGGAAAGATGATAGGTTTGGTATATAAGAAGGAAACTCTTCATTTAAGAAGGGGAAAGCGATAACTTTTTGGAACTGTATTGTTTTCAGTGACCGATCAGGCCAAGTGAAAAATGACAATCGACAAGTGTTGGCAAGGGAGGGACTCATCAAGCACCAAAGCACTCCTTGGTGCAATAAAGGAAGGACAGACTTTCCTTGCAAAATAATTCCAGTTAATAATAAAGGATAAACAATATCCAGGAAGCATATAATCAACTTTGATTAGGAAAATTAGGATACTAAATGATGTGGCGTAGCGTATTACTCCAAATAGCAAATTGGTGATGATTATGTGTAACCAATCGCAGCATCCATTATTCGGGAAATTACGCTTAAATCGGGATGTAACATCCAGATTTCAAACCACACCCACAGATGCCTGCATAACTGTGAATGCAGGGAGTACTGCGTCCATTAGCCAGTGAATAACAAGTTGGTGGAAATCCTCGATATGAACATTGAAGCCTATGTTCCATCTATGGGGGGGACAAAATAATTGAAACGCCTTGGGATAAGCGTTAGAGTTATGCACTAATATAATGAGACCTCCGTAGCCGAGTGGTCAGGAGCGGGAGTGCGGTAGCACACGCTCTTTGAGTAGACCAATGTTCAAGCCCCTGACTGCTAAATACGGTTGATCTGCTAATCTGCCCTAGACCAGCGTGGCAGATTATGGTCCATTTCCCTCAACATGAATCGTTGAGGAGGCTTCCATCCTGCAGTGGATTGATAACGGCTGCTGCTTACCTTTTTTTTTTTTTTTTTTTTTTTTTTTTTTTTACTAATATGGTGTTGGGTCATCCTTTGCTTTTAAAGAAGCTTGTATTCGACGTCGTATAGATTCAAATAAATCTTCAACTGTCTTAAAAGGAATATTGGCCCACTCTTAACGGAGGAACTTTTCAAGCTCCTTTAGCGATGGCGGTGGGGGATATCTGCTTCTCACCATCCTCTCTAAATATACCCACAGTGGCTCAATGACATTTAAGTCTGGTGTTGTGCAGGCCATTGGAGATGCTTAGTTTTATGCTCCACAAACGAAGATTGGACACATCTGGCAATGTGAATTGGAGCATTACCATCTATAAATATGTAATCGTTCGTGAGAAACAGTATTGCTTTGGATGAACCTGGTCACTTAGAATATCAAGGTAATCAGTCGCAATAATTTGCCTATTCGGTGGTGATCGGACCTAAAGAATGCCAAGATGTTGCTGCCGAAAACATTGTTGATCCTCTTCCATGTTTGACGGTTGGCACAGGTCGTTTCCTTTGGCATTCGCCAAAAGAAAATTCTCCATGATGTTGGATAAATTGTTCTTGATGTAACTTTTTATATTATCTCTAAATAAACATCAGCTTTTATCATATTTCTTTCATAGTCCTACCTGCAAGGAACAAAAAAAAAATCATCACTACACGTTCATGAATCTATCATAAATAGGTGTGTTAAACGCCAAAGAAACTAAGGCTATGAGGAATCGGTATATTGTGTCTATAAATTGGTTGTATTATATGGTCCATATAAATTCCTTTCTTCGGTGACTGTATCCACTGTGCTACATGCGAGGGTACTCATGTTCTGCTTCCGATATTGCCTTGTTTTAATATTGTCTCGTGGTCGCGCAGTAGATGGGCAGTTTGGTTACCAAATAAGATGCCACGGCACAGTGTCGAAGCGATTTCATATTTAGTTTTGTGTCCTTGTTATTTGAGTTTAGTTGTCTTGTTTTATCAAAAAATGACATTCTAAGAACTAAAGTTCCAAAAAGAAATTCTAATCAAAAATTTAATGAAAGTTATCAGTTAGGGAAAGTTAGTAATTTTAACTAGCATCAAATAAACGTGCAAGTTCTATCAGCGATCCTTAATATTTTGTTTGATACGATTTACGCCTTCATTTTTGAACTTTTTTTTTGTTTTAAAAGGTGCGAAGGGGACTAAATAAGAAATCACACGCGTATACATCATCATTAAGTCAACATTTGCCATCAGTCAAGGCTTTAATCTTTCCCTCATCCCCCAAATACGCGCGCCAGTCGAACGATTCCATCACTCCAAAATCAAGAAAAATGCAAGGACACGTCCCTGCCAGATGAATACCTAATCCTTTTAAAATTCACAGACGACAGCGGAGGGGAGTTATCGTGAGGGGAGGGGTAGATTAGCTGGTAGTGCTAAGTGACGGATTAAGTAGGGTTAACGTAAGTATCGGTGATGAGGTACTGAACGCGAGGGGGGAAGCGCAGTTGATCATCCATCAAATAGTCAGAACTAATACATATTTGAAACCTTGTGTCATCTTCATCGGCTGACCCCCCGCTGTTGCAAGCTGTGCTCGCTAACGATTTGCTGTCACCAGCACGTTGCGCATCGAAACAGCGATGCGACAAAAGTTGCTCTACAAATACGGACGCCTTTATCTTTCGCGGTTGACAACGGTGCAGCGAAATGTCGCGAGTACGACACTATTTCTACGCGAACAGAGAGAGAGAGAGAGAGAGAGATGTTGGAACCCGTTGGATGAGCAGTTTAAGTGTAAATGAACGAAATTTCAGAGTATTTTAAGTCTGGGATTGGCGTTTGAAGGAAAAGCCCCGAGCACTCCCCCATGTCTTTACATTCCATTGATAGAATGGACAATTTATTTCTTTCAGTAGTACAAGACGCTGACAGCAAAACATATTACGGCCGGAGCATGCGGGTATTAGAAGGCGAATTCGAGATAACTGACGGAAAGTTACTTTTAAAGTTAGAATTGCCGAAGGGGACCTTTGACAAACTATAACTTAAATGAACTAAAAGATATCGTCAAACCAGTTTTATAATTGGAGAGAAGGGCGGGGACGTGCAGGAAGAATTAGTTCTGTCAGGGAAATTGGAACATCTACGCGAAGAAAGTGTATTTGAAGGAGATATATGACCCTTTTTTGCGTTTGTGTTCTCACACGTGGAAGCTCCTTTCCTTTCTCTGGCATATTTCCTTTTGTAGGGAAAAAAATCCTAAATAGTGTTCGTTATCAGCAAAGGCCAAAAAGTCAGTGCACGCTCGTGCATTTAAAATAGGAAATTGTAAAGCGGAAAGGTGCAACGGATTGCAGAATTAGCAAAATTAAGAGCCCGCCGCTATTAATCGGATGCGAAGGAAATTAGAATCCATTATAGGCTGCTGTTTTCCTCGTGCCCGTTATCTTGTAATAGGGAGACTGCGAAGGACACAGTACGGCGGCGAGTGAACAAAGGGAAGTTAAATTTGGAAAAGCGTAAACAGCCGACATTTAAATACCTTTTGAGGGCACCCTGTATCACTTACGCACATTGGTGGCAAGTCCTCAAGTCTGTCGCATTCAGCAGAGAGAGCGCGCAGTTAGTTGACCCTTGCCGATGTGACGTTTATTTATCGAAGCTGTACACTGCCTTAACAAACGTATTGGCTCACCCACGCGTACTTCAAAACAGAACTTCCACGCTCGCAATTGAACTGCCTTATTCCGAATAATGACAACAGGTGTCGCTAGCGGTCGTATAGGTTTCGAAAGTATTCCTGGAACGGTTGACTGAGGATGGTGATCGCTGTTTTGGAAGCCTGCCAAGGTACTATATTTAGTGGACATGATGGACACCAAAAAGTTTTGTCAATAGTCTCTTGATCTTTTGTTACAAATCTATCCGAGTGCTGCCTGAGGGTTTTTCAGATCAACATCCAGTGCTTTTTAAGTTGAGCAATTCCTTCTTCTTGGCAGATAATACACTTAATGTAGTTCCGGTATTGGTCTTTCAGTCTGCTTTCTGGAAATTCGATAACTTAAAAGTTTTATAGTAATCACGATGAATGCGAGCTCCGGGAGGGATTTCGGGCACTTAGCATTTCGAAATGGTGAAACCAAAGTAACGTTGACTTTTAGTGCGCAATTGTTTGTCCACTTCGTGCGTCCTTTTCCCGTCTTTTATCCAAGCTGGATAAAAGACGGGAAAATAATGATAGTGTTGGATATATATTGTCGAGGGTACTGAGAAAGCGGAGCATAATCAGGAATAAACAGAAAAAGAAGGGAAAATAGAGCGAGAAACTAAGTTAGTAAAAGTACAAGCGAGTTAAGAATGAGTTTGCTAAAATTAAGTGGAGAATGGAGAAGAATATTTAATTTTCAAAGGAAGCCAATTCCGAGACCGGAAGTGGGCACCCACCGACAATTTCAGGGGAAATTCTAAAAGTTTCCTCTTAGGGAACTCTTAGAATTTTCCCCTGATATAGTCAAAATCTCAGCCGGGTCAAAATTAATTTTTCTCTATAGGAGACCAAATGGAGGTTGGTCTCACGGTGTCAAAGGAACGAAGATAAAAGACCACAAAGCTAGCACTTTCTCTCAAAGACAGAAACAAAAAAACTACAAATGAAAACGTCAAACCGGAGGTAGAGTACAACGAACGATGGAGGAAAAGTGATTAACCGCTGCTCTGTGTTACGTTTGCCTCAATTAACTGAATCATGACTATATTTAGAGCAGATAAGGGGTTCCCTGCTGAGATCGTGGAGACATACTCTCGTTAACATATCCCATCGCCATGACAACAGTGTTTTTCTAGCGCGCTAATAGTTATGCGTGTGTGTGAAGAAAACGTAGTGAAAAAGGGATGGATGGATGAGATTTCCCCCCCCTCGTGGCTGTAAATCTCCAAGCGGGAATCCATTGCGATCCTTGCGCCGAATTGGGTGTACATCCCGTAGGGACTCCGTTCTTGGACCACCGCCAACAGTGACGTGCGTGTCACGTGGGTACAAAATGGGAGCTGGGGAGGGCAAAAAAAGTGAAGAGGGTCGGGAGATCAATAAGAGTCCAAAATCGGGCCGTGGCTACCAGCTGGTCCCCTCTTTCTAGGCCTGTCGATACTGCAGGCCATCTGGAAGCTGGGTTATGGCGGCGAGCCTGTCGCAGCTGTACTACGTAAGCCGATCGCTCGTTAGGGATGATTGTTTGGCGGCGAGTTGGAGTTGGCAGTGGCGTCTCTGGCCGAAAAGAGGAAAGTAATGGAAACAACGTGAGCGCACCCGTACGCAGATGGGGAGACTTGTACTCGGTAGAAGATGCAAAGTGGACAAACAGCTTCCCGAAGGAATAAAAAGGAAAGTGGGGAGAGGAACGGACAAATAAAGAAAATGAAATGAGAAAGGGAATGGATAAAAATAGAATAATGGAAAAATCAACATAACTAAAGGAAATTCTATAGGAAAACGCGTGTGAAAATGTTCTTTTCTGCCAACGCTGGCCCGACATAAAAATGAAACCATCTGTGAGTCTGAGAATTACACGTATTAAAAGAAAGGGTTTGGTATTTCATCCATTAAACGCTCTTCGTAAATATTTATGATATAATAAGAGGATAATGAGAATTGTTCCACAAGAGGTCGCTTCGTTTCTTTAACCATATAAAAAATTCTGAATAACATGCATGCCATTATGGCTGAATTAGCTGCTACTTTTCACGGCCCTGTTTAAGCACTCCTTCAAGCCGTTCGCCTTTAAGGAGTGCTGATTTTGATTTAGCGCGCAGCTCTAAATCAAAATACAAAAAAATCATATAACAGAATGCGTAATTTGAGTGGTTAATTTCCCAAGGAAACATAACTGGCTGCCTTTGATCATATATCCGAAGCGTAACCCCATTCCTGCACTATTCGAACGCACCCATATTTCAGTTGTTTAATTTATCGAAAAAGGATTATCCTTCTTTTCCAATCTCCTTCCTCTTCCTCCCCCATTTCTCTCGTATATATTCTGCCCAAACTCCTTAATTCTGTCCTGCCCTTTCTATATTTCATTCACAACGTTCATACTCCCTCAGACTCTCCTTTTGAGTCAGTTGCGAACACGTGCGCCATTGTTTCGCACGTGCCAGATTCCCGTGAGAGGGTCGAGGGAGAAATTGAGTGCGTCCTCCCACCGCTTCGCTACATTTGGAACTCGAGGCAAAGGATTATTCAGCCCATGTGGACTGCGTATGGGCCCTGTCAGCGTGTGATTGATAATGTCAGATATGAACGCGGCCCGGCCCGTCCAAAGCTCATTTGAAATAGATAATAAGCTTAGTAAAAGTGTATGCTGACGGGACGAGAAACTAACGCTTGCGTAGGTGACTTATTTCAGCCTTCGACAGGTAAACGGCATGGCTTCGATTCACCTTGCAAAATTGAATTTCAACAACGTTAAGATTTTTCTGTAGGGGGCGCTACGTGCTCTGCAAATCGATATTAAGTATTTTATCTTTTTATTTTTACGTACGCCCCGCCTTTGCAGCTATTTGAAAATTCTATTAGATCCATCTGCGAGTGCAGTTTGAATGAGCGTGTGAATATCGATGAATGCATTCCTGGCGTTCGTGTTGCGTACCGAGTTCGACGTCAGTTTGTTAAGTGTTAAAACTGGCACTAACCCTGTACAGATATGACTTAAAGGTCGCCAATATAAATGCTAAGATCCGTGAGGTAGCGATTTCTGGCGTCTCGGAATAATCTTGGAAACATATTCCAAAACAATCATTCGTTGAGAACCAAAAAGTTGGAACTGAAGTTTTAAAGGTATCAGGAATTGCATTTTGTATAAGAAAGGAGGGAAATATTAAAAGCAAGAGATAAAGAGCGGATTGGATTTTGTATTGTGTCTATGGTAGACCATAAAATGAGAACAAAAGACAGACAGAAGACTGAGGCGGGGTTGTAATATATACGAAAACAAAGTTCTATTCCGTACTCGTACAAATACAATTTTCCAGTTCGGGTGCGTTGTTATTTTGGCGGAGGGAGGAACGCCGGACGATACTGTATCCCATTACAAATAACACGCATCTTACTTCGCCTGTAGATGATTCTCTTATCAGTTTTCTTTAGGCACAGTGGCTCTCAAACTCCAAAAGTTAGATTCGACCTGAATGCTGTTATTTCCGATAAAAGCGCACGGGACTGAATTCCTTCCTTAGAAGCTTAACCGCTGCGGTAAATAGGTTACATACGATGAGCATTTCTGCGGAATGTTCAAAATAAAACGCCGCCTTTATCAACGGATAACAGCGCTTTGTACGTTACTTCACTCCAAAGTACCAAAAATTAGACATAAATATGGTTCGCAGTTTACACGGTGTTTAGCAATTCATTGGCCGTTTTATATATTACAGTATTTGTAAATAGGGGAATGTTAGAGTCGACTTGGGGCATGCGCCCTTTTACTTTTATTTCCGATATTCTTTGCAGCATTTTCTCTCCCATCCCTTTTCTTTATTTCCTTTTGCTCATTTATGCGTCTCTCTGTAGAGCTGAAGCAAACACCACTCCAGTAAGAAGACAGAGGTCACAAAGGCGCAGCGCGCTCGCGCGCACACACAGAAAGATACACACGCACATACAGGACAACATTAAAGGATCTTTTTATGAACCGCCTTGTTCCCTCCTTAATGATACTTTAATGAGTGCTCTCTTTGCAGGAAGATGGGCGACTTTCCGCATTACCGGCGCTAACATTTACCTAAATAAGAGCAGCGGGCTGCACTCAGAGTGGAAATAACATCTCTACCGCATGTTTCCTTCTCTACAGACGTGTTTAATTAAATCTCCCTGTTCCTCTTGAGAACACCGAAGTAAAATGTAAAACTACGGCTTTCTTTCGAGTAGTAACTACTCGAAGCAGCCTCGTAACACCAAACCCCATCACCTCTCGTTACCGCGGGCCGTATAACTGTTCGCAGACGCAGGTGCGGGCACATTTGCACGCGTAATCAGCAATCGGAGAAACAATTTTAACAGAAAACAAGCGAATTCTTAAAACCAATTAATGCACGGTTGGCTGTTTGCGTTGCCCCTGTAAAGGTAACTTCTTCACATTGAACGGTGTAATGCAGAGAAGCTGGCGGCTCTCTAGGACTGGTTTTTTATTTAACATAAGGTAAAAAAAAAAAATTCTGTTTATATTCCGAGACGACCACAAGGTCAGAGGAGTAAGCAGACAAGCATATTTTATTCTCATGAATCACGTGTTTCTCGTGTGTCAGGCGCTTTGGTGAAGTGAAATGGCAGCAAGCATTAAGAGGATATAAAAATAAACTGTCAGCTTCAGAGCTGCGACATCGCAATAGGAGCAGTATCGAAATTACTGGTTCCGTCTCTGGACACTCTAATGTTAATCCAATAGGTATTAGTTCAAGGAAGAGATTATTTTCCCTTTATCGAGCGGGCCTGTAGAGAGTACCCTGTCCATTTGCTAAGAACGCTTGAGTCACCTTAGTAATTGTGCTAAGCCTAAGTACTTCACCCACATCATGTGACTCTTTGTTTTCAGCATTCTTGGTTGTTATCTTCACTCGAGGACCGATGAACTGACGTAGAGAGAGAGAGAGAGAGAGAGAGAGAGAGAGAGAGAGAGAGAGAGAGAGAAAGAAATGCCAATGAAATTGTGGAAACGGAAGCCGTTACCAATTTCGATTCTGCAACAGTGCAGTATTTGGTGGTAAACACCCGGTGCTATTTGAAACTAATGACATGGAAAAAGCAGATGTCGAAAGTTCCAAAAACTCGTTCGCAGAAATGCTGCGTTTCCTTTATTGTCACATTCTTTGTCTTAAGACGCTCCTCTTCCTAGTGGGAGAGAGAGAGTTATCTGTAGTAATTTATCCATCCCCCCCCTTCATGACCTACTCCCATCTCTTTCGCCCTCCGTGTGTCCGTGTTGTTGGTCGTGGTAAGAGGAGGGAGAAATAACGTGTAGATGCATTGTTTCTATCTCTGTCTGACACAAAGAAACGGGATGGAGGCGTAAGATGAAGCCAGGGAGTAGAAAGTAAATTAGGAACAGTAAAGGTTCTTGGAGTCCATCAAAATGAAGCTGCTGCTTTGTTTTCTTAAATAAATCAAAACTCTAATGATTCGAACAACTGTCTTCCAGTAGTAATTCTCCGATTTCGATGGATATCTTTGGTATTTTTCCTGGAATGTCTCACTCTGCACTCTTTCTATCATAAAAATAAACGAAAGTCGTTATATATTACAGAAGTGAAGTTATAGTAAAGAGACGATACAGATTAAAGATGATGGGAGAATATTATAAGAATCTGAAAAAACATAATTCCTGTTTAAATGATTTCCGTTACTTTTGTCCACAAAAAGTAATAAAATCAAAATAAATTTGCAGAAACCTTAACTGACCAACAATTAGAACCTTATTAAACGGCTGACTGAAGATAAAAATGCTTTGTGTAATGAACAGATTCCTCGAGGTGGATAATAGTAAAGGATACAGAAGAAACGGTTTTTAAATTAAATCGCTATGATTACATCACATATTGCTTTACCAAACATGTTAAGGCTGTTGGTGTATGGCAGCCTATAATTTTACCTTTCTTGCATTTCACATGATGCTAATTACTTTAACTCTTTAATAAATCTACAGGAATGAATGGGGCTTGAAACGCAAAACTCTCCTCGCGAATTAGAATGTTATGTTTGTCCTTATGGCCATCTACAGCGCTGGTGCGTGGTTGTGCATCAAAATCAAAAATTCTGGCAAACCTATCGTCCATCCAAAAACGAATGCTGCTTGTTATATTGCGTGCTTGCAGGACAGTCTCCACCGGATATGGTCAATAAATTGCTTATTCCTGCAATAACATTTGCAACCAAGAAGAACGTTAAAAATGGTTCACACCCAGTTAATTTTCGATCTCAGTTCACGGATCCCTTAACTCTAAATTGTACGAACTTGGACCTGGTCGCATGTGATCCCTGTCTATGTTCAGGTGAGGAGAACTAGTCACGTGTTATATACCATTGCCTTTTATATGACGATTTTAGGTGTACGCTATTTAATACGCTTTATTAAATTTACTGACGGAGAGAAAATGGGATTTTATTTTTCCCTTCTATGAAGAATTCATTGCATCTTCTGTATACAGCGTGGCCTTCCTCCTCGTGGCATGAACGGGTACTGGAAAGCAGCAGTCTTCCTGGCGATCGCTGGTAGCAAAGTGAACAGAAACAATAGCAGCACTGACTGCACAAACACACCCAGCACTCATTTCTGGCCATTTTACAACTTTCTCTATTATCACAGGTAACTGTGGCAGAGTTGAAAAACTTTCAGGAGCCGCCCTAAATAAGACAACTCGTGTCCAGTAACTCAAGTCGATCGTAATTCCCACTAGCGATGCTGAAACACTTCAGTTTATATCTGTCCTTGCTAATCGTCACTTCAAATACTGATTCTTACCTTTTTATGACATAAAAAAAATGTCGAATCCATAATTTCGTCCTCGAGTGGAGGCTTGGGAAAAAAATCGAAATAAACCCGACTGCGCTGCGTACACTCAAATGTTTGCTATCCAACAAACTACTTTTATGAACTTAGATATGTGGAGGTAAAATGGCTACAGTTTCCAGCAAGTTTTATCGCCAACAAAGCGAAACGACTTGATCGTTTTAGACATTAAAGCGATGTAAATAGTCGGTGGATGTCTGTCTGTTTCCTAAGGCATGGGGACAAAGTTCTATTAAGTCTAGGAACAGTGAGCAAACATTTGATAACAAACACATCGACTATCTCCTCAATGGGCGAACGCAGTCACTTCCCAAAAATATACGTCTCTAAATAGAGGTATTTGGACATCGGGGTTGTGATTGGCGTATGCGGAAAAAAGGAGAATAAAAGAAAGTGGAGAGAGGAGCAGGTTAAAAGTGCTGTCACGGGAGACTAGATCTCTTTGAGAAAGTTTTAATGTGGGAATTACATTGGCTCAGCGAGCGCCGATCCAACCTTAACTTAGATGTTTAGTCTCCCTCTTTTTTTGTATCCAACTCGTTCTCTTATTATTTTTAATCCAGTGATTCTGTCGTTGTGTGATATGCCATATGCGCGTTGGCAACATTGATCTGCATCATCAAATATCTAAACATTGCCCAGGGGATGATATGGAGTCACATTTAACACCGATATCGACAGACGATATACAATTAGCAAGTGTGTGCGTTTGTTAGATAAGTGATCACGAAATAGCTTCGAACTTCAGCTACAAACCTTTCGATATGTATCAAGATAGCAAACAATGGGACCGATAACGCGTGCAGGCTGTAGGAGGCGTAAGATTCATCATTAAGCGTTGACAAACTACATAGTAATTAGCGGGATTGATTAATATTTTAGCAGTGTTGCAATTTCAGACTGGTAACGGAACACAATTGAAAATATTTAACCAGTACAGGAGTGAAGAAAAAAAGACTTCGAATATGCGGGACTTCCCTCTCCTGGATACGGGGTGGCATTTGCTTGTCGAGAGCAGATTGGGCAGAAGGGATGGGGGAGCTTTTGAAACTGGCAAGAAATTCACTAGCTCTGACAGTAATGTGATTCATGTGTGAAATAATCTCTTCGTGTTATCAATCAGTTCACTACACTGAAAGGACAGAATTCATGGGACACTTGGTTCCTGGGTAACGCGACGCTGTCACATCTCTCGCTAGTAGACAAAACCACTGCTTGGCAGGTACTGTATATAGGTACACCGCATTCATGTAGAGGGTACTTCGATGTAGTGTATGGATAAACATCGTGAGTTAACAGACTTTGAAAGAGGGGTAATAGTGGGTGCCTGCCGCATGGGTCACTGTATCGCGGAGGTGGTACAGGAATTGTACTGTTCCCGTTCGACAGTATCAAGAGTGTATCGGGAATTCCCCTTTTCCGGAATAACATCTCACCGTGGAGAGCGCAGTGGGCGGAGAAAGGTGGTGGATGGACGTGGCCGTCGACGTCTGTCTCGCATTGTTTCAGCCAACCGGAGAGCGACAGTGGCACAAATCACTGCCGACTTCAATGAAACTTCTTTCATTACAGCGTTCGGTGTTGCTCACTCTTCTTCAACCTCCTAGGACGGTGTCGAATAATGCTCTAAACGTTCTAGCAGGAACCCTGCCTCTGGATCTTTATATCTCCTACAGGGGTATGATCTACAATCTCAAAAAAGGAATTCTGTAAATATTTTTAACATTGTAACAGACCCTGCGAACAGAATAAAAGAGGAAAAACGAAGACTCTGGAAGGAACTCACTGCTGTTTGGCAGCAAAGATGGGCTCAAAGTGAACATGGTGAAGTCACACGAAGATACATTTCAAATGTTGAATTCGCATCATTACCCACAGTCTCAAAATGGTTTGTGCCTAGCATGACTACATCATATTTAATGACTGGCCACGGATCGCGCAGGGCTAAACTTTTTGAAAGGAGCCTTGAGCCTGACCCTTTCTGTCACTGCAGTGCATCTGAGACATGGCAGCATGTTCTCTTTGAATGCAATGATTATTTGAATGAAAGACAGGTACTGCTGAGTAAAATAAATAATCTCTCAGAAAATAATGTACATTTGCTCATTGAAAATTCTGACGTCTTCACTACATTTCAGGGCGCCTCCGTAGCCAGGTGGGAAGGAGCAGCAGTGCGTAGCACACGCTTCTTGATTAGACCGGGGTTCGAGCCCGTCACCACCAAATACGGAGGATGCGGAAAGGTCAGGGAATGACCACTGCATATTCCCGGAGCAATATGGCCTTAGTTGCTAATGCTCCTAAACCAATAAACAAACTACATTTCAACAGTTCTCTGCGGCAGTTTCAAGAAGAAAAGACTTGCGGCTAGAAACTCTACTGCGGAGTCATAACGATCTAGATTAACTTACTTTTGGGAAGAACATATCGGAAGATAGTCATCAACGCAAATGATAGGTAGACCCCTTTCTCCTCTAAGTGATGCTGGACGGCTCACAAAGAAGCTTTGTGTATAAACGGGACTAAATTATTAGGAAGATAACCTCGAAGAATTGTAAATAATTGCTTAACCATACAGTTAAGAACATCCATACATCTGTGCACCCCTACACGCTTCTCTCTTATGAAATATTATTTAAAAAAATAATAAATAAATAAATAAAATAAGATCTTCTCCCCATAAGATGAATCCTGCAATAATCTGAAATGCCATCAAGCCTATTGAACACAAAAAAAACTCCAATTTCTGCTTTCTGACTGATAATTTATAGCTACACGTATAAGAAAACCTTCTGCAGGAAAACCTCTCAGTGCTACTGCGAGTGTTTTAGTGCATGCTGGGAACTTCCTCTCCTGCCTAAAGCTCAGGAATACTATGCGAACTTTCTACATGGAAATCGGCTTGAAGAACTTCTATCGCCCAACACTCTACAAGCTCAGATTCTACCGGGGAATGTTAAAGCATTAACCTTGTTAATGCTAAAGTTAATAGGGTAACTGATATATAATGCTATTGAAAACTGCAGTTCTTTAAAAATGTTTGTCTTGGCTGTGTGACTTCAATGGGTTTTTGGAGCTCCAGCCTTGTTTTTTTTTTTTTCTTTCTTTCTTTTTTTTTTATTTTTTTTTTTTTTATTTTTTTTTTTGCGGGCTCCTAGGCCTGGACAGCCTGTGAGCGGGATAGCTGGCACCCACTGGTATTGCACTACCTCCAGTGGGGTGTAAGTGTGTGTTGTTGTCATACAGCACCAGGGGTTTCCCACATCTCCGCGTTGCTTTCATTGTGGTGAACCAGTTCACTGGGAAATGCCAGAGATATAAAAGTGTGTGGGAACTGTTGTGTTCTGTACCGTTGTTCATCTGGTCATTTAGCCGTTGGACCCCTATTGAGGCCCAACGTTGTCCCACTTACGCCCCATGGAGGTAGACCAGGAACCCAGTAGCAGGTCCTGCCGCTTAATATCCTGGGATTTCGCCGGCTAGGACCTTAAAATAAAAAATAAATAAAATATATAAATAAATAAATAAATAAATAAATAATCTGCGCTATCGTAGGGGTAATATCGCTTTGGTTTGCTAGGCCAAGTTTTGGGCGTAAGATAATTTTATCATATAAAGGTTTTTTACGTGTGGGGCTTCCGCTATGATGAAGGTAGAGAGGGGAGGGAGACGGAAGATTGGAGGGAAAAGACAAAAATATGGGGCCAATAGAGTAGATAGCCCCAGTTTTCAGTGGGGAGCATGCCCCCATCAGAGTAGAAGTTTGGGGGTGGAGGAGAGGGAATAAAAAAACGTCCCCTCCCCCCAAGGAAGTGGGAATAATAGGTAAAGAGGGCTAGGGTGCCCTCTTCAGATCGCCATCAGTCTGTTTGCAGCTGTGGTGCGTGTTTTTTTTTTTTTTTTTTTGATGAAAATCCCAAACATGAAAGGTATCAAAACCTATAGTACTTAGTACCGTGCATGGGTTGAAGGAGAAGTATGGGGGGGGGGGTGCTGAAAACTTTGCTCTAGAGACTAAACATGGGTTTCACCACTTCAAGCCTCCAATAAGCAAAGTGGTGGTATTTTACCAGTTGATGAAAGTCATCTACCACCTACACTTTTAGTCTGTTCTCTACTGTCTGTGCTGCATTCTGTTCTGTTTTGTCACACATGGGGTGAGCCCCGTCCTTGCTTTTCTTTTCCGTGTGATCAGTACCCTTCTTGTCCAAGTACTGGTCCCCTGCGGGGTTTTAGTTATCTGTCACATTTGGCGACGATTTTTGTCAATCTCTATGTACGTTGCTGTAGATAGCTATTAGTGTTTTTCTCCTGATGGATAGGCCCTGCGCATATTGGGAGAGCACCGTATATTCATCCTCAGTGTCCAGGAAGTGGTGCTCCAGTCCTTTTGGAAGGTACCTCAACCTTGTTATTAGTAGCCTTCTGAGGTCTTCATAGTGTTGACAATCATAGACTATGTGGCTCCAGCTTTCACTTTCCCCACATATGCAGTTGGGGTCCTCAACGAGCCGGAAGCCAAACAGCTTCTCCTTGTAGGGTCCGTGTCCGGTTAATAGTGTTGTCATATGGTACCCTGGGAAGTACCACGGTGGCTGCTTTGGGTATATTTTCCGGAGGTCTGGTAGAAATCTTTTAGTTACTTCGCCTTTTGTAGTCTCTGTCCACCTTCTCTGCCAAAGGTCTAGGATGTGGGTCTGCAGCCTAATTTTTTCGTTTTTTAGGTTGCCCGCCGGGTCAGTCGTGTATCCTTGGCGGGTAGCGGCCACTCCCCTAGCCAACGAAAACCGTAGCCCCGCTCGAACTGCCTCCAGGTCCAGAGGGAGCACTCCAGTGGGTGTAAAGTGTAAAGTGTAAAGTGTGTTTAGGGTCAAGCGGCACCAGGGGTTTCCCCCATCTCCGCGTAGGTTACATTGTATGTGAACCAGTTTACTGGAAAAGCCAGAGATTTAAAAGTGTATGGACTTTGTATATGTGTGATGCCTTGTACCGTTGTTCATCTGGTCATTTAGCCGCCAGACCTCTACTGAGGCCCGACGTTGCCCCACTTTCGCCCCGTGGAGGCAGACCAGGTATCCACTTGAATATAGTTCACTCTGGCAGGTCCTGCCACCTAATTTCCTGAGATTTCAGTGGCTAGGACCTAAAAAAAAAAATAAAAATAAAATAAATAAAATAAAAAATAAAAATAAAATAAATAAAATAAAAATAAAAATAAAATAAAAAAAAATAATAAAATAAATAAATAAAATAAAATAAAAATAAATAAAAATAAATAAATAAAAATGTGATCACGTTGAGGAGGAAGTGCTAGGAGGTCAAAAGAAATGGTGGGCGAAATTGATTTTCACTTGTGGAATTTAGGTTGTGTGGGGCGTTCACTAGCGTGCAGGTAGAGTGGGGAGGGAGACTGAAGACTGGGGGGGAGATAGATAGAAGTATGGAGCCGATAGGGAAGACAACTCCAGTTTACAGTGGGGCATGCCCATGCCCCACCAGAAGGAAAAGAAGGGGTGGCGAGAAGGGGAGGTGACAGCAGGGCTGTCCCCTCATCCCCCACCAGGGACGGGTAGAAAGTAGGCCAGGCAAGGGAGCTGGCCTATTTGCCCACAGGGCATACATGTGGGGTGGCTTCAGTCGGGCGCCAAGGCGTCAGGGCTGCCCCATTTGGTATTCCCAGGAGTGGAGTGAAGATATCTCTGTCCAGGTTTTCAGTCCAGGTCTGTATGACATTTGTGCAGATCATGCTTCGTCTTTTATTAAGTAGTTACTCGTGGGATCCAGGTCCATCCACTAGTGGATATTCAGTAGGATAGGCTTCAGTCACAGTCAGGGAGGACTCCCGAAGGTCCGATTGTAGTCAATGCATTTGGTTAACAGTTCTCAAATGGAATCGGTGTCCTCCATCGGTCAGTATTTGGGAGAGTGCAGTTCAGGCACAGTCCAGTTTTATCTTGGTTCATCATTTGTTGTGATTGTTGTTGTATTTATCCTAGTTGTCCTAGATTTTCCGGCAAAGGAAGAGTCTGGCGTCTTACAAAGAGGCACTGAGCAAAGTTGGTTAGGGCATTGTAGGTTCCCTCGTCCTCCAGTAGGTAGTGCTCCTGATTTTTGGGGTTGAACTGGACTCGTGTGATGAGGTGTCCACGCAGATCTTCGTACAGTTCACACTCGTGTAGCAGGTGGTCCCAGGTCTCGAGGGAACCACATGCGCAGGCTGGGTTATCTGTCAGTCCAAAGAGGTGTAGCTTGTGGCGGATAGCTCCATGTCCTGTGAGAAGGTAGGTGACGTGGAGACCAGGGCAGAGCCATGTCGGATATTTTGGGTACACCTTTTGCAAGTTCGGAAAGAACCTTCGCGTGATGTCTCCTTTGTCAGAAATCGTCCAGCGTTGTTGCCATATCGATGTCAAGTACGTTTGCAGCCTGTATTTCTCAACTTCACAGTTATTAGCCGGGTCCGTAGTGTGGTCCTGGAAGGTTGTGACTTTGCCACGTCTGAGTTGCTGAAGCATGCCATTGCGAATCACCTCAAGATCAAGAGGGAGAGCGCCCGTGATCACTTGTAGTGCATGAGTAGAGACTGTCTTGCATGCTCGGGTGAGGGTCAATAGGATGGGTCTATGTATGATATCCAGTCGTCTGCGGTTTACCGCTGTTGAGGCTTTGTGGAACCAGACGCCGGAGGCGTATGCGATTGCCGGGATAATGGCTGCTTTATAAAGGATCGCAAGTGTGCGCCTTTTCAGGCCCCATTCGCAACGTGTGACTCTGGCAAGCATGCCAGCGTATTTTTTCATCTTAGCCTGTATATATTTTAGGTGTGGGGTGAAAGACCGATTACGGTCCAGGATAACTCCCAGGTACTTTAGTTCTGTGACTAGCTTAATTGTCCTATTGTTGATTCTTATTTGCGGCGGTCTAGTTGGGGTTAGGTAGCCCTTAAGTAAGATGGATTTAGTCTTGGTGGCCGAAATGGTGAGCCGATGCCTTTCCGTCCATTCTTGCAGTGTGGTTACTGCTGCATTCGCGAGAGTTTCTAATTGGGCTCTTGAATCTGCAGTAAGGGCTAGGGATAGGTCGTCTGCATAGGCCAATGCCTGTACACCCCCTAAGTCGAGGGAGAGGAACTCGTCCAATACATAGTTCCACAGGAGGGGGCCTAATACTGAGCCCTGGGGGCATCCTCGGTGTATCTGTCGATCTACCTTGCAGTAAGGGGCCTGTACCAGGATCCGTCTGTTTGTTAGGTAGCTTCTTATGCAGCTGAATAGATTTGATGGCAGTTGGGCTGCCCTGAGTCTTGCGAGGACGCTCGGCCACCAGAGGGCGTCGAACGCCCCTGCAAAGTCAATAGAGATGAGGAGAAAGTATTTTTGTCGGCAGCTCTCCGCCATGTTAAGGATACATTCCAGTGCGTCGAGGGTTGAGTTTCCCGGTTTAAAGCCAAACTGTTTGTTTGCTGTTAAGCTAGCTGTGAGGTAGTGTGATTCAATCCTATGTCTGAGCAGCTGCTCCAACACTTTGCTGAGCACAGTCAGGAGTGCTATTGGCCGATAGGAGTCCGGCTTGTGCTGTGGTTTTGAAGGGTTTTTAAGGATCAATTTAATGTTTGCCACCTTCCAGTCCGTAGGGAACCAGCCTGAGTGGAGACAGTGGTTGTAAAGGTCCAGGAGCAGATTCGGGGTGTACTCAGCCACTTTCCTTACTATTTCCGGCTCGAGCATATCTAATCCTGGGGTTTTCCTGTTTCTTATCTTGTTAATAGCAATTTGTAGTTCTGCTTGGGTGAAGGGCTCCTCCGTCCTGGGGGATTTGTATGCATCGTTGGCTTGGCATAGCAGTTGCTGTTCAGGAGTGTTGTCTCCTTCAATGGATTTAAAAGTGGCGTCTAGTATATTGTTTACAGTATCGTGCCAGTTGTTGGTCATAGCACCCTGGGGAGTGATGGTGGAAGGGGTTACCTCCCCCCTTGGCAGCTTATTTGTGACTATCCGATAGATGATACTCCAGGGGTCAGAGTTGCCGACAGTAGAGACCAGATGCTCCCAGGACAGCTTTTTCCGCTGCCTGATCGTCGCAGTATAGGTGTTCCTGGCCTCCCTGTACTGTTGCCTGAGTGGTTCCACCTCAGGGGCCAGCCAGGTCCGTCTGGCTCTTTGGAAGGCGCGTCTCTTCTGGTTCATTTCTCTTCTTAAAATATCAAGTTCTTGCGACCACCACGGAACGGCTCCTGGCCGAGGGGTCCTTTTCCTGATTGCTTGATTAGCCGCATTTACAATGGCATTGGTGACAGCGCGTTGGTGTTGGTCCGGAGTTTGTTTGTGGAGCTGGTTGGATGGCAAGTTTTGTGCATTTCTAGTGATGGCTTCTTTGAATTTTCCCCAGTCTGCTTTGTTGACAGCATATCTATTCTGTTTGTAACAGTTTGTCTGAGTACGGTGGAGTGATCTATGCATAGTAAAGGTGATAGCCCTGTGGTCGGAGGAGGTCCAATCCTCCTGCACTTTCCAGTCATTGAGGTGACCGGCTAGGGATCTAGTTGCCATGGTGGCATCCAGTGTGGCCTCCCAGAGAGTTGAACTGAATGTTGGTAGATTATTAGAGCGATTTATGACAACAAAGCTGCTATTGGCCAGGAACTCCTCCATGTGTTGCCCATTTCTAGAGCCTCTACGCTCTGGGGTCTCACTGTGCCACAAAGGTGAGCGGCAGTTTAAGTCGGCGGATACAAGGATCTTGGCTCCTGCTAGTTCGGTTTGCACTTTATGCAGATATTGAATGTACGGGAGGATATCTGCTTCTGGACGACAGTACAGGGAAATGATGTAGAGTTCCCCTAGAGAAGTTATGATGTGTGCACAGGATGCCCACTCGTGACACAGGTGTGAGATCTTGGTGACAGTTATGTTGGGGTTTCGTACAACAACTGCAGCCCATGGGGTGGCTCCATCCATTTGGACAGTTTTATAGCTGGGTGGGTATCCTCGGACAGCACCTGCACAGGTATAAGGTTCTTGCAGCAGGAGAATGTCTAGATTTTCTTCTTCGGCCCTTTTCCTTATCTGTCCCGCTACAGCAATGGCTCGTTGTGCATTAAGTTGGAGGAATTTAATACAGCTGTTGTTGTAACTTTTAGGAAGAGTCCCCATAATATATTCTTGATTGTTGGGCGCTTCTTGCTTTAATATATACCGGGCATTTGTTATCTCTGACTGAATGTGTGTGGGGGAGTTTTTGCCACTTGCAGTTTGCGCAGGCTGGGTCGCTTTGTTTATTTGGACAGTTTGCATAATTGTGCCCCTTCTCAGCACAGTGTCCGCAAGTTGGCTCCTGCTGGACGCACGTGTGGGTGGTGTGGCCGAATCGGCAACACCGGAAGCACTTTGGGACTGCGATGTGTTCCCTGAAGCGGTGGGAGCTCCAGTTTATATATATCCTCTCTTGTTTTTTTATCACCCTCCATGCCTCAGGGGCCAGTCCGACCACCCAGTTTATTGAGCTACCATTCCCGCTCTTGGTTTGGTGTTTAGGTACCAGTAGACTTGCGTAGTCTCTGTCTGGTAGATGTTGTTGGAGGTTTCTTGTGTATATCTCCTCGCAGATGGAAGTGGGGGTCAGATCCGGGTCTGTGCCGAATATAACAATTGAGGGACCTTTTTCTCTAGGCAGCTCAGCAGAGAGTCCGAGCGTCGGTATCTTGGCGTTATTTATAATCAAGTTGGCATCGTCTTTTGTTTCCGTCTCGATTATTACCCCAGTGTTACGAGTTTTCCTGATGGTTCTAATCTTGGCTGTTTTGAATTCTTGGGTCAGAGAGTCAATGACTTTCTTCTTGACCTCTTCGCTAGTTTTAAGAGTATCAGTAGTGGTTGGTTTAAGAACTACAAGATGTGGTGTAGGGAGCAGCGTCTTCCTGGGTGCAGACTTGGTGTTGGTGGTGTTTGTGAGAGCCATTGTTGTCGCAGTTTGATTCCTCAGCGCATCAGAATATGCCGGGGCGCGCTGTGGCATTTGGCTTGCCCCGCATTCCATATAGGCCTGTAGCCGTGTGGTAGCTCTCTCTCTGTCAAGGTGTTCATCATGTAAGATTGTCTCCATCTTGTGGAAGATTGTGACAATCTCAGATCTGAGTGCTGCTGACACTCTATTTGAGTTTTCCTTGAAAATGTTCTCAAGTGCGGTTTTCAGAAAGAGCGTCTTTTCGTATATGGTACCCTCCGGTATGGCAGGGTCGAGGGGTGAGTCCTGCTGTATGTCTTCTTTTTGGTCTTTTTGCGATGTGGCTATTTCTGGCTGTTCTTTAGTTTCTGTATGGGAACGTGTTTCCCGCCCCAATCTAGGGATCACTTGATTTCGATTTTTCCGCTTGGTTAGTTGCGATCCAGAACGGGAGTCCTCCTCTTCGTCCTGGGGTTCCACAATAACAGGGTCGTCACTCTGGCCCGGGGATTTATTGTGTTTTCCTGTTCTTCCTTCCATTTCACGAAATTCGGATAACCGGTACAGTTCGGATTATCGAATGTATGGTAGGATAGTAAGATAGGCCACTGAAAATGATGGCAAATGATACCCACCACAGGTTCGTGGCATATAGCCAAAAGATTAGCAATCAATGGTATATTTGGGCTGTTATACCATAATCTACCAATTTTCCAATAAGTCCTACTGAATCCGCCAGGGGGCGTAGCAGCTTTGCATATTCAAATTAATGTTCAGGACCATAACTAATCTAGATTTGCATAATTTAACACACAGCACAGCTAGTTCACTATGTAAATAGTTCAGCAAGCAATCAAATTAATAAATGTTAATCACTGCTAGAGTATAGGAAATTGTTCCCGAAAAATGCATTGGAAACAAGGCCGCTGCGTTTGACAAAATAAACTGTTGTGTTCCGTTAATTAATCGCCTTCAGATCGGAAGGTCACCACATCCCCAAATAAGGCTATTAGCAGGGAGGTACGATGGCACTCCTAACGCCTGCAAAAATAGGAATGTTTGACCTTGTGTTTTCCCGTCGTTGACTGTAAAGCTTTGTAGCTGAGAACTTTGACCTTGTGTCACACTGCAGCGGACAGAGTGTCTTAACACATATACATATCATATAGGAAAATTTCAAAATAAAAGGTTACCTGATGACAATCTGCATAATATAAGTTGAAGGACGAGAAGAACATCCAATACAGCATCTATTAGTATAAGTTTAGATTTCATAAACGGGAAGAAACTATTTAATTTTTTAAAAAGTTGAAGAGCATACAAATCACTTGTCAACACACTACACGCGCACGCGCTGTTCCCCCCCCTCCAGTGGGTGCGGGGTTTCGTGCACTTTGGCATGTAAGGGGATAAAAATAGCCAGGCCCGGACTCGTGCCTGGGGACAGGCACAAGGCGGCAGCTGCCCAGATGTTGGCTGCTCCTTTGCAGAGGTTCTACATTCAATACGGATCCATTAGGTGGAGATGGGCTATGCCTAGTGGACACCCTTGATACCAAGACACACACGTGTCTTGTACTGTGTTTCCTCAACTGTATTCTGAACAAAAAATATATATATGCTAGGATAATTATATATGAGAATGAAAATGTACATAAAATTGTATATGTTTCTTGAGATTGTACATAATATTTGAGTGTGGTAATAAATGGAAAAAAAAAAATGAATGTCGACTTCAACGACGGAGGTGCCAGAAACGTCTCCACCAAGACCACAGACAATTATTAGCCTCATTACATTATGGGAACCGCCGACCCACCAGAGTCCCATTGCTAACACCACGACGCAGGACTCTACGCCTCAACTGGGCAAAAGAACATCGGCACTGGACCTTGGATGATTGGAGACGGATATCCTAGTCCGATGAGTCCCGGTTCCAGTTATTTCGAGCGGACGGGGGAACGCGCGTATCTGGCGGACATCGCACGAAGCTATGCACCCCTCATGTCAACAATGAACTGTTCAGGCAGGTGGACAGTCGGTAATGGCCCGGGGCGTGTTCAACTGGCATACATTAGGACCTGTGGTACGTGTAGACGAATCTTTGAAGAGTCCAGGTTACGTGTCCATCCTTCATGGTCTTCGTGCACCCACAGGGCAGTGGACTCTTGCAGCAGGACAATGCTCCTCCCCAAAGAGCCGTGGTGACTAAAACATGGTTCGAAAACCATTCCGCAGATTTTACCACCATGGAATGCCCTCCCCGTTCACCGGACATATCCTGTTTAGCATCTTTGGGATGCTGTGGAAAGGTCCGTTCGAGCTTTGGATCCTCCACCCAGGAATGCGACGGAATTATGGACAGCGTTGCAGCAAGCATGAATGGTAATATCTGCGGAAAGCTTTCGTGAACTAGTGGACTCAATGCCTCGCCGTGTGACTGCTCTTATCAGGGAGAAAGGTGGGCTTATCCGTTAGTAGGTAGGTATCCCTTGATTTCTGTCCACTCAGTTTAGTATATAATATTGGTATTTCCAAGTTGTTCATTGGTCAGTTTAACGTCAATGCTTTTTGTTTCTCAGAAATCAGGACATTTCCAGGAATTGTGGATTATTTGAACCTGCCCATTAATGTTTGACTTCTTTTCTGGTTATAAAGTGGGCTTCAATTGGGCCAATAGTATCATCGCTCATAATTTGGACCGGCGTGCAGTCAGGTGTTAATACCAGAAGTTTCTAAGAGAATTTTGTAACATGAGTCTTGCAGTCCTACATGCTGACCAATGGCATATCGTGAAAATTGCATTTCTAATCGTTCAAAACTAATCGTTTAGAAATGCAATTTTCCTCAATGCCAACATCTACAACATGCATTCAGTTTTTACAACTAATATGAACTGTTTATAGATGAATTCAAAGGGTGTCACTTCCTGAGGATGCTTAATGATCATTCTTATTGTTTTCCTTGCTAATTTCTCTGATATTTCGACTTTAAAATTACCTCTTTTGGCTTTCTATAGAACTTACTTTCGTGTATAAGGCATTAATCGTTTAACAACACGAAATAAAAAACATGAGAAGTCTCTTTTCTTTGTGGACTCTCAATGCGTATAAATCTGTAGTAGTATACCTCTCTTGAGACCGATTAAAAACAGAACTGCTATTTTTCGGAAGGAAGTGTGCTATTTGCTGTCCAGTAATGTCGCAGTACAATATTCTGAATCTAAGCGTGTTGTTAAGAAACGGCAAAAAAGACAGGAAACGGAAACGAAGCCTGACGTCACGCCTATATAAAATCCGTATTAAGAGAAACGCTCATAATTTACTTTTTTCCACATATTCACACCGCTTATGGTACTCTAGAAACGGTAATAATTTTCTCTTAATAGTTTCTATTTCCTGGTTCCGATTGAATTGCTCAACTGACACGCGAGCTTCAAACGCATGCCCCGCAGAGGGTCCCGAATGGAAGCTCCAATGGTATTTTGTCTAAAACAAAGAAAAAAAAAAAAAGCCCATTTCAACGCATCCTACGATGTTTTAATACGCCAACAAATAATAATAATCTACCCATTACTGAGAGCTTTAAAAATACTGCAAAAAAAAAAAAAAAAAAAAAAAACACTGCACGCACGCAACATCACGTGCAATTCTTGTATCCACCGTTGTTGTCACCTATCACTTTGGCATTTGTTTAGGAAATAAATTACCACGCATAGTTAGTGGAGCTAATTACCTAGTCGGCAGTGGAGTATTATCTTTTAAAATTCTACCTCACAGCGGTAACTGACTCGCGAACTGGACACATAATTAATATTCATTGAAACATTCCTACCGCCACCTTACGGTGGGCGTGGATTTTAAAATGCTTGCTAATTGTTTGCTTATTAATTACAGCTTTCTCCCTGACGCACTCTCTCTGTGGTGCATACCGGTACACGATGGTTTTTTCCCCCCGCCATTAAAGTAGTTCGGTACTTTTAATCTCCTGCGCTTGTTTGGCGAATGCTATTTCTGCTCCCTCCCCCACCACCTCTTGTCTCCAGCGTTTTATGTAAGAGACAACTTCATTAACTTAAATACCTGAAGGAATAACGAAACTGTGGTACATTAATCTTGCAAAAACATCAAATTTATATGTATTGTACTCGGGGTTTTCTATAGGTCTCGGTAGCTTCGGGGGTTTTTCTGTAGCGATGAATATTCCTGGGGCCTTTTTAGATTAACGGCATTTTTTTTTTTGGTTGAAGCCTTCTTTTCATGTGCGGGTATATTGCGATGAAATTTTGGTGACCTCCTGACATTTACGAACACGCAACATGAAGTTGATCTCGGGCAATTCCCTTTTAAACTGCATCCAGCCTAAAGCGAAAACCTTGATTTATGGTATCTCTATAACGTCTACAGTAGTCCTGTATTTCTTCACACAAGCAGAAAAGGAAAGTCGAATGATTGCGTCATTCTGCACTTGATTTAGTGGTCCTGCATAACAAGCCCAATAACAGTACCCCCACCCCCACCAGACTTGGAAATTGCGCTAGGTATGGCCTTATTTCCCCTGTACATTTTATAATCATGCGCGTGGTTCGCAATTTTAATATGCAATCAATGTTTCAGGTCATATAAACTGCGACCATTTCTGTTCAATAGAAATCTCACATTCGCAAACGTTTTTGGAGAAGTAAATAAAAAAAAAAAAAAAAAGTCAATAGTTTACTAGTTATGATAGGCAAAAAAATGATGGGCTTAATTTTATTACCCAAATACGTCAGTTAATTATGCTATAAACGATTAGAATCATCTTTTAATACTGAATCCGGTAATTATGACTATCTGATTATGTAAGGTAATAAAGGGATAAATGAAAGTCTTTATGGGAAGTTTAAAATTAACTGTAGTGGGCTCTAAAATGCAAGTATAGTAACTGACTCGTCTGCTCTATCATGCAAGCATCGGTAGTGTCCATTATAACTAACTTCCCATCTGAATTTACAAAAGGCGGAGTACCCGGTGAAAAACAGGATCATTCGCTGATCTCGGCTGTGTGGTAATGGCACAATTTAACTATCTACTTCCTGAAACACGGCTCATTTTGACTTCTATTTGGCAAACAAAATTGATTTTGTTTGCCGAATAGAGCATTCTTTTAAATTGAGTTTGCATTGCAGGAAAAGGTTTCCGCTTTTTATTCTTAATCATTTCAGTCACGGTGAGCAAACTTTCTTTCATCGTTCGTTTAACCATACTTACTCTAACATGTTGTGTAGTTTCTGTGGAACCACTCGGGAATCGTCCATGTTTTCAAGCCCTCTTCTACGTGCTTTTCAAAATTATTCGAGTGGCGGACAGAAAGCTAATGGGTCGTTAAGTTTTCAAGGAAAAATATTTTTCTTCTTTTTAATTTTTTTTGCCATTTTCAGAATACTGGTAGCTGTAGTTTAAAATCTCCCACTGTAACTGGTCATTCTAAACAGGTCATTCTAACGATTTTTCCGTTTTTTTTTTTTTTAATATTGTGCGTCATTGCTTGCTTCGATGATTTCTATTCAGAAGTGGTCACGTGTTCGTTTTTTTAGAAAGCAGATTGAATAATGGATCAAGGGTTTGTCGTAAAATATATTCTGGCATCCTCATGACAATTTTTTCGTGTGGGGAAGAGTCCCAGCTCAGTGGTAGTTTATACGATTTTAAAGATGTTATTCGAGGATCTGTAGATCCTCTTCTTCATTTAATTAATGATATTGTGTAGTATTTTTGCAAGTTGCACGACATTAATTTTTCCAGGTCGAATACTGCTGGCAGACGCCTCTAATTTTTATATATTGTAAAATTATTCTAGCTGTCAATTCAATTTGGGGGGAAAAAAGCCAATTCCTGGATAACCACCGATATAACTAACGTTAGGTAAATTGTGTATTCTATGGTCTGTTTCCTGTTTGCGTACCAGACAGTTTCCAGCTAGTTAAAAAAAAAAAAAAAAAAAAAAAAGCCGTTTTGGGTAGATTAACTTGATCACTATGTGAAAAATATTCCGTGAAAGTCTCTTCCTACTGTCGAGATAAGATTTGAACCTAAGCCTGTTTCACACAGTGTGATAGTTGCTGCTACGCTCGAAAGCAAAAGATTTTAAAAGACGAAATAAGCATCATCACTGAAGTTGGAGAATAGTTTAATGTTTACAATATAGTGTTTGTTTTTATGATGTGATGTATTAATTATATTTGCTTAGCATTAATTCTTTATAATGTTTTGTATATGGTAGCCTTTTTCTGTGCAAATCTTAATTCGGAAGCTAAAAAAAAGTTGTTTTGCTATAACAATGTTTTGCTTTATGACAACTAGTGGCCTCTACCGGCTAACCTAATTACTTTTTTTAAAACTTAACACATGAACGATAATTAGGTTCATATGTTAAGTTTAGCTATACTAACCATATAGGCATATTGGCAAAAAAGTGGTGTGAGAAATTTTTCTTTAAATATAGTTCTATTTAAGATTTTTATAGCTTTCTAAAAAAATATTTAGAAAAAAGCTTTGGCATGTTTATTTTATAAATATTTATTATCCAGTCATTAATAATCTTTGTGCTCCAGAAGTCATCTTAAGACAGATTTGCCCAGTTCTTTATAAGAAAGAAACCAATCTTGCATTAGGAAAAGCACTCCAGCATCATCGGTCTCCTACGGTCCTGTTCTAGCTTGGCTTTCTCATTGTTTTATTCTTGAAACATAACTGATAATACAAGGCACCGTTTTTTTTTTTTTTTGTTGGTTTGCGTTAAAAAGTTAAAACTTGGCACGTGCATTGCGTTTGTGGTTTCACTTGCTTTTGTTTCCACCCCTTTTATATTTTCTGCCGTTATTACTTGCACCAATTAAAAATCCATCTGAGAGTTTTTTTAAGCCACTCAACTTATTTGGCATGACGTGGATAAATGCGAATTTAGTACTGCCAATCCTGTTCCTTTCAGCCCTAAACAGCAAGAATAGATAACAATGGCAAAGTGTCAAAAGAGCACTTTAAAATAACTGGCGTTTGTTTTGCATACAGTTTTCAACTCCAGTAAAAGCAAAATCTGCAGACACGAAACTGTACAGAGATGAGATATTAATAGCTGTAGTTTAGTTGAGCTTAAATGACATTTCTAAATGCAAATACAAAATGTTTCTATACCGATACGAAATGTTTTCAGGTTATATTCTGGAAATTGTACATTTCGAATGTACGTGTATACGTACATTGGATTGGTGGATTTCTATTGGTCCGATTTTATAACATTGGATTGGTGGATTTCTATTGGTCGGATTTTATACATTGGATTGCTGGATTTTTATTGGTCCCATTTTAGTGCAATTTGGCTCAACAAATCTTTCTAAAAGGCTCAAATGTAAAATTCCATCAAAATCTGTGCATCAGAAGTTCAGATGTTACATGCGGACGGACATGGTGAAGACTATAGGCGCATTATGCATTTATGCTAAATTGTCTAATAAGCTGTTTTTGATATTGATAGAAATATTGTAGAAGTGGGGCATGGCCTTTTGTGGTGAGTCCAATGAGTTCTTTTTCTTTTTTTTCAAATCATCCCGGGACGCGTTTAACTGAATGATGGCAGTTTGCCTTTCGGCATTGTTTTGTTTTTGAAAATAGTTTAGCATTTGAGACCTTTCCATTTACTTAAAACGAATAGATTACACCAAGAATAATGGAACGTCGGTAGCATAAGACCAAACTGTGATTGGATATTTCAAACGATACTCACTCCGGCAAACAAAAAACCCCACCTAAGTTTCAAGAGACGTTTGCTGCCAAGTTTCGATTTTTCCTAAGTAAATGTGATTAACCCAAAACAAATATTAATGTCGTATGCGATTAACTCAGGAAAACTCCTGGCTTTTATCTATAACAGCAAAAAAAAAGTCGTTTGCGCCAAAAATCTTAATTCGTTCGAGGAAAAGAAAGTAAATGATGTACTGTACAGTGTAATTTAAGGTATCCACCCCTCCTCTTACATCTAAGGACTGCAGAAACACACGGGCGCTTTCTTATGTGGTGGGATGAACTCTACAGAAAAAATATTCATTGCATTTCATCGTACTTCGAAACTGAAGTTAGCACTTGGATAATCTGCGATCGCCAGTTCAGCTTGAAGTCGGATGTTCATCACAATGTCCCAGATGTATGGAAATCGAACAAAAGATCATCAGGGCACTCTCACTTCTAGCAAGAGGGCAATTACGAACTACAGACTCGCAATTAAAACGTTGGTTTCCGAAGTCACCTGCGCTCCGATCCGTTCGTAGGTCTGCCGAATGACTCTATTCATCATGATCTGGAAATCCAGCGGTGCTTTGGAAAACTAAGACATGGTATTAACATCTCTCCGGGGAAATTAAGCACCCCGTTAGTTTCAGAAGAATGCCGAATGTCCCTGTTTAACTGTCCAGTGTCATATTTTCTCTTTGCATCTGCCAGATTTGTTGAAGCATTTTGTCCATCCCTGATGTGGCTAACTCTTCACCAATACAGAAAAGTCTTTACCGAACCTCAGCCATCACGCTCATGAGTGTTCTGTGATGAGGTTTGTTTAAAACCTACTTGTGGGAACGTACTACTAGTCTTTAGTATTTGGGAAAAGGTTGTGTTTTTTAAGATTATGGCCGCGTCATGTAGTTAGCATTGACACTTGGACTCCTAATAGACGGGGAACGATTGACTTAACCCCCGCCTCAAGGCTAATTTAGGCTATTTCTGGATTAATGAACTCCACGCCACCCAAAAATTAAAAAAACTTCATATAGTAAACTGCTTACCAAGAACTACCATTGTTAGTAACTTCACTTCTGATATTGCGACGTTTGTGTGTATACCATTTTTAGTGGATGAAAGCATTATAAAAGAACAGGATGTTACGGAGAAAGTAATTTCTTAACTTGCGAAAAGAAAGGACGCTGAATGCAAACTTTCCGGATTGTGACTATCTGGCATTCTGCGAGCGTTACCCCACCTAATGATTAAATTTCGGAAAACATTTTAAATCCTCGGAGTTCCACCATGTTTGAAACGTGGGACAATTCGGACATATTTTACTTAATTTTATCGAGAATACAACTCGCGCATGACGATTGCCGTATGAGCTGTCCCTCCTGACGGTTCACGCGTGTAATCCGACTCTTGAGCCGTCACGCATTTGATCTAATGTGTAATCTGGCGCGTGACGATTACATGCCTGTGTCCCGTCCGGAAGATACGGGAGAATGTTACAAATCTGTACTTTATCTCGCCTTTATTTCCTATTTAAATCCCTTTTTAATGTTTCCTTTATTCCCTTTGGTCTTAGTGGATGCCAGTGTAAGATCTAAATCTTACAAATAAAATAGAAATATTTGTTTTGCTAAAATAAATCCAGGAAGGGCGATGGAAAGGGAATATTACGTTTAAAAATTGTAAGTATTAAGATTGGATATTTAGTTTTAATGTAAAGGTTAAAGTTTGAAGAGACACTGGATTTGGGAATGGGAAAGTTTTAGACGTATATGTTAAATAGCGGCCAAATGGAAACAAGTAATTTCGAGTTATTACTCGAAATTACTAATAAGAGAGCAAACAGGGACAGTGGTCAGCACTAGGGAAGGGTGCCATTTGCGAACAGGCGTGGAAGGGTTGCAGAGGGCAAGAACAATAAGACAGTGAAACTAAATTATGAAGCGTCGCTTTTAATCTTAGCCACTGTTAGGAAGTAAACAGGAAATGGGTGGACGTCCAGTGTTCGCGTAAAAAGAAAACGGCGTCAGGGTGGCTGATATTTGGGCAAGTTCGATATATTTATCAGAGAAGGTGTGAACACGAAACTGAGTGTTTTGGAGGTGACCGGCAAACATGAAAAGGTCATACTGCCATGTGAAAAAAAAAAAAAAAATTAAAAAATTTCTAGAGAAGGGTTGGCTTGTACGCTAGGGAGACGGCTGTGGTCCGATGTTTTAGCAAATAGGAAGGAATGAAAAATTAAACAGTATGGGGATTGGTTGCGAGGCCTTGGGGGAGGCTTTCCAAACTTGAGGATAAAAGAAAAGTTCGGGGGGAGAAATTGAGCAAGTGTCTACTCTGTATCTGACTTTTCTGTGGTTAAAAGGGAGAAGGTCATGAGTTTACGGGTTGAAATGGAAGTAGATTTTTTTTTTGGTCGGAGTTCACATCTCGTGGTAGCAAGATGAAGAAGAAAAAATGGGAAAGAGGTAGTGAGGCGTAGAGGACGGGAGTAACTGCGAACTGAAAGGGATGATGTTTTTTGGACGTATGGAAGAGTGGGAAACATGTGCGTTATTAAGGTTAAAGGTAAAAGTGCAAGAGAAAGAAAGCCTTGTCCGGCATCGGAAGGCAATGGTAGGGTGATCGGCGTCCCTGGTAACGTAATCGCAAGCTGTACCTCCGAAGTTTTGTCGTGTAAGAGACTACACCTGTGTCTAGGGTCCGGCCCGTTGAGAAATGGCCAGTGTGAGATATGTGAGCCAAGAACGGAAATCACAGTGTTCAAGAAATGAACTTAAGTCTGTCTGCTACGAAGGAAGCCTGAGCGCAAGGGAATTGGAGGTAGCGGCTATTTCGGAATGTAAGTGTGTTCCTGTTTTTTTTTAATTGAACCCCGAACTCATGGTCTCATAATCTAAACTCTGTAAGAAATTGATTGATAGTTCTTTCTAAAGAAAATTCAATTTGCAATAGGCAAGTTAGTTACTAAGGTTGAGATAATTTGTTATGAATGTTAATGATTATGAAATAACGTAAGGGTGGTACAAGGGTAATAAAAAGAGAGAAATAGTATAAAAGAATTAATAAAGAAATATAATCATAGGAGTAGTAAGTCGAGGATATGTTAACATATATCATTAATTTAGACAAGGTGTCGACAAATGGTAACTTGGCAGATACGGTTTGTAGAGAAAGAAATTTTATTTTATTTATTTAGAAACCTCTTGAATGAGGGGAGTAACTAAGGTAGAATGAGTGATCTGTAGTGATTATTACTGATAAATAAATAAATATTCATTTATTGCTAATTTTTTTTATGTAAACCCCAAATACGAGAGGTATTAGAACCTATAGTACTTAGTACCGTGCTTGGGTTGGAGGTTGAGAAGACGAAAGAAGATATTTGTTGACATTGGACTAATACAGCAGCAAGCCTATCACAGCACATGGCTTGGGGCAGATACAAAGGAAATGACATAAAATAATCGAATATATGTAGTAACGAATGGACCTGGTGTACTGGGCATATATATGTACATAACAGATTTCATAGAGACATTAACAATGACTAGGAGTTATGAGTTAAAAAAAAGAATTTGCAGAACAGGACATTTGGCTTTCAGTTGCAGTTACTGGGTTGGATTATTTTTCTTCATTTTATCGGAGATCTGACTCCTGTAGGCCTCAGAGTTGATTAACCTGTTGAAATCAATGTTGTGAGGATTTATGAGGTGAAAGGATGCATTGGGGAAAAATTGTGTCCATTTGTTTGAGCCTGGAGAGGTTGGATTTGAATCCCTGGTTTCTTGAATTTTCCCTGTTGGGGATAGCTATTATATTGGCTAAGTTTGGTGAATCGCATATAGAAATGCTTAACCTTGCAAGAAGCATGACTCCAGATTCGTTGATCATCTGTTGCAGAGGCTTTGTTTTTAGGTTTTCATAAAGCTGTTGCCTGGATATTGTATGTGGAAAACGAAGCTTACTATTGAGCTATCTAAGAACCCAATATTCTAGGGCAAGGAATTTCTTGACGGTTACTTGAGGAGCACCAGACCAGATTTCAGAAGTATAGGACAGAATGGGAAAGATGCATCTTTGAACATGCTTAATGACTGTTTTTCTGTCTTGAATCGCTGCTGTTTCTTGTTTGATTAAGCATTTTGTTTTTTGAATTTTTTGAGCAACGTATAAATATTTTTATTATTATAGAGATTTTAACGTATAGAGATTTTTATCAAAAACAACTCCAAGGTCTTTGTGAGCATAAACATTTGGGATTGGGACATCTTTAATTTTTATTTCTATGTGGTTGGGTTTTTTCTGAAGGGAATAAGTAATTTGAGCAGATTTGCTTGCATTTATATTCAGATTGAGATCTTTCAGGTACTTTATGATTTCACAAATCTGTGAATTCGCATCATTGATAACTTTGCGAATATCATCATTTGCTTTGGAGATTATAAATAACTTTAAATCATCGGCATATGCCAGTAGATTTGGATTTTCTTGTAAAAGTGGTTGAAGAGACGCTGAAATATAGTACGAGAGAGAGAGAGAGAGAGAGAGAGAGAGAGAGAGAGAACACCTCCTTGAGGAATGCCTGTTGCTGTTGTGACGAGAATATTGTCAGCATTGGTGGGGGAAGAGGACAAGTCTGCGATTTAGGCTGTATTGAAGATAGGAAATAATCATTGTGTCAACGAGAAAATGATTTTTTAGTATTTCAAAAGCTTTTTTGAGATCTATGTTGTCGAAAGCACCTTTGATGTCTAAGTAAAATACATCGCATTGTGCCTTATCTTGAAACGCAGTTTGGATGCGTACCATGGTGTCAGCTAGGCTTGTTGTGGAGCGACCTCTACGACCAAAATGCATGTTGAAGATATGGTAGCGTGATTTTTTTCAATACTTTTAGTAATTATTGACGAAACAGCAATTGGCCGATGGCCGGTGTGGTTATTTCTGCAAGCTTTTTTTGGAATCAGCGTAATCCTGAAAGTTTTCCACTGTCTTAGAAGGAATGGCTGGGAGATGCACCTGGAAATGATATGCACTAATGAATCAATGATGTGTACGCCGGACAATCTAATAATAAAACCAGGGATGCCGTCAGGCCTTCACTACTATCAGGGCGTATTTGGTTTACTGCATGCCGAACTGTATTCTTGTTCACAAGTTGGTTAATTAGCAGGGCTTGACCAGGAGACACATCATGTTGCACGTTGTCTGCTCGTTCATAAGAATTGAATGTTATAAATCTGTTTTGTATACTTTCAGTGCAAATGTCAGAATTGCTTGTTTCCATATTGCATCTTATCCAATCGCAAACTAGATCGTGCTGTAAGGTAGCTCTTGTTTTTGTAGAAAGTGCTCTTTTGTTGTGCTTTAGCGTGGACATAACATAATTTTTGTACGACTGAATTTTTTGAGTTGAAACAAAGCTCTGCTCTTTTTATATTTTATGTGTGCTGATGAAGTGCCGTATTTCTTCCACTGTCTGTGGTACTGTTTGCTTACTTTTAAAGTATGGTTTCAGGTTGGATTTGGACCAACCAAGTTTTGGAGTGGGAAGATATTCTAACAAGTTTTCAGTTGATTAAGCCATTTTATAAACCGTTGAAAACACTACCCATGGGATTCTCTTAAAAATATTTTTAAGAGAATCCCATGGGTAGTGTTTTTAAGAGCTGCAAAAACTTTTCTTTCTGAAGGAATTTAATTGATGATATTCTTTTAGCGATTTCCAGAGGGGGGAGAGGATTCCCGCAGCAAATTGTTGCTTGCAGTTCTATGCTTTTGTGGTCAGATTTAAATGAAATGGCGTTTAAATGAAATGGCATTATGGCGTTTTAAGAGTATAAAAGATCAAGCGCTTGATTACCTCTTGTAACAGGGACGTTGATTTTTTTAGCTCCTAGGACGAAAAATGAGTTGGACAGCAGCTTCATTTGTAAATTATATTTGGGCAGGGTAAGGTTGAAGTCGCCCATTATAACGATGTTAGTTTGAGACTTAAGAACAGTAGTGATCCAGGTTATTACTTCATTAATGATGTCATCAGTAGGTCCAGGTTGAATATGAATATTATAAATTTGAAACAGAATCTTTAACTTGGATCAGTAGAGAAACTCTTTCAAAGTTGAAGGTACTAGAGTTGTAAGTGTTCAAAACTTTAATATTGTATTTCAAAATTATTGCTGTCCCACCACCTCTACAATTAATTCTCGATGTCATGTATGGCGTGTAGCTGAGATTATTCGGCAGTAGGAAAACATCTTGTAAAGATTCCTGTATCCACGTTTCAACTAAACATATTATGTCATGGAATTCTTCAACCAATAATGAAATAAGCGTAGACAGTTTATTTTTTATGCTTCTTACATTTTGAAGAAAAATGCTGAGATGGACATATGTGTTGGAAGGATGTTTGCAAACAGATGTATTAGGTGGCAGGTTAAATTGATGGATTAGGATGAGAATCAGGAATATCATTCTCTAGCTATGCAGAGAATTCAGCAGATTGAGAATTAGTTGGTATCTTTTCACTAGCCTTGTTGACCGATCCTCAAATAGCTCCATAAAATGGCAGGACGAATAGACCATTTGGCCAGATATCAGGATTTAGATAATTGTTGTAGGTCACAATTCTTTAGCTCAATTCTAAATGATAAATATGTGGGATTTTGGTTTTTATTTTGAAAGCTCTACGTATAAGAAGATACCAGTTGTTGCAATACATTTCATGTGTTAAAAGCTAAGAGATCTAACAAAATAATAAGAGTTGTAATGGGTATTACTGATGTAATCGATAACAAATAGTAATAGATGAGAATGATTGGATATCCATTGAGGATTCATAATATGTAAGATAGATACAAAGTAAAGTGGATAATTTTTAATGGAAAAGGAACGACCTCGAGCATTAGTCCTGAGGTTCCATATACATAAACCATACTATAGTATGGTTTCTGTATATGGAAATTGATATGCATGTATGTAGTTTGTGTTTTATGTAAATGGTATATAATGTTCATTAAAGGTTTGTAAATAAATGTGTGTCTTTAATGTTCTGCCAACACTCGCTTTATACACCCTAAGCTAGAATTTTCTGTGAATTTCAGTTAGATTTGCGTTTTGTGGGGTGGGCTTGTGACTTCAGTAGGGTGGAAGTCAAAACTCAGTAAAAACAAGCTAAATAATAATTATCCCCCAACACCAGCAATCCCGTACCATCGATAGCCCAAGCCAGGGGTATCAGCAAGGTAACCCTGCCCTAAAGAAAGAGGAGCAGCTGAATCCTACCACAAATTGTGCTATCGTAAAAAAAGAAAAAACCTACTTTTTTCTTTTTTATGCGTTAAAAAAGAAATAAAGTTTTAATAAAGATTAAAAATATACGAAAAAATAAAGTTATTTTTATCTTTATATATATTTTTAATCTTTATGGATTACCTGTTTTTTTAAAATATTTTTTTATATCCAAATTGGATAAAAAATTTGTTCCAGCACATCTTTAGCTGGAAGCAAGTCTTCTTGCATACAATCTGCAATTGTCCTCTCTTAATTCAAATTTATCCCCCTTATGTTGTTTTTTTGGGGGGAGGGGGGTAGAAAAACTACTTGTCGCTGTTAACGTAAAGGCTATGCTTAATTCAATGAATACAATGCACTGCATTCGTAACTCTTGCCCGGAAGAAACCAAGAATGCATCCCTTTGACCTTCGGTGGTTAGTTCATATTCCAAAAAACAAACAAAGGGAAAAACTATCAAACTTTTATATCCGGTCACGTGACTGTCGCAAAAACCTGTTCTCGAATTAGAATTGGAAACGGAGGGGCAGCTGCCGACTCTAACGCCTTATAAGATTTGAGTTAACTTTGTAAAAGGCAAAGAGAATACATTATCTGACATTCCATTACTCTGTGCCGTTCTCCCTTTGGCTTTGCGCGCTTCTGTTACCTAGGAAACCAAGACAACGACATCCTCCGCATCAAACACATCGGCTTTAGGGACTCCAAAACGGAAGAGAACAAATCCATCTCGTTCATCCTCACAGAAAGAGAGTTTCCAAGTAAAAGCTGTGTTCTTTATTCACTCGCGTGGTCCTATTGTGGGACTTAGAGGTGAAGGAAGGCCTCTTCTTCCCGCCCGTTCAGTCCCCCTCCCCCGCCACCA
Organism: Mastigoproctus giganteus; assembly: GCF_048544385.1. Classification (NCBI taxonomy): domain Eukaryota; kingdom Metazoa; phylum Arthropoda; class Arachnida; order Uropygi; family Thelyphonidae; genus Mastigoproctus; species Mastigoproctus giganteus. The sequence goes on along the minus strand of NC_143584.1, from coordinate 48,509,803 downwards.
TTGTCGATGTTTCCGTGTTAGTTAAGCGAACACTTGTTCCTCGGTGCCGCCGTGTTCTCTACGGCTAACAAAGTCACCAACCCACGCGTCCAGTCAACTACAAAAATTTCCCTCCCGTCTACTACACCATCCTGCCGCTATATCAGGACATTGCGTTGAATACATTTGCGTAGAGCTGCCGGCTAAAGTCGGTCCTACTGGCTTCTGTGGTTAACCTACCTCTCTATTGTGATTCAATTGCTTAATATGCGAGCATAAATCGTGTTGTCTGTAGTCGGCGAACCTTGAACAGCATCGAGTTACATGAATGGTGCACTCTCATCGACTGAGCGTGTCTTTGTTAACATTTAGCTTTGCATACGCGCCACCGTAGACGGTGGTGTGCACGCTCTTCCCCCTCCGTAAAATTCTGTGCCGTATAATTCTGGATTGTTGACACAAGTTGCATCGGTGCGATGGATGATGATCTTGTCAAGCATCCGTGATCGCAAAACGCCCTTAAAACTCGGGCTATTTCATTAATTCCATAATTATATGGAAATTTTTCTTCGGAGTGCGCAGTGGGAATTTAAATCGATAATGTTATAATAACAACAAAAACGTATTGTAATGTTCAACAACAGGGTTGCTCTGTCTTTGGTCACGTTAGCGGAAGTATTTACTTTCTGTTTTTAGAAGATCTAATGAAGCGAAAGGTGTGAGTATGTCCGTGGTTATAAAATAATGGGAAACCTCATTTAATTTTATGGACTCAGAAAATCAAGTAAACTTTCCGATGTACCTCGATTATTTTAAGCAGAAAATGTTCTTAATCTGGTTATAATACGAAATTGTAATATTTATTCGTGCCCAGAAGAGGAAAACAATACACATTACGATTGAACAAATATGTTATGGCACGCTGCCAACTTTTTAATCTATATCTTTCGAGAGAAATCTATTATCAAAGGTCAACAAACAAATCGCATAATAGCTAAGATGTTTAAAATTATAAAAATATAAAAGGTGGGGGGGGGGGACCGTTCACTAGATGTCTCTAGACTTCAATCAGTAAATTTACAAAAAAAAAAAAAACATTTATCTCGAGTGATAATTCTTCATATTGTAAAATTCAGATACAGATAGACTTCTAGTGACATCTGGCGGTGTATATGCACTGTTTTTTTATAATTGTAACATATACAGTATTTTTTGCCTAATATTAAAAGAAAAAAAAGTGTGTGGGTGATACAAAATATACAAATTAGGCTGTTTTACGTGTCTATGTCCAAAATTATTCCCCAGTGTAAGAAAATCATGTTATTTTATTTTATTTTTAAAAAAATACAAAGTAATTTCAGATTTTTCAGATTTGTTTTTATTTTTTTATATAAAAGTAAAGTGAAAACTTGGGTTTCAACAACAAATTAAACTACAAACAGACGGTTCTCCCTCCTCTATAGTGTGTGTGTGTGTGTGTGTGTGTGTGTGCGCGTGCGTGCGAGCGATCATCGTATTTCGGAAAAAATCACGAAACCTGTAAAGAAATCATTTGTATTCTGCACAACATCACCATTTTCCACCTTTGTATGTTGTCAGTGTGTGCCATACGCGTTAGCCACGAAATGTATGCCCAACCAGCAGATAGCAATAAAAACAAAAGCAACTGCAAATGCCTTAAAAGGGGGAAAGAAAAGGAGAATAAAGGAACGGGGAGGCGAAAACTTAGCATTCGCAAATAGTATTGTTTCAAGCGATCTTGTGATGTGAACCGTATTTACAGGGTGAATTATTGTGGGTCGTTTCCAGTACAAGAGAAGCGTAGCAATAAAATTGTTGATACTTCACCTACGTGCATTGGTATAAATGTTTTCATTTCTCGGCCATGTGGGTTACACTCCGGGCCTGCAATAAACGCTGGACGTGGCTCGCTGTTTATCTGCCCCTAGCTCGGAACAAAATGGGTTCCCTCTCTTAGTATTCTTGACCTCCGCTAGCAATTTGCGGACATATTATTTGATGTGTGGCAGGACTACTGATGATTGCGAAGATAGTGTGCGGACTCGGATGTTTTAACCTCCTCGCCATGGTGTGAAGCATTATCTCCGCGAAAGTGATACTTTAAGCTTAAGAGAAATGGGCGCGTGGCCGTATGCTCTGGAGAACTTTAAATTCTATGAGAATGGATTTTTTTCTTCTTCTTTTCTGAACTTTTTAGAATGGTTTTTAGTATGCTTATATTACGTGCGAAGGTCAGAGCAGTAAAAGGGGCATTTGGCATGCAAATGCGGCCGAGCGTCATCTGTGCGATCTCAGTCCACGCTTCAGATACTCGAAGGTGGATGCAGTTTCTTTTCTAATGATATTCTACGTTTCGCGAGGAATTTATCATCAGGTGTCTAGTAACCCTGTTCCCATTATCCGTATGGGTTTACTGTATTTTATAAACAAGTTTTCAAAGTAGGCATTTAATTACTGAATTGGCAATTAGACTGGACAGCTGATGATAAATCAGCTGTCCAGTCTAATTGCGAATTTTGGTTTTTTCTTCTCCCTAAATAAGGTACTTATCGTGGATTTTGATGAGCTGGTCCACACTGGGAGTCAGAGATTGCCTTGTATCTGCAGATTTTAAGAACAAACCAGGTTACGATTAAAATTTTCAGTTACTTTTTTTTTCATCTTTGCTTGTTCTTTGGTAATGACCAGAGCGTCTCTGATCAACGTCCTGCAATAATCGTAGCTTATTGGGTTTTCCGCTTATATTTTGGACTTGTGGATATCATTTGCATTGAGTTAGATCTACTGTCAGTCCCATAGTGTTTCAGGTGGTGCAGCAGAGAAGCATCAAAAGGTGGCTCGGCACAGAGTGGATCACTTGTGGTAGATTTCTGTGACATGCGTGCTAGACTTGTCACGAATGGCCTACATAAAACGGTGGTAAAGCCCCGCTGAACCGTGGGCTCCAGTTCCCAAATATCTGGCCGCCAATTGAGCTGTCCAATACTGCGAAATTGTTAGGAATGCCACTGTATTCTAACATATCTTTCAAAACCCACATCCATTTATAACGTTCGCGAAGTTGTATTAAAACGTTTTCTGGAGCCTGAAAATCGCTCTCTGAAAATTTTGCAAATAAGATACCATTACACAATATATCAACTCATTTTCGGAGCAGTATAGTGCCTTGCACCCCACGGTTCATCGGTCGCCCACGTCTTTCGCTAAGATGGAGTATCGTAGATAACGGATAAGTGTATTAAAATCAGTGCCGATAGCATTTCGATTAGAAAATCTGTGTCGAATACAATTATTCAGAATAGTTGTGGCAATCATTCTTTTACTCTTCCAAATATCATCGTAGCACCAGGGACCGCTATTTAGCAAATTGGAATCAGCAGTCTGGAAAAGAATCCTTGAAATGGTAGTACAAGGATCTGCCAAAGATACCAAAGTTGGGAGCATCAGAATCCTTGAATCGAAACACTATTGCTGGTTACAATGAAACAGCATCATGAGCCACCAAAGATGCAGTATCAGTTGCTAGATTGTCGTTCGCAAGACACTCGGTGTTCAGTTATTCAGGAGGTAGCAGTACCATGAGCTGTATAGGCTAATATCACTGCCATGAGTTGTATAAGCTGATGGCAGCACCAGAAACTGTAATCAGTAATAAATTACGCACCCACAGCGACTGTACATGTGTACACATGTACAGTCGCTGTGGGTGCAATCTGTTACTGGAATATTTCTCGCGATAGGTGGGGGAGAAGTCGCCGAGAGAGGTGGATAAGAAAGATACTCCGGAATGGTCTTTTCCGTCCAAAGAAGCCTTACTGCGTTCTGAATAAAAGAAATTCTGAAAAAAATAAATTTCACCAGCTTAAATGCCACAGAGTGGATAGAATGCGTTGCATACTTTCTGTTAATCATTATGTGCTCTTGGAGTCGCCTTAGGATTGCCCATCGATGAAATGCTCTTCGCATAATGGAACACGCTGAAATGTTTGTGGTAGAAGACTATTGCCAACCGCTTTTCGCAGAGGAAGTTTAAGTTCGGGTCTCCTGTGGTTGTGGTAAAGGAACGATTAAAAAAAGAAAGTTCAGTAGAAAGATGATAAAGAAATTTAAAGGCACGCTTGGTTGGGTGGGGAAGGGGAGAGCAGGCATGCAAGTAGGACGTGCGTGCAGACAATCGCTATGCGTAGACCCTCCAATAATCATTATTAATGTCGAACATGCCTAATGAGGTGACGGCAACGATTCGGAAATACTGCGAGTTAATTCACTGAACTCCTGGGGGATAGCGTCATGCACTTGGCGTCGCGGCCTTGAACTGCGACCCCCTCCTTTCGAGTCAAGCTGCAGAAAGGGCCGGTCCTGATCCAGTTCGGTTCTTCAAAATGTACAGAATTTTTTAAATATTCGCTGTTTATTCAAAATCAGATTTCTTTTAATTTTATTATTTATTTATTATTATTTTTTTTTATATGGAAAACAGGAAAACTATTTTTGATTCCAGTTCTGTTAGGAATCATTATCATCCCCGTTTCAGAGCTGGAAATAGTGTGTCCTTCTGCGCAGTGGCGCGCCTAATTCTTTGCCCACTTTCTGTATATCTTCTCTGCTTAAATGATTATTTACGAAAAAGTTCCGGCGCTAACATTTTCTTTTGCATCACGTAAATCCTATTTATTTTATCATTTTCTCTGGTAATGTTTCGTTCTCGTCCTATCGTTCTATCGCAATTTCAAGTAATAAAACCTGAAGCATAGGGCTCATTACTTAAGTTATTTTCATTTGCCTCTTTCCCGTTCTTTCTGTTCGTCTCAGCGCTTCCTTTGACGGCTATCTTTATCACGTTTTATACTTACCCCCCGCACCTCCACCCTACCTCTTGCTTTAGCTCTTTTTAAGGATTCTCACTCGGAAGGATAATCTTGCGAGCAGCGCGCATTTTCAGATCTCACTTCAGGCGTAAACTACATCCGATACCACGTGACAAGCTAAGTACCTCCTACCATGTATAATTTTCTTCTTCCAAATTCGGGCGAACGATGATAGCCGCTCTAGAGCCATCTCCCCGTACTGATTCACAAATATTCTTCAATTTACCTTGCCCGTCTCGCGATCTTTTTTCTTGCCCCACTGGCAGAGATAAATTTTTTTTTTTTTTTTCTTTTCAGTTTTATGTAGAAGAGGAACGGCGAAATGGCGAGAAATAATAAAAGGAAAGTTTTTCTTTTTAGTGACTATGTTTGGACTAAATGTTATTTTAACGAAGCGTTCTTTTTTTTTAATAATATAAAAATATTTAAAAATTCGGTTAAATGAAAAAAAATTAAAATACGTTTCATTTTCGTTTTTTTTTTTTTTAATCGAATAAATACTTAAGGGGGCATAAGCAGAGCGAAACGAGATACCAAGAATGTTAAAGGCATATCTCAAGGTTAGTGTTCGACGCTAGAGGGCGTCCCGATGTCTCCTCGACCTCATTGTGAATAATTAAAATCATTCATCCTATGTAAGTGATAGTAGAGTGTAACTACACTTCAAACTAATTATCGCTGTCAATAATTTATAAAATGTAGGGCGTGACTCAAATTATATTAGATAAAGGCGAACGAAACTTCGGCGAAGAAAAACCGTTGGTGTAGTGGCCATCAAAAAATTCATTTATGAATAATGAGCTATGGATACGATGTGTAATGATACTGACCACGAACATTTGTACTTTGCGCAGAAGAATACCGATTGCTTTGGCTTAATATATTCTTTACTAAAAGCCTGCGAGTTATTCTCGACAATAAATCTACGATGGCTATCTAGATTACGGAAATATGAGAGATGGTTCTTGTTTTGAGTGGTTTATGTTAAAATTCTTCTAGTAATTCGGGAATATTCTTGGAAATTGTTAGTTTAATTGTTAACCATAAAGATCTGATAATTGAAAATCTAACGAAGTAAAAAATTAAGAGCTACGTAGCTGAATTATCCGTCAATTATCGATAAATGCGTAATTAAATAATAAAATTCACGTTCTTTATTGCACTTGGCATGAAAGATATTGTTGGAAGAACTCGTTAACTGAATAGAAAATTAGCAGCGAGTTCTAACAATAGAAAAGCGCGAGCTGAAATCAGCACGTATCGATTTCAGTGTATTGTTAAACTGTTTCATTTGTTAGACAACAATATTAGCACGCCAGAAATTTGTTTTCCTTTTAAAATTAAAAAATAATAATAAATAAATAATAATAAATTAAAAATCTCCTAGAACAATATATTTATTTTTTGGGTAACCGTATTTCAAAAGCAGAGGCCGAGTTTTAAATAAAGGCAGATTTCCCAAGCAAATTTTAATGGTGTACGGATGTCGGAAATACCTCTAAGAGCGAATCGGACTAAAGCGTGCAGCGACCTTCGTATAACCTGGCGAGCCTAATGGAATCAATGGCCGGGTCCCATGTGGTGTGGTAGGGCTGCGTACTACTCGGACTGAATAGAAACACCGTGTCACGTGATTACAAAGGCCAAGATGGAAGGAGAGAGTAATATATATATCCTCCAGTGACGCAGATGTTCTAAGAGAAAGTCAGTGTGGTGGGCAAAAAGTGCGTGTGCAGCAAATAGTAAAGTAACGAACCTGGCGGAACTTTCTTTCTGACTCGAGCGACTTCGAACAGTAGCCCCAACCTTCCCCCCACCTCCGTCGGTGTTGTTGTTCATGTCTGTAGGCATCACTTTCGAATCGAAAGATCGAATAGAATATTTATAGCCCATATATTCGTAAAATAATGATAAAAAATGGCTACCGGAGAACTTGTCCCTGTGTTAGAGAGTACGTATGGTCGAAGGCAGCGCCAAACGTGGCGCAGTTTTAAAGAGTGGATACTAATATTCGGAAAATTACCGATTATTAGTATCCACTCTTTAAACTGTATGCCTTTATCGTGGGCGTAATTTCTTTTCGGACTAAAAGACTATGGACATTTTTTTTTTTTTTTTTTTTTTTTTTTTTTTGTCTATAGCGTCGTATAATCTGAAATATACGGTAATGAAGTTGCCGTTTTGGTAAATGACATCGCACAGCTTGGGTCAAATAAATCTCTTTCATTCAAATGATGTTACTGCGGGTTCTTCAGGCCACGGGATGGCTTTTACATCTTCGAGATTTCTCATTCTTCGATCTGTCCGGCCATGAAAGGTGATGTTACCCTTTTTTTTTTCTGTCAAAATATCAGAGTGGTTTTTGCTTGACTATCTGTTTCGGTGGCCTTTTGCGGTCATTTTTCCGGCTCTCCAGAATCGATGGCGGCGTTCAGTATAGCCTTTAATCTTTTGCTTCATCATTACGTTGCTCACGGTTCATTTCGGAATGGACAGAAGGTTGATATTTCTCTGGCGGTAACGTTCTACTAGAGTTACAACTGGGATCGTTTTATGGACAAAATCGGCTCGTCCCTTCCACTTAGCTGCCTATTAAATGTATGATTTTCAGTTATCGAGATGACGTAGGGAAAAACTTATTTTTAAAGTAAGTTTTATCCGTTTAAAAACAGATAAAACCTCTGTTTACATTAATGTGAATTTCATCCTTAACTTTCTTGATCTTACATTTGATCAAAAGATATTTAAAAGTACACTTCCCTCCATCTTAATCAGCACTGATTAAAGCATAAGATTGGAGAAATTAAAAAGCTGGAAACTACGATAAAATGAAGACAGCACGAGCTTTGTTAACAATGCGTGGCTAATATGAAAAAAAAAAAATGTTTCGTCTGCTACCTTAGAGCTGAATGTTTTCAACAATAACTTTTCCTTGTATTTGTTGCCCCTAATAATGGAACTCGGCAGATAAAAGGAAATGGGCAGAGGGGAAAAAATTACATTATCTCGTTGAAAGGAGATACTCCTCCTAAATACTCGACTCCATTTAAAATATAAAATAGAGCAGCAGGTAATATATCACAATTAAAATCCCCCAAAGGAAGTCCGCTTTATTTCGTTCTTCTCTCCCCCTTTCGCTCTCTCTCTCTCTCTCTCTCTCTCTGTGTGCCCGTCCGCCTCTGTGGTGGAAATACCGCTGTACCGCAGATCAAAAGTTTGTTATAAAAAAAAAAAAAACTCGTACAGCATTTTAAATTGTGCCTTTATTGAATTCCAAGACAGTAAAAGCCAGAGGGGAGATGGAAAAAGGCAAACCGTGGAATACACTGGATTTCATTATGCTTAAGCTTCAATAGGTTTGTGAGTTATTAGCAGTGCGCCTATTTATGGCAGACTTTTCGGTGCTGTTGATGCGACATATGCGCCGCTCAATAGTTGATTTATCTCCCTGAAAGGGAAGCTTCAATTTCCGAGATGATTGAGATGGCGTTTTAATGTCTGTGGATTGTGATCCACATTGGCAACTCGATTTTGTTCATCAGACAAGCTGAATATGATCGGAACTAGACGACAGCAAGTTTCACTTTCTCTCCCCCCCCCCGGCCCCTTTTTTTTTCTAGTTTGGTCTGTTTGTAGGACTTTTTTTTTTTTAAATGTGCTGGCTATACTACGTCACTGATCCCTCTCTTTCCAAATATTTCTATATTAATCCCCGAAGTATATTGAAAAAGTAATTTTCTGATTATCAGCTTGTGGAAATTCCTCATATTAATATTTTTAACGCCGGTTTTGACCTTTGACTTCTCGCATTTTATTTTATCTAAAAAAAATTTCAAAAGTGGCATGATTGTTGGCTTTACACGGAAACCCAACTTGTGAAATGCACGTGCATGAATCTTAAAAATACCAATTACATTTGACACTACCAGAAAACATTGTTTCGGTATATTAAAGTCAAAAGATCGATCGTTTTGATTTAACATAAAGAAACAGAATGGAGAACTCCTCCCATCAGTAAGCATCCACACAATGACTCTTATAACTATTAAGTTATATGGAGGCTTGGGAAGTTCTGCACGATTGGAAAAGAGAAGGAAAAGGAATGGGGAGTACTTAAGTTATGGTTCTTAAGTTGTTTTTGAAGAAAATAACTTTAACTGGGATGTGTGACTGAGAAGATCGAAGGCTCTCAAAGATCCGAATGATGCAGAGTAAATAAAGTACCAGCGATCAGGTCGTCTAACACAATTTTTCTTAAAGAACTGCGTAAAGAAATAACTCTAGACTTTTGTAAAAATACCGTATTGAAAACGAAATCGATGCTTGCGGAACATGTTATTTGTTGTCTGAACACTTCTGATAGGCCACGTGTAAAAGGCTGTTACTATCTCTAACCAAGAGCGAACTAGAAGCAATCAGAGAAAAAAAAAAGGAAGAAAAACAAGTTTATATACCAACGCCAAACACTGTTAAGAGGTATATCTTTTATAATGGGTGGATGTGTATTGTAAACATTTTACTATCGAGAAAAATGCACGGCCAGAAACCAGAAGATTATCATCGTGATAACGGTGGAATAAGCCAGTGTCTGCAAGTAGAACGAAGTAGAAAATAACAATAAGCTATCAAATAAAAAAGGTGTCCTTCAAGAGATATCTACAGAGACATTAGCTCGACGTCTGACAAGCGGCTTCTTTTAAAGACAAAATCTAAATACAATGAGTAGGACGCGAAAGAGATTTTTAATGCCCGAAGGCTACATCACAGAAAGAGTGAAAGAAGAATATTCAGCAAGCCATGAACGAGCGAATGGACTTCAGAAGTTGTCTGAAACATTCGTACAGTTGAAGGGACAAAATACGCAATAGAGGGTATCAACGAAAATGCGTCAAACCCCATTGGACGTAATTTGCTTTTAAGGAATGGTTATTGCAATATTAAAAACGTCCGCGCGAGGGTGAACACCATAATGGCGCATGCAAGAGTAGCTCTTGCGAGAGGTATGAGTGTCTAGAGAAATGAATAAATATTTTAGACGAGAATAGAAGTGCAGCTGTATTGAGAGAGATCGGAATCTTCTGGAAAATATTAAAATAAGAAAATAAAACAATATCGGGGACTCTCACTTGAATAATTTAACCTTATGAAAGTCGTAAGAAATATGCTGCCCGTTTTGTTGAACCAACAGATTACTGGCGAAGATTATTTGCTACAAGAAACCGGGAAAATACAATTATGTGGAAAGATGCCGTTTGCAAAAGATGCTACGCACACAGGTGCATTACTATTTGTTAATAATTGATCGCGCATATGTTTCACATAAATGGCGATTGATATTCGTATGGCATCCATATTAAACGCCTTCGTTTGCTGCGACCTTTAGGGTTTAGCTTAAAGAAATGGTGAGGATGCGGGACTCCCTAAACACAGTAAGTTAGAGCTCACCAACTGGCATTTCATAGAAGCAAATACCAGTCCGTTTAATGTACAGCAATTCGTTTAGTATTGGAAAATCTTCCACTAAGCAAAGAGAAAAGTAAAGGATGTTGGTGTATTTAGTCTTGTTTGCGATATAAAACTTTTTTTTTTTTTAAACTGCGAGATTCTGGATTTTAAATATTTATAATATCCTTGAAATATTAATTTTATTTTAAAATATTTAGACAACATTTTTAAATCTTTCAAAATTTCTCTGTAAATTTCGTTTTACGAAGTACACCTCTTATTTAATTTGTTACTAAGCAAAAAAAGTTTAGAATTATTTTGCATGGCATGCTCGATTCTAAATGCGTACCATCTTCTTGCAACGGTTACAGACGCGATAGCGATACATGTAGTATTCGGGCTTTTGCGTAAAATAATTTGAAAAGTTTAATAAATAAAATTAAGAAATGAAGGACCGCTTTGGATCTTTTCTATTCTACTTACATTCGCTGAGGTTTTTCAGTGGAATTCTGTGTCATCAAATTCAGCATCGTGTGTGTAAAGCACGCGCGCACATACACTTTCTTTCTCCTCTCTGTCGCTATTCGAGAGACTAAAAGAAAGTTAAGGAGGTTCTTTTTTTCTTCCCCCCCCCCCGAAACCGGAGTTTTCCTTCCAGAAGCCTGTTCGCATTTTACATACACAGTAAACTAACACCTCATAATCTTAGTTACCTTGCCACAGAATCACCAACCTACTAATTTCCTTCTGCTTCCTCCGTCCCTCAAACACTCCTGATTCTTGCTGCACTATATTTTTAAGTTTAAAAGGACACTAGTTTTCAGGGCTGTTTTCAAAATAATCTGAATCGGTCTCTTCTTTTTTCCAAAAAAAAAAAAAAAAAGTCTGAAATGTAAAGAGCTTTCGCGTTACGGCTGTGAACCACATCAGGATTTTAAAAAATGGCTTTTCACATTTCAAAAAATTGAATTTTCTTCTTTTGTGGAGAACCGAAAAGCGGACTTCTGGAGTCTTGCTGTTCTGTAGAATACTTTCGTAATGAAATCCCTCAGGAAAGTCATTGAGCGAACTTAATAGCTTCCATTATGTTTCATGTTTCATCAAAGGCGGTGATTTAACAGAATAAAATAATGTATTAAGAATTATTCCTATGCAAAGTCTATGAAAAAACCAAATGAAAAATATTCGTTGGTTGCCCTACTGGTACACTTAGCTTGTCAAGATGGGAGAACCAAACTGCACTGGAAATGAATGGTTTTGAAGTTGGAAAGTAACCAGTACGGACGTCTCTACAATGATTGGGAAGATTGATACGTCATAAATCACCCCAAGAAAGCCAAGGAGGCATTCGGGCACTTATATTTTCAGGACACATTCTAGCTTCGGTGTCATCTGTAATACATTGCCAACGCATGAATATACATAGGACTGCCGTTCTTTTTTTGTTATCGCTTTACAGCTTGCGTCACTGGAATAAATCAAAAATGACGTCATATTAATTAATATAACTGATAGAATTTCATCATCTGTTATTCACGAACGAGAATGAATTATTAGCATTTAAATCCCAATAAACAGGAAAATTTAATATTGTATCATTATTTATTTGAATGGTGTTTGAATACATTTCAGCAAAAAATTAGAATAGTTTGAAAACTGAATTAATGATTTTAATATTAAGCGTTATATAAGATTTCCTGTAAAGTTACCTCGTAAATTGAAAATTAAACTACGTTATGGTTTAATTTCTTGCAACAAAGACAAGCACATATCATTGTGTACCACCTTCCGTGTATGAGAGTGCGAAAGTAAAGCGGCTACTATTTCTCTTTTACTGCAAATGCATCTTGCAGATATTCCCTTATCTGCATTTTATTATTTTGTTTTAGAATGCTTTGAAACAATTACTGTTACATAATACCAGCAGAAATGCCATCGACGCGGATATTTGTCGGTGGACCACTCTTCCAAGATCCCGTCTCTATTTTATTGCTTTCTAGACAGTTGGTTTAGTCAATCGGTCATAATTCTCAATTCAGGGCTACGAAATTATGGTCTGTGCACATCTTTCCTTTTCAAAGTTCTCTTGGAGATGCTTCTGTTTTTCTTTCTGTGGCGGAGGCATTGTCTGCGCTCTTTCTTAGAATGAAACAAAATATCGAAAGTTATCTTGATGTATCAGGTGTTACCAAAGTCACTAATCCATGAAATATGTTCTCTATCCTTTCTTACTTCACTCATTCACGCCGAACGTCTGTGTAGCTGACAGATAGATTGCCTGTACGGCGAAGTTTAGATTTCTTTACCAAGGTTTGTCATTTTGTTGCTGTTAAGATTTGGACGGGTTTCTTCTTTGAAATATTCGTTTGTTCAGAGTATTCTTTATTAAAAATACGCAATCTCCATTATGCAATATTTATTTAATCTGGAGAAGCGGTAGATGAATTCTGATCAGGTGATGGAGTTGGACACCTGAAATAAAGTTAGTTTTCTTATAAGCAGCAAAAGCTTTGGGTATATAAAAGTTCACGCTTTTCAAGCAAGCATATTTTAAATCGGTGAATTATTGATAGATACAAATAGTGTTTTCGAAATTTCGTGGTTTTATTTCGTAAGATTTTAGACTGATGGTCTTTTACAGTCTCAATAGAAAAGCTGAATAATTTCCAGGAAGGTTTTATAAAAATCTTTTTAAATTAATATTTGAGAATTTCCCTTAAGGAGAATAATAAAATAATTATTTTATAAATTGTAATAATTTAAATATTGGATGAGTTTGCATATTTTAAGATGTCGAAATACTCTTATATTCGACACTGTATCTTATTTGTCATTATATAATTTATATAAACGGTATTAGTATGGTTACAAGTGTGAAAAGAAGTTTACATTTAAGGAAAATGGGTTTTCAGACTTCATCATTATCTTTTCCTTGATAAGAAATATCTTACCTCGTCATTACAGCAATACAAAAGCTTTCTGTATTTTAGTGAAACTGAGTTTTGCAGTAGCATCCGATAAAGGGCTACACGACCACACTGGGTCAAAATGTCTCGTACTTAAAAGGATACGTTTCCAAAGAAACGCAGACACTTAACAATAAGTGTTTTATTATTGAAAAGCAAACAGGTGGAACATGTCCATGAAAGGACTTTGCTGCAGAAGAAAGACAGAAAAATCGAATTGCAATTGTAGTTGACTGACTGAGAGGGTCGCGAACACTTTTCTGCTGACTACTTCGAGACGAATTGGGGCACTTATGAATCCGTAATAAGCAACTTTCTGAAGAACTCTCAAGGCGCTGCTTGGGGATGAATAAAAATAAAAAAACAGGAGCAACAAACTTCTGGTTAGGCCGCGATGTGGGACTCTACTAAAGGATAATTACCTTCTTCTTACCATCATCTCGTGCACATTTTTAGCACCGACAGCAGACAGGTGGGGATAACAGACGAGAGAACGGAGGAATTTTTAACGAAAGTATTTGTGCCAGTGACTGTAGTGTCAGCTGTTACTATGGCGTCATTTTACAGCCCCCTGCTTGTCTTTCCGACGTAATAAAAGACACTCGCCTTGCGTTGATTGGTCGGAAACTTTGCTGCCACACAAAGCAATAAACCACAGATGGGTACTTTGAATAAACAGAAGTTGCTACTTTTCAATTGCCTCATTAAAGGTTTCATCGATCTTATGTCGGGCGACATTTAGGCACCTCGATTGTCTTAAAAATCTTTGCCATTACACTTTTGCAATAGGGAAAAATTAAAGGCCTACTCGCAGTCCCAGCAACTTAATCGATTTTCCTCCTCTGTTCTTTCGGCCTGATGCTTGAAATCTGTCCAACACTTCTCCCTGGAAGAACTGTCTTGAATTTTTTCCCTTCTCTTCCTCCCGTAACATTACTTGACGGAGCATAGAGGAAACAGATGTTTCTGGCTGTTATAGCTGTTCTTCTTTCTCTCTATCGCACTTCGAACAGAGTGATTGATTACTGGGAATGTATGTAGTCTTGCTGCTTGCTAACTGAGGAAAAGAAAGAACCAACTCGTTTCCAACTTCGAGATACTTTCTTCTGTGGCTCTCCAGTCCCCTGAGGAATAGGGTTCCCCTCCCTCCCCTTTACTGTCTCTATATAACTTTGTCTTTCTGTATCTAAGTACGCTTGCCCTTCTTTCTGTGTCTGGCTTTTGTATCTGTTTCATCTCTCTGTCGTTGGTTTTGTTTATGTTCATTCTGTTTTAATTCAAGTTTTTTGTTTTAGGATGCATTTTACTCAAAACAAAGCTGGCCTTACTATGCAACTTATTGGCAGATTACATAAACATCTGATGGCTATATTTGGTTTGGTGCTAATCCTAACAATTTTTTTCCCTTTCGCAATACATGATTCTGGCTAAAAGCAACTTCGGTTTTGGATATATCAGTGACATTACATTGACTCAGCAAAGGAATTATGCATTTAGAATATTTTTGTAATGCCTTTATATTGATTTAACAATCGAGAAGATATATTTTTTTAAAATCCAGATGAATCCATAGTTACAGATCCTCTAAAAATCGAATCTAGATTACCAGATTTTTCCGACATGCTTCCAATTTCTCTTGAGGAGAAATAGAAATCTTGTCAGTAAAAATTTTTCTCCTCGGGAGAATTCGGACCCATTTTGACATGTATATCTTTACTGTAACTGTCCTTCCTATTAGAACAGGTTCAAATAGCGGTACTCTGAGCACAACTGGTGTTGCTTATTCAAAAACATTCGCAAAGGAAGGTGTACCTTACCTTTAGGAAGCCAGATCGTTTGGAGATCAAAAAATTTGAATAAAGACAAAACAAGAAAGAACAGGACAAACCACAAGACACTCTGAAAGGTTCTAAGCACGGGACGGTGAACATCAACTGTTTGTGTTGTGGTTTTGGTAGCTAAGTATTCAGATGTTTGCAGTTTTAACAAATATCTGTTTACAGTCGCAGGATCGTAGCTCATTTTTCACTACACTTCATGATGTGTTGAGATTCCAGGTTGATAATTAATGATGCCGCTCAGTTTAGTATCTAAAACCAAAGATAGTTTGGTGATATACGAGGTCCTGACAAAAGTAATGAGCACATTTATTTCGTAAACAAAGTTATACGGGAAAAAGAACGTTGGCATTAGACAATTCTGTACATGCTTCGAGCCATGCGAGACAGAAGTCCATTTCCACTTCCCAACTGACTAACGCACACCGCCCTTTCGATTGTCTCATCTTCATTGTGCTCGGCTCTCGCTTGGTCATTCAACTGCACAAACAAGCTTTAAGGAGTTGAGGTCAAGAGTAGATGGAGGGTATGGAAGTGTGGTTACCAGCTGTCCTTGTGATCCCACCACTTCAGTTAGGCGGTATAGGGTTTGGCGTCGTCAATAATGAATGAATTCAAGGTTGAAAATATCTCTGTAAATCTGTTTATTTGGATGAACACTTTAAAAATAACGTGTAATTTTTATATAATGATTAATAAATATATAGTCGTTCGTTTCATAACGATATAAAGGAATTATTTCAATGATATATTTCCTTCAATAAATTATAAGAGTTGGCAAAGATATCTGAAACTTATGTCGCTAAAGTAAACCTCACTTTACAGTTCAGAGAATTCCAACTAGGTTACATTGCCCATAATCCCTTCCTCTCGACCATTGGGGATAATCAGAACAGCACACTGCTGGTGATTACGAACTATCTGGAAGTGGCATCCAGGACTTTGGTTTAAAGTTAGCCAATAATCTGTGTTTCAGAAATAATTCATACTGCGATCATGGCTTTTGTTGTTGTTATAGAAAATAGGAGAGAGCTATTTGTGCATTTATAAGCTCTTCCCATTGCCCATATTTTCCCTTTTACTGTACACTTGTAAATATTGCCACTTCGCCAAGCACAATAAACACCGGTCTAGTGAGAAACTGAACACAGAGCAGAGATACCCTCCTGTTTCCTGGAATTAATGAATGTTGGGCTAAATTCCGAGTCTCGTGCATTCGCGTGTACTGGGTGCATACAGTTTACGTGTCTGTATCGCCGTGTAGCGGTCAGATTACCTTTGGAGGTACTGTTCCCTCCCCATTTATTCCCCCAATCCCTTTTCCAACTCTCACTTTCTCGCGCGTACCGCGAGCGGAAATCTGAACTACATGCTACTAATTAATATAAAGCTGTGTTAGCACCAAACTGAATCAGTGAGGATCGCGTAGCTCGTACCTGCCTGTCTTGTCGCAACATCGTGTGTTGACATGACACTGTGTGTGAATATAACAGAGCTCGAAAGGGAAAGAATATGTAGACAGGTGTACAGAGGACTTCTGCATCTCTCTGAATGTTAGCTCCTTTGAATAAATCAATGTTTACATCGCTATCACTCTGTCTGTTTCCAGATATGTTCTTCTGTCTATTTATAATCTATAACTCTCACTCACACACGTTTGAATTTGTAATGTTATTTTTGAGAAGGACCGTTGAAATATCTGAAGGAATAAATGCATTGATTTTTTCCCAGTTTTAAGGATCTTTAAACATTCCGCGGATCAAGTGAATATTTGCACATGCCAGCGTGTGTAAAATATCGAAACATTTTTGAGGGGATATAAAAAAAAAAAAAAAAAAAAAAACTACAAGAACAAATCCTAAATTGTAAAACATGAATATGCAAAAACATATACGGCAATTTTAACTTCATTTTAATAAATGTGATGATAAAAGAAGCTTTGTACATTGCATAATATAAAAATAAGAGCATTTTATTCAAGTTTTCTCTTAGCCCATCTATAAGCGAATCTTACTTAGAAGACTCTTTTAACTTTCTTTTCTTAAATTCCGTAGTTGCACTTGGACGAAACTGTCAAAATAAAAGGGGGATATGGTCAGATTGACGTTTTCGGGCCACCGCTTTGATTCAATCCAAAGAAGGTTGTCAGATACGTGATCCAGGAATTACTTCCATCTGGTTAATATTGAGACTACTTATTGGCTTCAGGCTCCTGCCTGTCTATTGAAATCTCTTGTGATGAGCACTTTTGGTATTGTTTCTTCTGTGCAATTCAAGTTATTATTTCATTCCTAGTGATGTCCCTATTAACGTAGAAAGTACGCATTGTGGACTTCGATAAGATTAGGTTGTATTTCAAAAGCAGCAGGGAGTTCTAAGCCTTGCCGTTCGCAAAATCGGTTTGTTAATCACAGAATTAAGGGAGGTTTTTGTGATTGGTTTTAACCTAACCAAGAACGAGAGATTTCCTGGAGACGCTACTTTAATATTGTTAGGTGGATTACTAAGAGATTCTTTATTGGTGTTTATGTAATTTTTTATGTCAAGTCAGTTAAAAGTTCAAGTAAACTATTTTTTTCTTTCGTATTGATTTGTTATTCGAATCGGAACAACACAAACGGTTTTTGGTCAAAACCGAAACTTGTTTTAGATAATAAAAAAGCGGTAAGAATATAGAAAACAAATTATGCGCTTTCCGTCTTACGTAGATAACTATCCAGTTGATCTTTGAATTTCTTCATTGATATTTGAATTTGTTCAAACTGTCAGTCTAAAGTACTTTTAAACTAGTAAATAGTAAACTAGTCTACACAACTTCTGTAATTTTAATTTATGGCCCCTAGTTTTGGAATTCTTTGTAACAGTGAACATTTCGCCTTCATTCATTTTAATCATCCCTCTCAGAGCCTTAAGCACCTCAACCAGGTCCCCTCTTTAGGTGCCTCGTTGTCAAGCTCTGTAGTCCACATAATCGTAGTCTTGCCTTGTACGGTCGCCCTTTTACCGAACTGACCGTGCGAGTTTCCTCGTCCTTGGAGTCGTTCCAGAAGCTCATCTTTTTTTCAGATGAAGTCTCCATATATGGACACAGTATTTCAAATCTGTCTTAAATTGCCTTATACGGTGGGATTATGACTTCCCCATCTCTACAGGATGTTGTTTAATAAATCATCGATATGGCACTGAGCTTTCCTGGCCACCTGTTTACACTGCTCAGAAAACTTCTTCATATTTGGTCGTATCGTAACTTCCAGATTCCTTTTTTTCTCTCTTCCTTTTTAATTCAATTCCACCAAGTGTGTAATTTATTTTGGCTGCTATTCCCCAAGTGCAAAGCCTTCTATTAAAACATAACTGCCACTTTTCAGACCATTCTTGAAGCCTGTTCAAATCATCCTGAAGGAACATTGCTTGACACTGATCATTAATGATTCTCTCAATCTTTGCGTTTTCTTAAAATTTTGACATCATGCCCTCTATCCCTTCGTCCATTTCATTTATGAAAACAGTGGTCCAAGAACAGATCCTTGGGGGACCACACTTCACACAGTTACAATGCACATTGTAACTGGGTTTGCTGCCCGTAATCTGCTTTTGTCAAATGAATCTATATTTGAATCTTTTCAGTAATCCCAACATGTTCCAGCTTATACAGTAACCTCTGAGTCAAATGCCTTTGCTAAAATCCAAATAAACTATGTCGAACTTATTTCCTATATCTAACTGATGTGTCAAAATAGCTTACCAGGTTAGTTAAAACATGATTTTTTTTTCTTAACAAAACCACATTGTGTGTGTCCTTCAAAAATGCCGTTTATATCTAAATTTCCCTGGATTGCACTCTTAATCATCGTGTGTATGACTTTCCCTACCACTGAAATCAGACTAGTTGGTCTGTAGTTACCTACTTCTCTCTTAGAACCTCCTTTATTTATTGGCGATACGTTGACGCTTCTCGAATGCAAAGGAGAAATGCCAACGCACCATATCTCTCGAGTCCAGTTATATGAAAGGGATGATATGAAATATCATCCCTTTCATAATCATCTCTCTTAAGGAATAATATGAAAGCACAGCTGCATATTGTGGCGAGCAAGTTGTATTTTGCTCAAACAGTGGAAACAGAACTAATAAACACCATATGGTGCGTGAACAAAAGGGTAAAAGGAGTGGAGGAGGCAGATAGGTTACGTGTGTTAAGCTCCAAAGCAACTAAGGCTATGAGGCGTCAGTATATCGCATCTAACTGCGTATTCTTTGGTCGGTGCCTTTCCTTCATCTTCGAATGTACTGTATAATCGAGATTCTATTTATACGCATAAAATTGATGTTCTAATACATCTCTTAAGAACTTGTGAGAAAACACCGGGAGTTTGTTTGGATTAACTTAATGCAAAACGCGAAAAATATTTCTTGTGTGAACATTAAGCAGCTTCAGCCTTTGTACGTGTGTGTGTGTCTACTATTTTAATGTAACGAGACTAATTCCAAAGTGCTGATGCGTCTGTTTTTCTTTTCCACAAAAACTAATGGAAAATTATCGCGAGGATAGCAGGTTTTTATACAATCTTGCCCACTTCACGTTGCTGATAATCTCGTTGTGTTGTTATACGCATATATTTAGAACAAAAGAGTGCATTCGATTTGGTTGACCGTGTTTCTACCGTGTCCCTGTTTCTCCTCTTCTTTCTCCCTCCCCCTTTTTTTTTCCTGCCACGTGACTTCCATACTTACTGCCTAGTTTGGTAACTCCATAATAATGATGACGAGCCAGATAGCGTTTCCGTCGCGCGCGAGTTGGTGCAGCCAGCGGAGTGGACAGAACGAGATGCGACATCCTATCCCGTACCCAGAGAGAACGCCGGTAAGCCTAGTTAGTCTTCAGTCCCCCGGAGGGTTCGGGTGGGCTAAAAACCCGGCCCCGAGCACGTAGTCTAAGTGATTGCTTCTCGGTTAGGGCCTGGCCATGAGATAAGGAGAAACACACACCCAGCACGCTGGGATTAGGGCGAGATACGACCGGTGAATAATGGCGCTCTCCCGCGGGCTTTGCTTTCAATCCTGGCTAGTGTGGGTTTCTGACCAACGGGGCTTAACTCCTGCGCTGGAGAACGTGGCCCGATGACGTCACAATACGAGGAGCTATAACCTCGCGGAGATTGTGCGAAAGGAAGATATCCCGGCGACAACAAGCGATACAAACAAACGACCGTAATATTTTAAAGAATATTTTTACAGCATCAGAGGACGCCCCCTTGAAAGTTTCACGCAAATTCAACAAAGGAAGACAAATGCGGCACCGGTACAAACTCGTGCGAGCGCGCGCATCTCCTACAGTGGCTGAGACCACTGCTCTTCCGCAGAACCTTGAGGGAAGACCTGTGTTCGATTTTCTTCTGGACAAGAGGAATTTTATGGGATGTTTTTTTTCGTGGTTCCGAGTTTAGTAGTCTATCTCGGATGATGGTTGCTCAGTTTCTTCGTTAAAATAATTTTTTTTTCTAAGTCAAATACGAAAAAACGTGAATCAGGACATAATGGAAGCTTGTCCATCGGATTCTCATACGCACGACTCAACTTGCTATTTTTCTCCATTTCTACACGCTGGCTACATCCACGTGCTGATAACGAGTATTTCATAAAAACTAATTTAATGGTTATCGCAGTGTCATTCGGCTAAAATTGCCATTTCGTAGTCTAAGATTATCAGACGCCTGATAATGTCAGATTTATCTCTGTGTTTTTTTTCTCCTCGTCCAGTTTCGAAGATGGATTATGTTCTTTTCCTTTCTCCAACAGTGGAGAAAATTTGCTTCATTCATTAAGTAAAAAAAAGGCGGCTGACGCTGTGTTTGGCGAAGAAGTTAAACAAACAAAAAGTCACCCGGTTTGCTTTCTAACACTAACGTTTCCTGAAAAAGAGGAAATTTAAGCAAGCAACCCTGAAAGTCATTAATATTCTGTGGCATAGATAAATGAACGTAAACCCCCTATGCGGATGGAAAGAGTATCAAAGGCGATATAGAGCTTCATCCCATTGTTTCTACGAGGTGCGCTGTTGCCATCCATACACGGCTTAGGAAGCTTACCGAGGAAAATGGCTGCAGATAGTCAAAAGCATTACAATGGAAGAGCTATTGGTTGCGATAGATCGATGGAAGATGATGCTGTTGTTAGTTTAATTCCATAACGCGAGTTCCCATATCAGTTATTATGGCTGCAGCGAACAGGCACGAGCATTACTCGAAACAGTGACAGGTGTTACTCGATACACCGATCCAGTTAACAAACGTTGTCTGCACCGACCACAAAAATATCTGCAGTTTCTTGAAGGAATCGAAATGGAACTTGAGTGGTTTTTCACGTGCGATTCATTAAAAAAAAAAAAAAAAATGGACACTCCCTTCACAGCTTGATAAAATATTACCAATATGATGCTTTCGTTTAAGACGAACTTTTTTTCAATGTATACTACCTTATCAAAATATTAGAATATAACTAATTTTTAACCTTCGTAAAAGACAATGAGAGCGAAATGTTTCCTTAAATTGTTTCCACAATTTCTATCGTTTCTGTATTCAGAAGCTGTTTGGGTCTTTAGTACGTCTTTCAGAATAACTCCAAGTTATTGAATGGACTTATACTCGCGACTGTGGAAGCCATGGAAGGGGCACACACATTTTCGAGATGCTCTTTAAGCCACCTTTTTACAGCTCTTGCCATGTACGCAGCAGTTCCTTCTTGGAATATTCCCTTAGTCTCTCAATGCAAAAATGCACGAAGATCGTAACTGACTCTTAATGATAATAAGGTATGCCCGAAACTGGAGCACCAGTAAGGTAGAGTGAAAGAACTGCCAACAACAGAACACTGTTACCAGTATTCTGAGGTATGGAAAGAGGGCACAATAACCTGTCAGTCCCTTGTTTCACGTACCACCTCCATACCCATATGAAGGTGGGGAACAACATGAAACGACACTTTCTGGGCCCACTATATATTTTTCTTGTGGTCCAACCACTGCTGCCGTTCACAACATTACTGTAAATGGATATATCCATTCCACTTTGCCCTCACAGATGATAAGGTTACTAAGGTTACGGTATTTTTTCTTCCACACCTTGTGAAAAACGACTGGGTTCGAATTCTATATGTGAATAGAGCCTATAGAAGTTCCTCCTGCCTAGGGAGGACCTTTTAATCTTAGTCTGGTAATAATATGAAATCACACTGGTTCTCTACCTAAAAGGTGTTAGGTATAGTCATAATGCGCTCTATCACTGCTGAGGCCCTCGTAGTTGGTGTCCCGTCATTGCTATAGCATTGATGATACTTTCTATCGTCGGGCATACATCATACTTCGCACTTTTAAAAGTGATGAGTTTCCATAGTTACTGATCGCAGATGCTTTTTCCCGCACATCTTACTGTAGCATATTGGATAATAAAAGCAGTTTTTAGCCAGACAATTACATCTTGCCTATAATAAACTGCATATTGCTCCCCCACACACATGCAATTTAGGAGTGCACACGAGCCTCGTCTTGGAAGCGGAGATGACAGAAGCAATCGTAACCATGATAAAAGTCCTTCTGACGTCAGTGCTACTTTATCTCAGGATCCTAAGCACGGTGTCTATTAGGGGAGCAGTAAGTCTGTTAGAGGCATTAAGGCGAAGTCTGTAGTAATGACAATATAATGATGCAGAATCAAGTCGCAAACCATCCGCATGTCTCTCCATACTTTCATGGGCTAGCTACGGTAATTTGCAGGACACAGGAGACACTAGATAAAGTGACACGCTACGCGGTTAATGTGCTGAACCCTGCAATACTTCCTTAAACGATAAAAAGTTCTTTCTAGCTATCGTAGTTAGCATAGTGGAGGATTTAGGGGGCGAATAATTTATGAATTGTCTCTCTAGAAGTAAAGCCCCTCGAAGGTAACAGTTTGGCATAGCATTGTTGTTGTGCAGAGAAGCTACATTTACGTGATTTGCCCAATGAGCTGCAGTTACTATCCATACCCGAATAATAGCGTCGAAAAACTATTGAATAAGAGTATAGGAACTCTGGGCTCTTATTTTGCAACAGAAACATGTGTTCAGTTTCGTGTAGCGAAGATTTTCTGCCAAATGCATTTTATATTCCATATATTCGAAGCTGAAGAGAAAGCTTTTGGATCTCACTTCAGCTCCCTTTTCCCTTAGCGTCATTATTATACGGTTCTGTCTTTCTCTTGTCAAGATGCCTATACGTTGTTTTCAATGGATTTGGCAGTGGATCTCTTTTTAATATACGGACAGAAAACTCTTTAAAATGCTAGAAACTACCGTAGCGTGTGTTGTCTCTTTCATAGCAATAGAAGTGTCTTATTTGTGACTAACCATCAGCATATCTGTCCAAAAACTGCATCTGCTTACAGAAACAGAAAAAACGCATTCTTGCTACATATGTAGCAATAAAATAATATCATATTGTTGCGTGCTCCATATGTTATCGCTACAAGATAGCATCTTCCTTTATTCTTTTTAAAACACATTGTTTGAGTAGTGGTTCTGATAGATAGCAGTTAAGTATCGAAGATGAAGATTTTATGAATAATCTTTCTGGTGTATTCGTGACAGGTTCATTTAATTTGACTACTTGAAAACACCAATGGAATGCTTTCCAAGCAAAGAGGGAAAAAACTCCATTAAGGAATAAAGCGCGAGTTTGGTGTGCCACCTAAAAATTTATTAAATCAATTTCTTTCGCTATAACAATTACGTCTGATTCTTATGGACTCCTCTGAGTTGGCATAAATTATTACAACTTGTCGTTCTGTTGGGCTTTGCAAGTTTACGGAAATCCATTTTCTTCCCTCTGATTACTTTTAAAAAAAGGATTCTTTTTTTTTCGTACCGTAGTGTGAAGCGAATTCTGGGGTTGTCGCTGTAGTTATGACTATGGCCGGCTGTTCTTTTTTACTGCTACCCCCTCCCTTTCGTTCTTTTCGGTTTTCACGTGCAATCTCCTTTTCCTCCCGCCATGGTCATGGCTACTGCATTCCTGTGTTCACGTGGGTGAGCACTGAAATGCACGCGCGCTGCTGAAAAGGCGCTAAGCTATTATACAGTCGTGATGTGGATATCCCGAAAAGGGAAGTGGCGACCGCCAGAATCCACAGTCGTGTGTGTGTGTCGACTAAACGTGAGGGCTGGTGCAGGAATGCAGAAATGAAAAGCCCTCCCCCTTTCTCAACCCCGGGTTTTCTGGTGGCTGGCTGGCACTATCGTTCGCCGGATTGCTACCATTAATCATGCTTTATTGGATGGAAAATGGCGAGGCCGTGTGGATCCTTTCGTTTCTCTCTGTTCTTTTCTCTGGTATTAATTTGATATAGAGAGACACCATTTGCTCTGTCAGGTAATTAATTTAGCTATTCACGCCTAGCGCAACTATTCCCATTTGTCAGGTCGCTCCCGATTCTTTCACACCGCTCTTCCTTCCCCCGAGCAGACCGCAGAAAAGGAGAACGCCAGGAATGGAAAGAAAGAAGGGGAAAAAAGTGACCCGTACCAATAGTCAGGACTTGTATAAGCAAAGGCTTCCTTGATTCACAAAGACCGCTGAGGACACAAACAAAGCCTGCACAGGTCTCCCATAAGTGAACCGTTGTTAGGGGTACCATTTATATCACTTAGACCTTGTGTGTACTTGAGAAACGAGACAGGTGTTTCCTGTTTCGCTGACTCCTGTGTATTGATGGGAGTACCTTTCTCGGCGACTTTGAACCTCAACGACAAGGCGTCAATAGCATTGTTTTGTTGTTTAGTTTACACTTTGAAACTTCCATTAATAATTCTTTCCATTAGAAGTTTATTCGCGAAAGCATTTTTTTGCGCCAAAGAAAAGAACCAGGTTTTTACACGGCGTCGCTACGTTTGGAGTTTCAAATAAATCTCATCTTCAGAGGCAGAGTTATGCGCAACGAAGATTTCTATTTAATTTCAACAATTAAAATTTAAATTGCAGAATGAACAGATTGCTGTTTGAAAGTATGTTCGAATCCAAGTAATTTTGATTAGTTTAGGGTTCGGTTCAGTTCTGGAGCGCCCTCTTTTTTTTTTATTTTTAGACACGTCATCATAAACCCTCGAATTTTGTTCCCACACCTTTCATCGTTATCCATTTAGTCTGGTGCGGTAATTACGTGACTTGCACTTAACAAAGCCCTCCGGGTACGAAGCTAAAAAATGGGTTTATTAAATCTGATGACCACTTTTGCTGCCTGCATTAGTATGATCGATTGCTCACGCCAGTCCAAACTTGGAGCATTGTGCGATGGCTTCGTTTGATACTCTGCTGTGGTGTGGCGGGGGGGGGACTTAATACTCTTTTGTCTCTCTTTGTTCCCCTTGCTTCTTCATAACGCTGAAAGATCACAATAAAAGTCTTAAACAGCCAGCGGAAGTCGTTAGCTAATTGTATGGTTTCGATGCATTGAACACGCTAATGGAGACGTTTAACAAAGATTAGGTTTAACACAATATTATTACTCTCTGCAAAGGACACTTCGGGAGACGCTCCAGAGCCCTTGAATGTCTTACGTCAATATTACACGACAGGCTCTTAAGTGGTCCGGTTTTTGCATACCCTTGCATGTTTATAGAGATGTTAAAATAACCTCACCTTTCTCCTGGCCTTCGCATTAATAGAATAATAACACTCAAAGAGAAGTTATTGGCCTCTTTCGCCTTACTCCGATGTTTGCTTTAATTCAGTGGATGGATAATTCCGGCACGAGGCTTGTGGATCACGTGAAGTGGGTCATAAAAAATTTAACGGTTCGGAAAGTGAATTACGAGTAAAATTCTTACTTGCGGAACTTGGATGCTGCTGTATTGCGGCGTTTTGACTTCATTTCGTCGGATAACGTGCTGTTATGCGTAGTGTGAAGTCAGGGTTGGGGCCTCTCTCTCAATTTGAAATGTTAATGCACAAAATGCTTCTCTTCAGAAATGAATAATCAAATGAAATGGATAATCCTATCAGTGAAACTTTAAACCAAAAGCTAACAACCCAAGTTACGATATCAAACGGCGGAAGTGTCCTAAGGGGTCTCTCAGGAATGGTTCTTGATCATTTTCTTTTGATACTCCCTTCTGCACTTCTAAAATCCCCTATTTCTTTCCGAGAAAATTCTTTGATGTATTAAGACATTTTGTATCAAAAATGATAATTTAATTACTTTTATTTAATTAATTTATTATTTAAATAAATTAATAATTAATTCTAAATTTTACAAGTGCAGAAAAATATCGAATTTAAAACGTCATTGCATAAAAAATGTGTTTTGAGGCAAATCTAATTTTGGTCTGCTACCCCCGAACTTCTCATACTTCTCTACACCCCATCCCCCCCCCCCCCCAAAAAAAGAGAGCATTTCTAGGGTTTTGTGAAAATTTTTCCGAGAAGTTTATATTGGAAAGTATTTTTGCAAACTTCATTGTATTTTTGAGAAGGAAAAATACAAGGCTGCATTGGAAGTGTCAACGTTTGACTCCCATCTTAGGAATTCTTAACGAGCTCTTCAATCGAGATTGTAATTAGCCGATCTCAGATTGGCACAACATGCCAATTGCCACTTGAACAACTTTTGTATATTCATAATACGCTTCAAACCATGTTAAGTAGGATACGAATTGGGAACAAAAATAAGGATCAAAGTAGGTCATTATCAATTGACCAGTTATTGACAATTCAGATGGTATATGCTGTTATGATTTTCCTTTATTTTATCTCTCTATGACGGGGTTGGATCTGCCTGTCTGAGTCTCTTCTCCAGTTTGTGTTCGCCTCTCGAAGCGTCCATCTTGCGAGTGACGATGCTTTAGAGAAATGTTGGATCCCTCGTACAAATGAGATGCTTCCATAATGTGATTCTTAGGGCGGATAACAGCTTTTGGGATAATGAAGGGAGTTGATCAATTGCCCATTTAACCCATCCATCTTAGGATTGACTATTCGCTGATCAGAAGTACGCCTCAATTGAGACGGAAGAGCTGCTGGCTAATTCTCCGTACGTCTAGCTTGTCTTAATTGATTGCAGACAAATTAGGAGTGCTGTGGTGTGATTCTATTATTCCCCACTCTCCACTCGACCACCCCCTCCCCTCCTTAATTTTTTTTTATCTTTCTCCAACTCTGTCTTTTCAAATTCACTTTCAACTGCACGCATCAATTTTGAAAAATAAGAATGAAATTTTCCCCGAAATTAAACGTCTCACCACCCCACGTATTATTCTATCCAAACTATTGCATCTTCCCAGGTGACTTATTTAGAGGAAAGAAATCAACTTCAGCTTGAACTTTTTATTTATTTACTTCGCGCAGGTGTTGACAAAGGTTTAACTAAATCTGTTTATTCCATAAAAGCGCTGTGTACACAATTCTTTGTTAATTATGAAGGCGTACAAAAATCTAATTATTTGGTTTGACAATCTACACAATCCCTAAAATGTCTTAAATTTCCGAGGTAACGTTTTTTTTGCGACATTAGAGAAAAGCTCAAAGCGTGATTAACTCTGTGCCCTCCTCGCGTTTCTATTTTAATCTAGAATAATTAGAACGGGATTTGTTGTTTTTTTTTCTCCTTTTGCGCTATCCAACCGCAGATTTCTCGTTGGGAAACAGTTCATTTTTCTCCTTTCTTGTGTTTGTTTTTTGTATTTGAAGAGTACCTTTCCACGAAGACCTTCCACCTGGCCTTCAATTTTCCCCTCACCCCTCAGGGCAACCGCATTCCGCGCACCCCCACAGCAAATTGCTGAATAATTTATTTTACAAATTAAATGTATAATTGAATTTGGAAATTAATTCGTTTCTGTGTCAGCATTGCACGTTTTCCTTTTGGTGTCGTAAAAGGGTTCTGATAATGAATATTTGAAAAGAGTAGGTAAGACTCAACTGTGATTTGAAACGTGGCAAATTAAAGTTTTACAATACTCGATGAAATTGCTTAGAAGTACATTGTCTGTTTGGAACTCAGTTCCAATATTTAGTAGAAGATGTTGCTTATGGCCAGTGAGATATTGAGAGAACACAAGTTGTATGGAGAGTGCGTAATAATGGGAAGAAAAAGCTCCAATTGTTGGTATGAAAATATGCTTTTGTTGTGGGTTTACATAGCACTAATTTCCAGTTTTGGGATTGTTAATTAGAGTCTCGGAAGCATCACTGGAAAACCAGAGATCTTTTCTTCTTTATCTCCTCCGTGCGCATCGCTGAGGTCACAACCACAATTGTTGCTGCTACGAGTACGGAGAATGCGTAATTGACGACCCTGGAAAACTGGTGTTTTTGCTTAGTTTGGCAAGCTTGGGGGCGCCATGTGTTGTCGAAATGGTGATCGTCTGCTGGCCTAATGCGGAATCAATTGGACGGGTGACATCTACCCATCGAACTGTTGGCAGGTTGCTATGAATCGAATGATAACTGCTTGTGCGGGTGTTTGAGCCTAAAGTGGAGGATGGGGGTGGGGGTGGACAGTATGTTTTGAAGGAAAAAGTAAACTTATGTTTGTGAGAATAAAATAATACAAAAAGAAATTAATCCGAGAGAGAGGGGTGGTGAATATAAGGATAA
The DNA here is from genome assembly GCF_048544385.1 of Mastigoproctus giganteus. NCBI lineage: Eukaryota > Metazoa > Arthropoda > Arachnida > Uropygi > Thelyphonidae > Mastigoproctus > Mastigoproctus giganteus. Next base: position 48,481,059 of record NC_143584.1, on the reverse strand, counting down.
CCGCTAGATGGCATGAGTGGAAATGCGAACCACCGATGCAAATCTTGTGAATGGGAACTGAAATGAAAGAAGCCTAAATTGAAGTTGACTTTTCTTTATCTTTGGAAAATTTTCTTAACCAAACAAAGCGTCTTTTCTAACATGCTGGCCTCCGTGCTCAAATACGCCTACGATGCTATCAAAACTGTTTGCCAGGCCTCTGCTTTATCTAAACTCCTTTGATGATCCGGGTCTGGATTTTATCTTCTGTGTGTGTGTGCCTCTTTTCTTTCTTTAATGCGTCCCGAACGACAATAATTGGAAGATTCTCATTGATTGCCCTTTTTTTATCCCCTCTCTTTCTTCCTGATTGCTGTTAGAAGTAATTTAGGTGTTATCGATATTCTGTAACGCAAAAACAAACATCCCATAAGCAATTAGATACGAGAACACTCCATATAGCAAAAATCTGAGCTTCTACTTGGATTAAACGAGTGGAAAAAAGTCTTTTGGCAGGCAGATTTGCTTCAAAAAGTAGCAAATCCACTTCCTTACTGTATGCGACCACGTTTAATTATAGTTGATACATCTTTTAGAATTAATTAAAGAAAAATCGATCGCACTTTATTGGCCTCTTTTGTTCTTTTAAGCTGCCTTTGTTACACACACACACGGAGGCGCGCGCACAGTATTCTGCGTGCAGTTATTGGTAGTCATTTGTTTTATTGTCCGAGTCTCCATAGAAAAGCATTAGAGGAGACAATTATAGGGAACACTGATGGATAAACTATTTGTTATTCCACTCTGACGCAGAAATCGAAATATACATCGGGGACTGTCGATCGCAGCGCCTTCTGTGCGAGTGTAATTAAAGTTTGGTAAACACTAATTAAATTTCTGTCTTCAGAAAATCACTTTTAAGTCGCTGTTTTACGAGTTCTCTATTTGCGGTTGATGTTGCATAGCTACAAGATACGGACTGGAGGAGGAGGGGGGTTAAAGCAAAATATGGCTAAAGATATGGAGAAAATACTATTAAGACAACATGTCCTCCTCCCCCACAGGCCCTTTCTGAACAGTCTACACCCTAGATATTTCAGCGATTGTGACTTAGGCATTTTTAAAGCCCTTTTGCCTTCTATCAGCACGTGTCTTTTTACACTGCTTATACACACACACCCTCCCATCTGGAGTTATTGATAATGTTCACAGCGGGGTCATATGTCTTTTACACCGCCCTCTGGTATATATTTTTCCCCAGCATCTGAACATGTTGGGCGAAAAGACTCTGTAAAAACACGTACATAATCCAGAGAAAACTCCATCCGCATCAACTGCTCTCAGAGACGTCAGACATACAAATATTGCCCATCACTCGGAAACTGAACATAGCACGGGTTTTTTTATGATAGTTCAACTACAATAGACAGTATGTGGTACATGTTTTTCGTGGTTTGGGAACCCAACGGATAAAAGCTCACTCGGGGATGGAATCAGTCAAGCATTGGCTACTAACTTACGCTGTGTGCTTTGCAGAGAAAGAGTCCAGACATGCAGCAGGAGGTGGTTGTACTGACTTTCCATATTTAGTTTTTACAACAGATTCTCATAATAACTTTGTTTTCCTTTAGTTTCCGTCTGGTTTGTTGTTTTATTATGTAGCATAATATGCGATACCAAGCTTTAGAATTGTAATGGATTGTTTATAATCACTTATCTTGTACCAAAAAGATGCTTAGATCTCAAATCTTTACCTTGATTTGATAAAAGAAACAAAATAGTTGGTTGAATGACACATCTACGATTTGGATTTGATTTTCGCTGAATTCTACTAATGCCAAAGGAAGTGTGGAAACGTCCACTTTTCTTCTTTCCTTCTCCTTTGGATGGTGTAAGCGAACTAACCGAGAGAGAGAGAGAGAGAGAGAGAGAGATGTATGAAATGATCTCCCTCGCAGGAAGTACTCTCGGCTAGGATAAGCCCCCATTAATCCTGGGTTATTTAGGTATTTGTGCGTCTTTTACGAGTAAAGAAATTTCTTGTGGGTGTATTACTATACATCACTCACAGTTCGCGTTGCTGGGAAATTGCTCTTTCTCATCTGGGCAGATTTTCCATTTAAAAAATCTGATATAAATTTAATCATCAAATAGATGGGATATTGCGTTGTAATTCTGTACTTTACAATAAAGATTTATTTATATTCTGTGTATTATTATACTGTATTTATAATGATTACAAGTCTTCATGATTGCTAATAAAAAATACAAACTCCTGCAATCACAGGAGTTTGTCATTGCATGCAAGTAGCCACACGTATGAACCCTCAAAGTTGGCCGTAGTCGATGCAGTGAGAATATAATAGAACGAGAGCGATTTAGGAGAGAGCAAAGGCCAGGTAGGCCAAAAAGCATCCACGGTTAGTAGGAGGGTTTCGGGGGGCGAAGCATGACATGACGCGTTTCGTAGTTCGGATTGGAACGATGGTTGTAATGCTGAAAACTATCAGTTCCAAGTCACACACTAGATATTTTGGACAATTCCGTGGTTCCATACTCTGGCATTTCTGTGAGCATTCCATGTTTCGTAATGCTCCATCCCGTACAGCGAGCAATGAAAGAACGAAGTCCATTAAGACACCCGAGATTCTGACCGAAATTCGATCGGACATATCTTTGGAACGAACTGAAACGCTGGATCAGGGCGCCGCCAATACGCCCCTCTTCTACAACTGAGCTCGCTACTCCACTGAAAGAGGAATGGACATAGATTCCTGCTGCCGGCTACAAGGAACTAATTGAACGTGTTCTCGGGCAGATCGATGCTGTCATTTTGAGCCCAAATTAATAAGCTGGGTCTACACTCTATTAAATTGTAGTAGTTGTATGTGTGTGTGTATATTAATGCAAGTGTGGGCATTACTCGATAAGGAAAAGTTCGATCGATACGAAAATTGCAGCACATGTTCTGTTAGTGCCGAAGAAGGTTACAATATCAACTCTGATTCAACAGACCTCGCCTCCCCACAGAAATCTATATATAAATTTCCAAGAAGGAAAAGTTGGATGGAGATATCAAATTTTAGCATATGTTTCATTAGTCCCCAGAAAGTTTTAGGTCCGGTTGAAATTCCATATCCCCCGCCTCTCCTGTCTTCAAAGAAATGATACGTGCACGTGTATTTGAGGTTCGGGAATTATTCGAGAAGGCGAATCGAGACGATTTTTGAGCGTGTGTTTTTGGGACCTGGAAAGCTTTTAGTTCTAATTTTGATTCCACAAATCCCTTTCGGTTCTTCAACAGAAACGCTGCTATAAATCTGAAATCAGATCCAATTTCTTAAAAATTATGAGTAATATTAGAATATTTTAGGAACTACTCTACCAAATTAATTATCCAATTAGCCGCGAAAGCCAAGTCTCTGGAAATATGGGAGAACAATCTTCGGTCTTATCTTTTAGAAATTTGTTTTTTTTTCTTAATTTTGCTTAAAGAAGGCATATCCATTTTTGACAAATAGCATAGAAACTTGCAAGTTGGTTCATAAACCTACCTTTCATTATGTCATCCACAATGCAAAGTAAATCGCGTGATGGAAGAATGGAAAACTTAACTAATTTGTATCTCTATTGCAAAAATAACATCTATAAGAACAGAAGTTCATAGATAACAGTTGAGATATTAAGTCTGTGAACTTTCCTCTATTCTGGGAACATAATCTCGCTAATTCTAATTTCCTTCACGAGTCTGCAGTTTCGGGAAATCGTATGCCTTTTAATCCTTTTGAAGGGGGTTGTTACCAGTAAAGTTTCTTTCTACCGGGGTTGTTTTGCCCTACCTTCATCACTTCAAAGTACGCTTCTCAGAAGAGAATGTTATCTAAATTGCATCAGACCTTTCTCCATCGCCCTTCCTGCTTCTTAGCAAGGATGCCAAGCACTGTTTAGAGGCAAAAATTGTACCCTTAATACTTATTTCGATAACTAAGTGACAGCCACACCAAGGATAATATACGAAATCTTCTAAGCTAGCAGGCGTGGAAAACGATTTCGCTTGAGTGTAAAAAAAAAGAAGAAAAGGAAAAAAAACCGGAGCCGATTAACAGCACACGTCCCGCATTTAACTCCATTACGAAGCAAGGAACCAATCTCCATTAGCACTAATAGAGCTTAGTTGAACAGCCCCAGTTCCTTCAGCGACAGCTATTACTCAGGGGTAATGGATACTCGCGATAAACCTGTCTCTCTAAGAATAATATTGGGATGTCATAAACTCCCCTCGGATATCCAGCATGTGTTAATAACGCCAGCCAGGAGGCCAAATTTATAATCTCCCTTCTGTTTTTGTTTGTTTAGAAATCTGTCCTTGGACTAATAAGCAGAGGATACCCAAAGTGTAAATATGTGACAAGAGAAACCCAATGGTCACCTTGGGCAAACAGACTGCAGTCAATATCCAACTCGTGCTTGTCGTACTAAATAAAATTAGCATCGCTGTGGAGTTAGCAATTCGCTGAGAGAGGGATGCTAAGTCAGCATCCCTCTAACACTGAAAACCGACGTTGGTACTTTACTTCGGTGCATGACTCTTCGCGCTGCTGGCTTCTTCGTACTATTTTGTAAGACTATCTTTTATTTTAATCCTTCCATCTTTTCACGTGAATTTACTTATCCATCCGATTTATTTCTTTCAAAATTCATGGGATAGATGTCAGCGATTTTCCTCTCAAAGTAACGACGCGAATAATCAGGAAATGTTTATCGTTGGATAGTCTTTAACGGTGTTTTATTATTATTTAAGTGAACAAAGTTGAAACAACGAAAACATAATTTAATCTGGGAATTGCGGTCCTTTTCTAAATGTCGTAAAAAGCAAATAAATTTTTAAGAAACAAAAATTATGGTTATTTCTAATTATAAAGAGAGAGTGGCCTTGGCAGAAAGACGAATGATTATTTGGAAAGCATCCCGTCTTTCTGATTAGAATTAAGAAGAAATTAAAATTTGATTTCTTCTCTCCAAAATTGGTTTTTTTTTTCAGAAAAACAAAACGGTAGTTTCTAATTATTTTTAATAACCTGCATTTATTTTCTTCTTGATTTTCTAGGTCTAACAACGCCTCTTTTTTTTCAAAGTTAGTAATTTTTTTTCTTTCTTCATTCTACCGCTTTCTCTCCTTCCCTTTCTTTCTGCACGAGCGGTGTTAGAAGGGTATAGGCCTATCGGTTGGTTCACATAACAGGCTTAAGTCTGTAGGTTAAGAGAAAAAAAAACATATTCTCGTAACTGACAAGGCCTTGCTTCACTTTGGGAATATTGTATTCGATCAGTCAGCAATTTTAGATCAGTGGCCTTTCCCTTTACGCCGCCCCCTAATCTCTTTATCTGTTTTACGCTCGTTCAAGACACCTGACTGCACAGCGAAATGTTTTTTCACTGAGGGAGGGAGAAACGACGAAACAAATCAACTAATCCCTTTACAACCGGTATAGCTAGTGCTGCAGTCTAACATCAAATAAGATTTGTGTGCTGCGAAAGTTGCTGAGCACAGAATATAAACCATCTTGTGTTTGTAGAGTGAAAGATGAAGGGGGAGAAACGCTTTTCTCTCTCAATTGTGGATGTTGAAATCTGACCATGGCTTCTAAGGATGCCAACATGATGAGATTTGGAATTGAGGATGCTGCGAAAATTCTTCTGTCTTGAGCAGCGTCTTTAAGCTCTAGAAGGGTTTAAAAGGTATGTCAAGAATATACGGTTGCTATTATAATGTGTAGGTTTACCATGAGCGTTGATTTAAAGCAAGAAAATGTCAAAATGGTTTCGTTTAGTGAGCTATCGCCATTCAAGATTGTGGGCTTTTCTGCATTGCACAATTGTAATACAGAGAAGCCCCTACACATGTAAAGTGAATTACTTTGTGTGGGAAATTTATAGAGTTTACACACATGTGTAAACTCCGCTTTATAATCCACATGTAATAATCCGGGATACTTTAAAATCCAGCGCGTTTTACAAAAAAATAAACATTTTAAAATCTCATCCTATTAAATATTCTTCGGTAAAAGAATATTTAACATGATTTTGTGTTTCTTTTAGTGCTAAATCTTATCGGTAAATTTCGTAACGTATCGCAAACTGCTCTTTGCAAATTACAGCTATGTGGCTGATCATACAGCGCTTACGTGAGCTGGTGACTAGTTTGACGTCACTTTAAAACAAATTCGGACAAAGAAGGGTTGAAGGTGACCCTTTTAGGTGCAGCTGAAGAAAATGTAAGCTTGATAAAAGTTATGGTTAATTTCTTTCTTAAACTCGACTTACTCATGCGCACAAGCAATATATTTAATTCCACACAACCAGTATTATTTTTGTTGCCGTTATAAATATTCATACAACTCGTCAAATGATTTTTATCCCTGCTAAACTAAGGATAAAAGCAATAGACAGTTCAGTATCACTCATCTGGCTCTCCACTCCGTACTAACGCTGTGGAAGAGAAAGTCTAGTGAGTGACTTTTGTCGCTTGTTGTTTTTTTTCCCTCTGCTATAGTCATCATGGCTGCCAAAAACAAAACCCGTTGATCTTCATTATTACGTACGAGAAATTGATTGGATGTCTGCGCTGCATTATTAAAGGCTAAACAAATATTGATAAAGATTTCCTCGTTATAATAATTATTTCTTAAGAAGAATAAATACTTTTTTTCTTGTTCTCCATTGCTAAAGTATTTTTTTTTTTCTTTTAAGCACATCCATTAATATGCTGACGTTTTCTTCGACTTGGTTTGTTGTCATTTGCTCATATTTAACAAATTGAGCTGTACCAGCTTTTAGTCGTTGTAATACAGATGTAAATAAGTTCAGTTGTTAGTGTTAATATTCATTGAGATGAGCTTCTCGAAAACTGTTCCACCACTAGGTAAACCTCTCCAAGATTTGGAACCCAATCCCCGAGGGTACCGGATTTTAAAGAGTTTACTCCACTACCTTGAATAGATACTATTTTGGTATTTCTCTCAAAAAATATCCATTATTAGTTGGAAGAATAAGATTTTTGAATTCTTCGTGATTAAATAAGTTTGCTTCTACTGATTAAACTTTTCTTTTCACCATGTGAGCATTTTAGTAGAAATAGTTCGTGTAAAATCGACCAAATATTCATAAATTATTATCAATTTATAGCACTCGATAACCTTTTCCACCAGGGGACTGAAATTTCCTGTTAATTTTTTTTTTTTCGATGCAAAAATTCCAGGGGCAGTCTCTCGCTTCCTTAAATGCAAGAAAACATTACATTGAAAGAAAACGTTGGGTTGAGAAATTGCTGTATTCCAACACTCATATTCTGGCTGGCTACAAAGTGCGTCGTGTCGTAGCATAACACAACCATCTTAAGAAGTTTCTAATTGCCAGTCTCAAATATCGCACCAAAGATCAAAACAGAACAAACCGTCAGAAAATATTAAAGCATCTATATCTCAAGGTACTTTCTCCAAGCTTCCAGCCATAACTCATCAAACACAGAATGTAACTACTGCAGAAAAATCTCAGTTACTCAAACACAAGTATAATATCACAATTATTCCCACAAAAGACCGAATTTTTCTTTCTAGACTTGGACCCTCCACTAAATCTGAAGATCTTATCAACCTAATTAAAGAAGAATATGGTTTCGGAGTAGATGTCCGTTCTCTGAAGACACGATGTCCCGCCTACTCATCTTTTATAATAACATGCCTTCCATCACAAACAGAAAAAGTGTTGAATCTAAGATCCCTTTTATCAGGGGCTCTAGTAAAACGCTTCACGGACAGACCACCAAGGGAGTCCAAAATCTCCTCTCCACCGGCATAGCAATCAGATACCCTGCTATCTACACATACTACGTTCTCCTCTCGTCATAGAATCCCCAGATCCCAACTGTTCAGTGTTTACCTTCAGAATTGCAGGAGTATAATTAGCAACCTAAACCACTTCAGAGCAATCCAAGGCTCACATATTTACGACATTTACCTGCTCACTGAAACCTGGCTCTCCATAAATATTGATGATCAGGAGATTATAGATGGACAATATACAATCCATAGAAAGGACAGAGGATCTCGTGGAGGCGGAGTAGCTATTATACACTCTAACCATATACTCTGTGAAACTGCATCAAATTTCACAAATATTGAATCAGTATACTGCCTTCTTCATCTTGGCAAGTTAAAGGTTTTAATAGTATTGCTTTATTTTCCACCTCCCTTAACTAATATAGACCTCCAGTACTTAGAAAGCTCGCTGGAATCAATCTTCCCACTAATTCAATCTGCCGACATAGCAATGGTTTTGGGTGACTTTAACTGTCAAATGGCCAATTTAGAATCTTCTTCTCCATCACTGCAGACTAGGGCTCTCTTTAATATGCTTCACAGCTATGGTCTGGAACAAATTTGCAACTTTCCAACCAGAGAAAATGCCTACCTCGACCTAATATTTTCCTCTACTCATATAGATGTTCACACCGACAACCCCATATTTCACTCGGATCATTCACCAATTACTTTTGACATCACAGTGACTTCTCATAACTTCAAATGCAGCTCCCGTACTCCTCGATTCAATTTCAGAAAGGCTGACTGGCCTCTGCTCAACCTAGCTCTAAGAAACGTAGACAAGCAGCTCGCTGACGCTATGGATGACATCGATGTGCTCACCAACAACCTGATTAACTGTGTCCATTCAGTTATATCTGACATTGTTCCTCAATCCCATCTTACCGCACGCTCTACCTACCCGCACTGGTATAATAGTGAACTAATACGTAAAATTAAATCCAAAGAATTCTACAGAAACAAATATAAGCAAACAGGTGACAGTCAATACTATGAAATATTCAGCCAACTCCGCAAAGAAGTGAAAACTCTCATATTAAACTCCTACAACATGTATACAGAGTCAGTTCAGGATAGTCTGCTTACTCACAGAGATATCAAACCATTCTGGAATTTCATGAAGCATAAGAACATAACCAGTAGAAAGTTACAACTCCGAAACGCAGATGGAATTCTCTTATCTGACGAATTCAGTATTGCTCAAGAGTTTGCCAAACACTTTTCTAGAATTCAAACAAATGATACATTGAGACCTGCCTCATTTCTTGACTTCACACCTGTTAAAGATGATATCCTCATTAATCTCTTTATCACTGATGAAGATTTAAACTCGGCATTAAAAAGCATGAAAAATGACTATACTAGAGGCCCAGATGACATTCCAGGCCTATTTTGGAAAAGGACTGTCACTACATTGAAACCCCTCATACTGCGGATCTTCAACCTGTCTCTCAGGCTGGGGAAGTATCCTAATCACTTTAAGCAGGTCAATATAGTTCCTATTTTCAAAAAAGGTGATAAAAATGACGTATGCGATTACAGACCCATAACCTTGCAAAACAGCCTGGCTAAACTCTTCGACACAGCAGTGCACAAACATCTCTTCGAATTCTTCAAGCCTTTTATCGATCAGAATCAACATGGTTTCTGCAGTGGCAAGTCAGTAGTCACAAATTTACTTCCTTTCTGGCAATACACCTCTGAAGCTCTTGATAACCACCTACAAGTTGATGCAGTCTACACAGACATATCTAAGGCATTTGATAAAGTCCCGCACGAACAACTTCTGAAAAAACTTAAGCTGTATGGCATCCGTGACCCTTTGCTCTCATGGCTACGCAGCTATATTACGCATCGTTCCTTGAGCGTTATCATCGATCAAGTGAACTCAGACTGTTTTATACCACTAAGCGGAGTACCACAAGGCTCTCCCTTAGGTCCTCTTCTCTTCATTGTTTTCGTAAATGATCTTCCTTCTTTCATCTACACCTCCAATGTTCAAGTTGCTCTCTATGCAGATGATCTTAAGATCTACTCAGCAGTGAAGGAGACTACCGATTCTCAACAACTTCAATGTGCTCTCAATAAATTCTCTCTGTGGCTATCTCTGAATGGCTTGTCTGCTAACCCCTCGAAGTGCAAAGTAATCTCTTTCTCATCTTGCAGATCTCCACAACTAATGAATACGGAGTATAGTATTAACTCTGTGATCATCGAAAGGTGTGACCAAGTTAACGACTTAGGGATTCTCTTTTCCAGCAGTGCTAAATTCGATGCCCATGTCCTTAAAATCACCAGCAAAGCATTCAAAACACTGGGATTCATCAAACGGAACACATACAAGTTCAAAAACTACAGATATGCGGTTATCCTTTATAAAACTATTGTACTGCCAATCCTTGAATTCAGTTCACCCATCTGGAATCCTCACACAAAGACTTTAACTAACAAAATTGAAGCAGTCCAAAAAAACTTTATCCGTTACCTTACGTACCGCAATCCTCTATTCTATCACTCAGTGTATTATGAATCGCTGTGTGATTACTTTCATCTAAGGCCTCTGTGCACTAGAAGAGTTACTGCTGACATCGCCCTCCTAGCCAAAGTAATCACTGGAATTTATGAAGCATCTGATATCCTGAGTAAAATAAACTTCAATGCTCCCTGTAGACAAGTCAGGAACCTTACACCGTTTCGCCTTGACTCTGCCAACACGGACTTAATGAAGTTCAGTCCACTGAACAGAATCAGCAAATCAGCAAATGACTCTCTCATTGACTTCTTTGACAACTCCCAATCACTGATGAACTCCATCCACAAGTTTGCCTCTTCACTTAAACTGCAAAGTGACTAGCTCACATCTAATTATTGTAGCTTATTATTTGTTATATTATTTTTCTATTCTCTAACGGATTAATTATTACTTGTTTTACCGGTAACTTAACTTAATACAATCCTCTTTTGTACATATGCTTTATTGTTTGAATTTGTATCAATGTTTATCGTCCTGTAGGATTTCACATTATTGTTATTATGTTTATTGATCTGATCTCAGATACACTGTTAATGGTTACCTGTTGTGTATCTTTTTATTAATAAAATAAAATAAAAATAAAAAATAAAATAAAATAAAAATCTGTCATGTGTAGAAACTGCGGCTTGTCATCTGAGGACGGGATTCTGCTTTCCGCACCACAGAACAGTTGTGTCTACGCCCCTCTTGTACATTTATTTAGATCCGCGAGCTTAGAATCAGGCCTTCACTTTCCAACAATGAGAATCACACTTCCCTCATAACACCGGCGGCTTTTGCTTTCTTAGAATAATGAGACTCTCTGCAGAATAAGGTTACTCCGATGGAGCAATGCTATTTCTTCTTCACGCAAAAAAGGAAGAAGGATTCCTTTAGAATAATGGCTTCGGAGTTTCTGAATAATGGACTCGAGATTCCAGGAGCAGTTTTATTTGAGATTGGACAATAATTGGGCTTCTTTTGTTTAAGATTTTTTTTCTTTTGAAACAGCGAATTAGATATCGTTAGAACAAAAGAAATTTCAGAGAATGGAGATAGTTTGAAAAATATCTATCCAAGTAAGACGCTTCTTTAGTTTTTCTTGAATTTTCTTCGCACTCTCCAGCAGTAATTTTGAAATTATTAAGAGTGTGTTCTGCTAATTCTGACTTTTTTTGAAGCTGGGTTATCGGCTATCTTAGCAGTGATGGCATTGGTATTCCGAGCTTGTGTCCCTAAAGATTCCTTTCTTCTATTAAACTGTGGAACTGCTGCTGTACAACCCACCAGATTTGTAACAGTGGCGTCATATTTTTCTAAAACGGTAAAAATGGAACATCCGCATCCCAGCTGTTCAGCAGGCAGTTTTAAGTTATGAAAATTTAAGAATTTTTCATCACTCCATATTTTCATAACTCCACGCACAAACTTCCTTGTTAGCTGCAAAGAATCAAAGGCTAAAACTGCTGCGCGTCACGTGCATTCTAATCTACCTTAGCTGACTAATTTGCTCTCTCAAAATGTGCGCCTTTCTCTGCAGCTATTTCTAAACCGATGAGCACATCAGTGACTGAGTGCTAAGTAGCGAAAGTTCCCATTAGTTTCCTCCCTACCCCCCCTAAACTCACTTCGCCCTCCTCCCCAGATAACGAGCCGCCCATTTAGGCGGCAGAAATTCTCAATTTTGTAAGTAGCGGTGGACCGACTTATTTGTTAATCTCCATACCGGATGTATGGCATTCCAGGAAAGATTTCGGCGAAGTTCGGCAGCGACTTGCAGGGAATACTTAATCTCATCAAAGGAAACCTGGAGTCGTTAGGAGAAAACAAAGCGCCTTCCTTAATGAGATTTTGTAGTGCTTTTAAGCGTTTGACCGCAGGTCATCAAAACATCTTCGTCTGCACAATCGGAGCGCTGTGTACGTATTAGACATTCGTCGCAATAGCGGACGAATGGAAAAAAAAATTAATAAAACAGACTGGAAGCGAATTCAGGTCCAAAATACTTCACTCGATTGCTCTCCTGGCATTTGTATTTAGGTAATTATTCATCCTTGGATACCTTTTTGTGATAATTATCCTTTCAAGGCAGCAATTAAAATCTTAAGACAGTATCTTCCTTATGTGTTGTTTGCCAAGATGTTGGTCGGTCGATCTGAATTCCGATAACTTTTTCTGTGCAGGAATGTGCAATTTTTATACTGAGAGTGGTCTCAAATCGTGGCTTTTATAGTACGTTTTTTTTTCGTGTTTTAATTTAAAGTTAATTTCGAAAGAAAAATAAATAAATAACCTCTGAATTGAGAATTGTATTCAGAATCTTTTTATCTCTCTCTCTCTCTCTCTCTCTCTCTCTCTCTCTCTCTCTCTCTCTCTCTCTCTCCTGTTTTGTTTAATTTAGATTAAAACATCTTTTTCATATAAAAGAATTTATCAGATGAATCTGCATATAGCGATATTGATTGAAAAATAATGAATTTGAAAAAACAGAGTAAAAAATAAATCGGCCAATTATTTGGCTGACTTGGCAGTCCATTATCTCACGGATTAAGACCCCTCTCATCTTGCTATTTGTGCATAGTGCAGTAGTCTGCAATGTCCTAATTGTGGGGCTTGCTATACTTGGAGGATCTCGTAAGAAATGAGAACAGAATATCCAAACATGAAGAAGCTATTTGGACAGTTAACTGAACCCTCTCGGTCCTTTTAGTGTTAGCAGTATGGTCTACTTGTTTCTTGCAAGTTTAAAGCAGTGGATAGTGCCCGACACAAAGGGATTCGTCGTTCTTGTGCGAAGGCTCGCCATATTTTTACGTCAAATTCCCGATGTCAATCGAACCATGGAAGCTCATCTTTATCTTACTCGTATATGTTATGAAGACTGCTATTTTGTACAGTTGTGACCATTTGAACATCATCTGTGTGACATTTAATTGCTTATTATTCAACTGGCTTGTCTTTCTCCAATTCCTTCCTTTGTTTCTTTAATTTTCCAGCATTATTATTATTGTTATACACTGCCCTACCATCAATATTCGGACACCCCTCCATGGGTAGGAAAACAGGTCCTATGCATTCAACACGTCACCGAACCTGCTATAAATATGCAACTGTGCTTCGAACAGACTATTGAAAAAGTGGGCATGCAAGATGACACGTTCAACAGATTTGATCACCTCAACAAATGCGAGACGCCGATTAACATGGTATAAGGAGCGCGAATTCTGAACTATATAGCAGTGGAAAAAAGTCCTATGGACAGACGAGTGGAGGTTCGCACTCTATCAGTCTTGATGGCCGTTCCTAGGTGCAGCGAATGCCAGGGGAACAGTTCATTCCTGATTTTATAATCTCAACATTGAAGTTTGGTGGAAGCAAACTTCAATGTTGTCATGGTATGGGGTTCCTTTCGTGGTTTGGCTTCGGCCCATTAGTCTGTATCAATAAAACCATGAATGCTGTGCAATACCAGGCCAGCCTGGACTTCCAACTTCCAACATTATGGCAATACTTCGGGGAAGGCCCATACCTGTATTAGCAAGACAACGCGCCATGCCATACTGCTCGGGTCGTAACAGAGTGGTTTGAGGACATCGATGTGGAAAAGTTGGATTAGCCAGCCCAGAGTACTGGCTAATCCAACTTTTCTGAACTGACCTGAACCCTATCGAGCATCTTTTGGATGTATTGGATCGTCGGGTACGTGCACGTCGAGATCGCCGAAAGAATAAGGCCGAACTGGTGGCTGGGTTAAAGGCCAAGTGGAGGAACATCTGACATTTATTAAAAGCTGGTTGAGAGTATGCTGTGAAGATTGAAGGCCGTCATAAAAGTAAAAGGTTTCAGCACAAAATATTAAATGACACAATAAAAAACAAGCTCTTTTTTTTGTAAAAGGCAGGTGTCCGGATATTAATGGCAGGACAATGTATTATTTCTCCCTGCTGGGGTTGCACCCTGTGAAAGGTACTGGTACCAAGTTCACATGATGGTTGTTATGTCTGGTGTTACTGTTAGTCGATGAACTATCTGACTGTCCTGCAGGTGTTCAGTATTGCGACTTTCTGGAGTTCCTGGTATGTGTTCTCTGGGAGACCTATTGCTGCTGGGCTGTTATGTAGGGTCTTTAGCACCATACCGATGGTTGTCACGATGATCGGGATGATGGTTAATTGTTGCATATGCCACTTCTGTTTGACCTTCTCTCTTAGGTCCGTGTACTTCCTGATCTTTTCCTCTTGGGTTTTCTGGAGGTTTCCTGTGTTGGGTACCGCTATGTCAATCAGATAGGTAGTCTTTTCCTTCTTGTCGACAAGGGTTATGTCCGGTCTGTTGTGCGGATTGTCTTATCCGTTAGTATGGCGCGGTCCCAGTACAGCTTGTGGATTGGGGTCTCTACTACTGCCTGGGGTTAGTACTTGTAATAAGGAACACTTTCTTTGATCAAGTTGTATTTCCTCGCTAGGTTCTGATGTATTATTCTAGCTCATATCTATGATTGTACTCAGTCTGGGTGATCACATTTCACCCCGCTGTTGATGTGTTGGATCGTTTCTGAGGCCAGGTGGTATCGTCGACATGTGTCATATGGCACTGCCGGCTCCTTTGTGATATATTTTCAATAGTTCCTGCTGTTGATTACCTGGTCTTGGATGGTGAGCACGAATCGTTCAGTCTTGGGGAAGAGCATCCCTTGAGCCATGCCTTGGAAGCCATTTTTATGTATTGTTGTTATTATTATTATTATTATTATTATTATTATTATTATTAAATCTAATATATACTATAGGCATATGCTAGTTAAAGTATACAACAGAGCAGTATACAGTACATACATACTCGTATACATAAGATTATAAGCATTAATTTGTAAAATGTTTAAAACTAAATTATACAATAAAGTACAGTGATGTTGTTTGATTAGGAGGTCAGTCCAAGATGGCGCATTATAGCCTCAGACGCTGATGCGCCGTAAAACAAACAAACAGTCCAAGACTAGGAAAATAATATAAAATGTTCATTGCTTTTCTATAATCCCCTGTTGTGAAAAAGTCATAAGAAATATCACATATAAGTAATCCATCAACCAGATAACTGGTTCCAGAAAGCCCTATTTGTCATAGTTCTTTTAAAGAAAGAGTTCTGTTCTTGGATATCTGTAATCTTGATGTACGATGTGGAAGGTAATCATCTATGTCGTAGCTGCCGCCCGGATTTATCATGAAAGTTAAGATGGCATAGGAGATCTGGAAGATAACTTGATCCAGAGAAAATATGATATGGCAGTATAAGGTCCAGGATAGTTGTCTGTGATTCCAAAGATTGCAACTTGAAGTAGGAGCATAGATTAGGATAGAAGATTCGATGATAGGACATAGGATTGCGCCTGAATTTCATTTGAAATTATTCTATTTGCTGTATCCAAGTTGTACAGTGAGGACTCCATGTCATACTCCAATATATCTTTTATAGCTTCATGGATGTATTTAATTTTAATATTAAAACTGCTTTTACTTATTCTGCATAGTCAGTATATCCGGAGTTTAATTATCCTGACGCTCAGGGCTTTTTGAAAATGTCCTTTGTGTGTGTGTTTTATTTCCTATTCTTGTGACTGATGCTCGTTTTCTCCACTTTCGGGCCGTGCCGTTCAAAAGTAATTCCAAAAGATGTATGTTGTTATTGATTGACTAATTAGCTGACGTTATTTTAGTATTCGTCCACAGTGTAAGTTTTAGATTAATTTGCAGGGTGTGGTTATAATTATCCTGTCCCATTGAATGCCTCTAAGTAGAGAACGTACTATAGCATCGTAAGTTTAAATCAAAAATTCTTTCAGAATTTCGTAACTGGAAAATTCTGATATTGTGAATGAAGGGTATCAAAACCGCGCAGAAAGAAGATTTTCACGAATAAAATAACAGATTATGGGGTTTCGCATCTATTGCAGACACAATGCACGCATTATAGAGATCAGATTGAATGCAATAATCAGATTCGAATATAAGTTGGATGAGAAGAGAAGTGCTAACGGTGGCTGGCTTCATACCCTGTGCAACCTTGCCAGTATTCCTGATAATACGATCCTTCAGCAGTATGTTGAACGTTTTCCTGGTTGACTTGTCATTTAAATAATTCAATAGTAAAACGTCATACGGGCTCGAGATCAGTCGACCAGAGTGTCGGTTCTTTGGGCAGCTGACCTGATGTAGCTGTTAGTGAGCACATTCCACCCTGTGGGAAAAAGAAACAAGGAGAAGAATAACATAGACAGAGAGCAGCTCGCATTTGTTTATTCCTGAATTATTGATATTGAAGAATAAATACACTTACTTTATATACTATTACGGGACTGCCCTATAGATTTCGAGGAATTTACAACCACCAGAAATGTTCGGTCCATTGTTAAGCATTATATCTGGTACTTAACAATGGACCGTGTATTTCTATGGCGTCGTGCAGATTTGAACACGCGATGCGTGGAATCCTCTACCCGCACGCTGAAAGTGGCCGGCCGCCTTCTTCCGGACTCTAACACCAAATGCCCTATTTTGTAAAGGTTATCTCTAAAACAGAGCATGACTGAATAACTTTTGGGTGTGTGGTCTTGTTCAAATACAATTGTATTTCTATCCACGAAGAAGAATCTTGTGAACCGTCAAGAGCAGGAATGAATTATGTTCTTCACGTGTAATCTGTATCCAAATCACATCTGCACTATCACCCCTCAAACGCATGGATGCAGTGCGCAAATCGCGAGATGATTAAAATTATTTCGTAATCTAAGTATCGCTTTTACTTATCATTCATAAGATGAATGATTAAACAAGCCGAAGCAACGCATCACGGGGAAAAAAACTCAGAACTTATATTAATTGTTTATTACTGGAACAAAATAGGCGAATCTACATCCATAAAACCTATTAATCTGCGGGCCATTATGATAATACCAGATATGTGCTCTCGAGAGGTGTGTGTGAATAATTTCCGAGCTATATGCGTTCCTGTAGTCAATTACGCGGCTATCTTTACACCAGCGCACTACGCATCACTTTGCAGATATATTGTCCATGGAATAATGGCCCGAGAGTATTCCACCACATCGTTTTCTGTGGCCATTACCGTTTAACCCGTTTTTCTATTCGCTAATATAAAGGCCCGATCAAAATAGTATTTCCTGGGTGTACAAGGAATCGTGATTCTGTAATTCGTCCCCCTCCCCTCCTCTATTAAGTACAATTGCCTTTGGTCACAGTAAGGCGCCGACCTCCTCTGTGCCAGACGGGATAATTATCCGCTATAGACGTCATTATGCGTATTTGGCGACAGATGAACGTCCCTTATGACATCTGCGTCCTTGAAGTTTTAGCAGCCACGAGAGCATGGATGTGCTTTCAGAAATTTCCTAAATGGTTAAGTGATAAAAGCATTAAGTTTTAATTTCTGCTCTGGAACTTTGAACTACAAACTGTCCTGTTTGAAATTGAGATGACAAGAAGACTTATGACTCTCCGTTGACGTTTCTCAAGGCTGCAGTGAGCGAATGCCGAGCAACTTCGTTCGGAGCTCATCCTTTCACAAAATAGCTTAGATATGATCTGTAATGAACTGATACTTACAGCCCACGTACGAAAAGTAGACTGTGGTGGTTGGATCAATTAAAAATAGAAAACACGGTGTGTTTAAAGTTGATTTCGAAACAGCGAGTTGTCTAATATTTTTTTTTCTGTACACGTGGCTCTTTCTGTAACTTCAACAAATGGCTTTTAAGAGCATTTCATCTCTTTTCTGTATATCTAGGAAATGTTTATTGTTTTATAAAATATCTAATGGATTTTAAGATGGCAAAAGAAAACTTAAATTTCAAATAGGGCGCACTGTAATAACATTAACTTCATTAGCTAAATCAAGAGACATTGTCACATAAAAAAAAGCTTACATAATCCCCAGCTGTAATCCGTTTAACGTAAGGAGGTCAATATTTGAATCTTAGCTTATCCTTAATTTTCTTTCTTCCCACGAATGCATACAGATTTCTTCTTAATTAGTTTTAAATAACTAATACTTTAAAGTCTCATCTGTGCTTGGAAAATAACCGGAAATGTTATTTTTAGGTTCTCGCAACTGGGATCATAGTGTGGAGAGAATCATTCAGTTCTAATTAATGAAATCATCCTCTTGAATTCTTCGTTTTGTAGGGGATTCTATAGTATGGCAGCGTACTTAATCCTTGAAAGAATATTTAACTCAGCTTTTAGATAGATATACTGTAGAAGCTTTTTCTACATTTGGTTAACTATGTCAAGCCAGTTTTTGAGTCTCTCTCACCATGCATATGATATACCAAAGCCTCATGGCCTTATTTTCCCTTGGGAAATGACGAATCTTCCCCTTCACTGAGGGTTTCACTGATCTCAATCTGTTTATACATCCGAGATATGTTTGTATTTGTATGTTTTTTTGTTTTATGTAAAATCTGTCTCCATCCATCCATCCCCGTTTCCCTTTTTCTATCGGATGAGTCCCGTCTCTTTAATTCTATTTGTTCCCCAACATCGAGTGAGCAGACGAAAAAAATCTCTCTATTATAATTCAATTATAGGCAACATGAGCGAAACTACGTTGGCAGAACTTTGGCTGATATTTTCTTAAACTGTTGTACTTTTGTTGGTTGTTTTTCCTTACTGATCTCCATCTCGTGTTTCTTGAAGGCACCCACACTAGTATACATTTAAAACGGGTCAGTTTCTACCATCAGTGGAGTGGTATAGCGTTAGGAACTGTGGAATTCTGTTGGAGTTTGATAAATACGATCAAGCTTGTTGGGTTCTTTCAGAGATGCTTAAAATATGTTCTCAGCAGCACTAGCGCGTATTGTGAGGGACAAAAAAAAAACCCTCCTAAACTCTCTCTCTCCCTCTTTGTTTCTCAGAGTCTGAAAAACAACCATCGGCAATTTATCCTTGGGCAGAGAACTTTCGGCAAATTGCCGCATAAGTTTTAAAAACTTTGTCAATTTTGCCATCTGCTGCGTATGCTGTACTACTATTTACAAGGGGGGGGCGGTTTATTCCTCTCTCCAAAGCCAGTGTAATTCGCCAGACCGTATTAAAAAATACTTCGCTCCTTCCCCGATTTTTTGTCAAGTAAATGTTTGTGTGTTTTATGCTTTGTGTTGTCGATCTCCCTCTTAAGGAAATCTGCCCGTTCCTCGGTTTAATCGCCTATCGACCTTCACACTTAACAAAGAAAAACGCCACAGAAAAGAAACTCGTCTCACTATCGAATAACAAAAACCTAATTAAACCTTCAAATAGGTGCTCTTTTTGCTCTTTTTTTTTTCCTTGCGTGTTATGGTTCGATGGGCAGTTTAATTTGCGCATTAGTCTGATAGACGACGGAGGAGAGGGAAAAAAATCAGGGTAGGGAGTGATTTGGTTTGCAAAAGCACAAATTCCAGTCGAGTGCACAGTCGGGCGCAAATTAGTCAATAGCGGATTCACCACAACATCACCATCTGCCGCTATCTGGACACAAATATCTACTATTGTTCGCCATAATAACTCGTGTGGTTAATACAGAAATTCCTATTGTTATGCCCTAATTACTCTGGATGAGCTACACAAATCGATACGCAATCGATACATTTGGAAACGGGTTTAATTATTTTCGCTAGATTAAACTGTTTCGAATTTGCGCCGGCGTGTTGGAGGCGAGGTCGCCACTGTACCGAGGCTTCTGAATTCGGCAGAAACTCCCTGAATAAGTGGCATATCACCCTGGCTTTATTATCTTCTCTACCAAATTAGTTTCTACTTTGTGAGGGGGATGAGATGTTTAATCCCACTCAAAACAGTGTCCGTTTTATAAAACCCTTCGCTGAAATCCCGAAATTATCACGATTTATAACGCTGTCGCTTCTCCGCTGAATCATCGGTCTTAGTGAGCGAGGGTCTCCTTGGATATCAGGGAACAGGTTTCGCGGAATGAAGATGATTTGAATTGCTAAAGGGGACAGGTCAGTCCAGAACGTATCCGAGTGAAATTAGCCAACTAAATGAGTCCCTACGATATTCTCATTCTGTTCCGTAACTATACGACCACTGTTTGAGGTGATAATGCGGCTAATCAATGGGGAAATTTCTATTGTCACGATCTCATTACAGCTGATGACCTACAGAAATAGACACTTGGAAATTGTGGCTTAATCATTTATGTAAATCGCCCGTTCCCAATATAGACGTGTGCGACAGAAACTGAAGCACAGATTGTGTGGAACACCGCATAAAGTACAGCACTAGGATTCGGTGTCCATTGATGACCCCCTTATTCCCTACAGCTCCGCACAAGTCGTTCTCATTTATCATTTGAACGTAGTCACCACCCTTGACTTGGCTCCTTAATTAATCACCCCTTCTCTCTCTCTTTCAGTGTTTGCTTAATTTCGTTACAGCACCCAAACCACTTAGCTTTTTGCATATAATCTATTTATGTTTTCTCTTTCTCTCGTCCCCACCCCCAGAATTTGGGTCGGAACCCAACCCATCTATATTCGTTTATCCATTGACTGTCTTTTCTGAAGCTGACTTTCCTAAAACTACTCGGTCACACCCCATAAATTCGAGATTTGATGCTTTATGGATGTTGCGTGAGGCGATTACAGTTCTATTTATAGGTCAAGGCTGTTTCAGGTGCCTGAGTTCTCTCTCTCTCGTTTTTTTTTTTTTTTTGGAAAGCACGTAATTTCTCTGAAATTTCTACGCTAGCGTTTGTAATGCATTAAAATACGAGTGTCAGAAAATGTAGCAAAAAGCTGACCAAAACAGCTTATTTATGATTACATTACCCTGGACATTTTTGTCTTAAAGATGAGAACCTGCAAGTTAAGTTCAAGATAGTATTGTGGTCTTATTTTCTTCCTCAGTGCCTGAAAACCTCTTCCCACAATGGTCTCTGCTCAAGCGATAGATTTCTACACTGTAGATTTAGTGTTGGCGTGCTAGAACTTCAGGGCCGCCGAGTTTTGGAGGCTCTGATATTCCCACAGACTACTATGTGAAATTTGATAAGGAAGTGGAAGACTTGTTTATCATATTATGGACTTTTAAGGAAATGAAAGCGTTGAATCGCAAAAGTGTACTGCATATTTTGATAGAAAGAGATTATAAGGTATCTATGAGCGTGCATTATAGATTATGGGCGTTTACCATACACGGGACTTTTTTTTTATCAGGATGGTTTCATATAGAGATTTCAGATGGCTTCACTTACAAATCCATGATCACAAAAGTTTTCATTTCCTTAAAAATGCATAATATCATAAGGAAGTCTTCCACTTATTAAATTGGCATTGGGAATGCGTCCTCTGGAGAGATGAATCTCAAAATGACGCTGCTTCCATCTAATGTGAGCCTGGAGATGCGACGCAATCAAAACGAAATGCATTGCACCAACTGTGAAGTCCATTGATGGATGGAAATGTGATGATCTCTTTCGTGGTATGGCGTTGGTCCACTGATATTCCAGACAATGTTGCCCTTTCTAAGTTCATGGAATTTTATGATAAATGTTTCAGCAGGACAATGTATAATTATTTTTTTGAAAAGAACAGGAAATGGCCGACTTAAGGTGCCAATCATAACTGCATGGAGGATTTGAGGGATGTTTTTTGTGGAGAATGATGAAGTATCTCCAATTAAACTGGCCCAAAAGATAGCATGTTTCTTTTCTCCACAAAACTCGAATTTTTCATCCAGAAAAAAAATAGCAAAGCGCCCAGACAACGCACGTTATTTACAGAAATAACACACATCGGTGGATGGGGTTGTTCTGAGATAACCCTACTATGAAAAATTCGAAAATTGATGCCCAGAGTTGAAATTTGGTTGTCTTCTGTACTGAAAGTTAAACCTGTGCCATATTAAAATTGTGCTTTTTGCAATTATATGGATGTCTCTTGGTGTCTAAATATGTTTTATAACATACTATTCTTTGCTTTTTTTATTTTATTGCGTGCCAGTTACCTATACGGAAACCCTGGCGAATAGCACAGCGACAAAGATTGATGTTCTTCCATGCAGCGTTTTTAAAAGGGACTGAATTTGAACCTCACTGTGAGAGGGAAGAATTTTTATGGGCTTTTTTAAACCAGAGAAGATTAGTGTTAGGTGGTTTTCTTATTCACTAGAATTAGAGAACTAGTATTTTAATATCTTATGGCAATTGGACCATAGAATTCACACAGTTCATAGACATGTAAATACATTGACTCCTGGCCTCTTCTGCTTCTAATCTAAACCAGTCCATCCTTAGACGGAATTTTCAAAGATTTGCTTTTTTCGTCGTTTTGGTAATCAGATAACATCATTTCAGGACATGAAAGTTCAGCGCAATATATTTCCAAAATTAGACAAATTCAAAAGATTTCGGTATTTAAATTCAAGTAAACTTGGAGGCAAAGAACTATAAACCTACAGGAGCTGGAAAAGTAATCTAATAAAAATTATTTTCTCATTGATGAGAAAAGAAAAATGAATATCCAAATTACACTTCGTTTAGTGGTTAGTCTGTAAATAAAACAAAATGCTCGATTTGATCCATGAAAGATTTTTAAGTTTAGTATTTTTGCGAAGGCTGTCCGATTTGCCCTTTGTCCTTTTTGTTCGTTTAGTTGAAAGCCAGCTTATAGAATTCAAAAGGAATTTAGAATCGGTTGAGAGGGATGTCTTGAAGTCCACTCTGATCAAAAATTCGATACCTTTATTCAGTAATTAGTAGGGCCATATTTTGCACAAATTACAGCTTGTACACTTCATGGCATGGATTTCACTACGTGTGTGAGGAAGTCTAGCTTCTGATTTGACCATTCTTCCACCAGGATATTTGTCAGCTGCTGTGTTGTGGTCGGTAGAGAACTGCGAAACCAACGCGTCCTTTCCAGCATATCCAAGGTATTCTCAATTGGATTCAGATCTGCAAATTAGGTGGCCAGATGGATGTTTGAAATCTTGGGAATGTTCTTCGAACCACTCAAGTGCAATTTTTTCATAGGGAATAGTTTTCTTGTCTTGAAATAATCAACCGAAATCCGGGTAAAGTGAACCATTTGCTGGTTCACTTTACCCGGTTCGTCAGAAGGATATTCATTGGAGGTATCACGACCTACTGGTATGAGCGAACTCAGCTCGTTCCAAATGTACCATGATACCACGTCCAGCTGCTTGAATGGTGAACACGAGATAGTCTGGATGCATGGCTTCATGCAGTTCACGCGACACTTTCACCTTACCATTGATGCAAAAAAGTAACATCTTTTTAAAATACAATCTTTATTTTAATATTCTAAGATACATCTTTGATATTCAGTGGCTTCCAGGGAATTCTTGAACTGAAACCCGCCTATATTATTATGCACATCCTAATGCAAGAATTGCATCATTTCACTCGAATTAAATCTATATCAGCACGATAAGTATGTACCTTAACCAGAAATATCCTAATTTCGTTTCAAAATAAATGCAATGCACTTATTTTTAATATTTTCTAATTACACAAAGCTGATATTACAAGAATTATCAAGTGATTTGAAATTTGGAATACTTTTCATGAATTATGGATTCATTTCTAATCGCCATGTCCGAGAAGAATCTGTGGTTCCATTGTGCGAATTTAAATTCGGTGTGATAGGAAACCCATCTCTATTCCGGTAAAGCTTAAAAAGCCCTCATGTTTTTCGAATAAATAATTCTCAGTTGATTCGTATTGAAAATCGTTTATTCTAATACGAAACCTCTCTTCATAGAAATGGTAGAACTCTCATATTTCTAAACGTGAATCGATGTTGCAGGCCTCAATTGAAATTGATAAGCGCATCAGTTAAACTGTAAATAAACTATTCTCAAATCGACAACTTCGAATCACCTAAAAAGGAATATTTACCATGGATGTGTCAAAAAAAACTGGTCTCAACCGATACTGTTGTCATCTTGCTTCTAGTTTGGCCTTCGCTAAGAAAAAGAAATGCGCAGACATGTAGATCCTGATGTGTCAGACTAAGCACTCCTCTTAAATATTTTTATGCCCAGATAAATCCAGTAGATATTTCCGACTATCACATGACACTCGAGGCCATTCCAAATAGAAAAAGTAGGAGGAATTAGTTTCTATAATGGATTGAATGGTTTCTTTGGAATTTCAGAAAGTTTCCCAGCACATCGGTGGAAATCAGCGATTAGGGATTAATTTTCATTTAGCAGGCCAGCCTGACTTGAATCATTTTATATTATTCAAGTATCTCAGTAATATGATAGCTATGCTTCAGAATTTGCATGAATTCTCTACAGAAAGGACAGTAACCGTTTCAGGATAAACGACGCGTTGTTTTAGCAGAGGATTGGAGTGCTTGACCTGAGAAGAAAACAAAGCAAGCAAGCAAACAAACAAATAGAGATTGAGGGAGATTGGCTGTGACACATCGAGGAGAAAGAGGTGTACTAATGAAAATTTGTTACACTATTTCTGCTTTAATCGCTCAAGTGTAAACTATTATGCGAAGTTTTCAGTGAGACTAACAAATCCTTTGGGAGGCTGCTGACAATTACTCTAACCATACAGCGTGTCCATAGTCCAATTAATCCTGATAGCACTAACATTTATAGCAACCACTTCCCGTTCCAAAATCCCCATGAGTTGCTGGCCATATCGTTCTAGCTGCTATCCATTGTAACTAGGCAACCTAGCGAAATGCACAACAACGAACCAGGCGTGAGTCGCTTGCGCTCTCCCTCTCTCTCTCTCTCTCTCTCTCTCTCTCTCTGAGAGAGCCACAAGCTCAAGCACACGTGCCGAGAGCTCATGTTACTGGCAATTAGGTGTTGTTATCGCTAGTGGCCACCCTGCAGTCGTTGTGGCCTTATATCCATCACCGCAGACAGCTTCCCCCCCAAGTGGAAACAGCGAAACGTAGGCTTGCTTCCCCACGATACCTAGTGGACTAGGAGAATGGGCAATGGAAGAGCGAGTGATACGTCCCGGTGTTTTATGGTTCTCCCGGTGAAATAATGTAACATCTGTATGTCGAGAACGTAGGCCCGAGCAAGTGGGAGAGATGTGGACGTTACTTGACTGTCGGGACTTGCATTCTTTCGCTGCTAGCCCTGTGCATGCTTCCACCGGGTCCGATTCAGCAAATAGTATTAGCAATCAATAGCGGAGAAACGCTATCGGATATCCCCGATATAGCATTATACGATTGTGGGACAGCAAAGGAACGTCACAGATGGCGCTGCACATACACTGGACCGCTTTTAACTTTGGATCTCCGCTTCTGGGATTTCTTCTTTGCTCGTATACATTTTCTTTAGAATTTATCTGCGTGTAAGTAGGGGTAGTTTCTTGTATGAAGCCAAAAATATCCTTCTGGTCTAATATTTCGCGTGACAGAAACGACTCCATAGAAGAAACAGAATTTGGCATTGCTCGTAGTGAGGTCAGATTAATAATAATACCGATATTGTTCATGGTACAGCAGCTGTCCATCCTTAGCTTCTGTCACAGTTTACTTAAGGAAAGAGCTCTCCCTGTAAGAAAGGAACAATGCAATGTTTTCTTTTCTTTTATTCTTGGTCCCCCTCCCTCTCATTCCCAGAGAGAGAGAGAGAGAGAGAGAGAGAGAGAGAGAGAGAGAGAGAGAGAGAGAGAGAGAGAGAGAGCAACGAATATCCCAACAAGAAGCCATGCTCTTTGCAATATACGTTGCATGTTTTCTTCTGGCATTTCTTTTCTCCTTATTACTATCTACTATCCCTTTATTTCTTTTATTTTCCTCTTTCACTCTTACAGAGTAATGAAGATCCAAGCAGAAAATAGTGCTCTTTGTAGTATACATTGCATATCAAAACTTTTACTTTCGGAACCCCAATTTTAATGTACATAAAGATACAGGCGTGACAAAATTCTCATATGTGAAGGTAGTTTCCCTGGAAAGCTTCTCTGTAATGTTGGAAAACTCATTTCTCTGCCAACTTGGAGAAACAGATTTTGTGACCGGGATTGGACCTTCTAGGACACGAATCTCCAATTAATATCGAAACTGAAATTAAAGTAGACCGTACGTACGACTGGGTTTCCAACACTTTTGCGTCCTCAATCCATAAAGTCCCAAAGTACATCGTTGGAGATAAATAACGAAGTCCATTTGAGGGAAACAAACCTCGTCTATTATGCAGACCAAATTACATGCGAGATAATGCAAAATAGATTGAAAGCGAAATCGTAGGGAGAAAGCGGGCGACAGAAAGATACGAAGGAACTCATTTTGCCGATAAGAGCAGCTTGCGATAAGGAAAACATAAGACGAAACAGTCTTTAAAGATGGCTCGTCACAATGACCCAAGGTAATGAAGACGCGATAGAAAGGAACCAAAGATATTTCAGCAGAACGAATAAAAATCAAGATTAGAGAAGGAAGGAAGAGAGAAATGTCTGCAGGTATCATTACACGCTATTTGAAAGTCACTCGGCATCAGTCGACAAAAAGCGTATTCGAATCCAATAGAAAGAGAAGAAAAAAAAAACTTTTGAAATACTCAGTTACGACCTGTGCGTTGCACGAGATGCTTGACAGTTGTTTGAAATGGCTGTCAAGCCGTACGGTCCCGCTCCTAAAACTGTCGTCGGGGTAGTCGAAGCACATAATGTCACGCTAACGGCATGATGTTGAGATGATAAGCAAGGAAGAAAAGGGGCCTGGATGTCGTTGTGACGCTGGTGCGATTGATATCTTCGAACTGTTCAAATGGGAGTGAATGGGGGAGCTGGCGAGGGGTGGGATGGAGAGTGTTGTTCGTTTGCTGAACGGAATACGAAACCTTGTTACGGCAAGTGTCAATTTCTAGCCGAGGCCTATTTAATAACACGTGAGTCTCCATTTAAATGGACTCAAAGACGATAGGAGATGCTTATATCGTGCGAGACGGATGACAGATAGGCTGAATGCATTTGTCGTCGAGCAGCGGGACTCGATGGTTGGTTTCATGTTATTTCGCTGTTTTCCATTCCTGAAGTTTCGGTCATTCTAGAAGAGCTTTTTCGAGAAAGCGAATCTGTCATTTATTCGTTAACCCCCCTCCCATCCACACACACCGAAATTACGAAATATCAACTTTGATAAAGTGACCCGAGGAAAATCAATCCGCAGCGCTTCCACTAAGATTTTTCTTTTATTTAGTTTTTTTTTTTTTTTTTTTTGATAACTCAATTCTTTGTTTGTTGCCTCCCACGTCAGTGACTTGTCGGTGTGGACCTCATTGGTTACAGTTGTATTAACAAAAATGGAAGGGGGCGCGTAAAAAGTGATCGATCAACCTAACTATTCGAAGTACGGAACCCATGGGGCAAACGGCAGCACCACCTGCTGCCTGTCTTCCAGCCTGTGGTACCATCAGCGGAAATGGGAATACCACCGGCTGCCTTTCTTCTATTCAGCGGTTCAAAATTACAAAGGGGAAACCCTGAACGTAATGGAGTTGGTTTGAACCCTGTCGAGCAGAGTACATTTCCTTAAGGCACTGCATATCGATGAAATAATTATTTTAAAACGCTGCTGGATTCTAAAATATATTTTTTTTATTTTAAAAATAATAGCAAATTTTGTGTTTATACTCCTGGACGAGCATACAGTCAGATGAGTTCACAAGATAGAGAGATACAAGAAACAGCGCCTTATTTAGTAGTCATGCGGGCTTGAACTATTGTCACTCAAAGCACGTGTACTTGTGTACCCTGGCGCTTGACCATTCGGCCACAGGGGCCTTCTTTGCATTTTTTGTAATATTAATATAATTATATAAGGAACATCGATACTTTGGAAAGCTGCCAAACTGTTATTGAGAGCCGAAAGTTGAAAATCCAACTGGAATAAACAAAAGAAAATGAACATCCTTTCACTGTATTTCGATTAAACTAACGTAGAAGTTGTTACAGAACAAAAGTTGGAAAACAAACTGAATCCGTGTAATAAGTGATTCACTCAGCTGTAATGAAATGCACTTTTCTCTGAACAGATGCAAATGATATGACCCTGTTTTCCCGAAGAGTTTCTTGTTGATGGTTTTTGTGGTAAAACAGCCAAAGCTAAGACGTTTGTTGTGTCCATAAATTATAATCGGTTTTTCTGCTTTGCTATATGGGAAAAAATGTTTTCTTTGGGGGGGGGGGAGAGGAAGGGACCTACAACTGTCACAAGAGTGAGTAACTCGTTCATGGTGAGAATATAGCCCATTAAATTCCTTCCCATCCTGAGTTTCTTATTGAATACGTCAATGAAAATCGTTTTACATAATTATGAAATTAGTTTTATTCCATCCTCTGAGTTCGAGGGCATTAATGAGGGAACGAGTAGATTAATCTCGAAGATGGTGGAGTTGAAGCCCTCTTCTACTCTCTTAGCAGCCTCGGGCACCTGTTGTATGGCATTTTCCCCGGGAAACTTGAGTTTTTCATCCCAGGCAAGAAGTAAACCATCGAACACACGCGATTTGAAGGCACAATTTGCTGACGCCTCGTGGCTTTAGTTGCCTGAGCGCAAACTCTAAACAACCAACCAACCCTCTCTCTCTCTCTCTCTCTCTCTCTCTCTCTCTCTCTCTCTCTCTCTCTCTCTTTGCTACTTAAAAGAATCAATTCTTTTGTGCCGTTTTTCTACATTTTTTTTCTTTCTGTATATCCGTCTATTTAAGATTTCTCTTTTTCTTTCCTTTTGTCTGTCTATCGTATCCCTTTATATATTTAGTCATTTTCTATTCCGCTCTTTCCTGGATCCATTCTCTCCCTTTCTGCGTTATTTATTATTCTAGACTTGTCTGTGGCCCAACTCCTTCCATTCAAGCCATTACTCACTTGTGGACGAAATTCTGAAACTCACCCCTGGCTACACTTAGTAATTTCTTCTCCATTTTCCCTACTAAATGACCACTTCTGTGTACTACTAAACCTCGCCGACCAGTTCGGTTGAAAAGCGTCTACCGCACACAGTATCCTCTCTTGCAACACCCCACTGGGTAAATATCAAGACTCATTACAAAAGAGGACATTAGTAACGGACCAGAGATTTAATATTATCTGGAAGCCACTTTATGGAAAGTTTTGATGGCGGATGAAGGGTGGGTAATGAGATGGGGGAGAATACCATCCAGCCGGTCGATGATATCTTTGGAAAGAATATTCAACTGTCATTGCTTTTGATCCATTTGAAAAAACTTCAGTCGGAAACTGCAACTGGAAAGTTTTTTTTTTTTTCTTTTGAAACACAGTTTGAAAAATCTTTCGTTACAATACATTAATGATATCGTAAAGCTCTGTTAGCGGGGGTTTTAGGGTATAATAGTATGTTCCCCCAATTAGCTGCCATAGAACTGTACATAAAAAAAAAAAAAATTACAAGATATAATACCTACGTTTATACTTAAGTTTTTTTTTTATTAATCATAAAAGCGCATGTTAAAGGTGGAATTTGCTAAGATGGGTGCTCCTAGACCAACCTCGTGAATTTGTTGGCCACTGGACAAAAAGATCAAATTTTAAACCATCCATTATCCAAGATAACCCGGCTCTCCTCTTTGTGTACTAAAAGCGCGATGTCTAACCGCAGGAAGATTCAATTTGCCTTCTAACACAAAGTCCAGCTTAGGATTGGAAGGATGCTTACAAAATAATTGCCTGTCGCCAAGAATCCCTCACAAGGGTGAATTCTAGGTCAACTCTTAAAGCCGCTATCTTCCCTTCTTGACACAAAGAAACCGAGAGAAGTTTTCCGACAAAAAAAGCGGCTCCGGGTTTAAAGTAGTAATCACTGCGAGCCGATCTCCACACTAGTAGACGAACTGATAACCCCCGTCTCTTCCACCCAACAAAGTTCCTTTTGGTTCGGTCACTCTTTTCTTGCTCGTGCTTACACCTCTACACACGTCTATCCGGCAGTCAGATAATGTGAAATTAATGACTCTCCTCGATAGCTGGAGTTGTGCTACGGCATCGCCCCCCATTCTTATTTCTTCCCGTCCCCCTCTCATCCTCCCCATCTTCACGGCGTCGAGATAACTCGGTGACAGCATGACAAGATATCTGGCTGGGAATTAATATTCTCCTTTTACATACTACACTCGGGGGTTGTCTAGAGGATAGAGATCTTGCCCGCTCAACAGCAACAGTTTGGAAAAGGCAGCGGCTTAATGATTGGCTGTTGGCTGCAACACGTGCTGGTGACATACCGTCGTGAAGTAACGCACTACTATGTAGTTGTCCAGGAAAAGCAAACGATTATTTTTGGTGCGCTGTTAGCATTCAACAACCCCAAGAGATCCCCTCTTTGTTTTCGTCAGACGTGGTGTTCCCTGTACCACTTTTCGGTTATTATGAGGCAGTGTTTGAAGAGGCGGCCATAAAACAAATTTGGAAAAGTCTTAAGATGCGAATTTGAGATCGAAAATAAAGATAAAATTGCATAAATAAGAATTATCTGCAAATATCGGCTTTTATATAAGGGCAGCGTATCCAAAGAGCTCGATGCTGTTAGGCCAGCGCGTTACTACGGCACAAATATATATTTATGCGGATTTGAAGGAATTTATGGTAGATTAATGTATTCAGAAATCTATTAGTGGCTAATAATATATACATGTGGTGTAAATATAAGCTTATAGCCACGTTCCCTTACGCGCATATTTGGAAAGCTACCCATCAGAATGTGCAGCCTATCCACAGCATCTTTTTAAACTTTAATAGTAAAGATTTTTGCTGATTTGGACTTATTCTTAAGGTGTTGCCATAAATTATATTTTGTTATGGAATTGTTTGTACTCTTAGTATAGTATAGTATAGTATAGTATAGTATAGTACTCTTAGTATAGCCGTGAATTAGGGTTGAAATTGAAAGTGTCTGCAATTCTGCCCAGACACGATAGGAGGGAATATATGATGAGAGCCCTGTCAATCAATTCGGCCCTGGAAAGATTGTGCAGGGCTCAAGGGGTAGAATTTTTTCCAGCCTGGTCTGTACTTGTTAACAGGAGAGACTGCTTCTACAGGGATGGGATACACTTAAATAGAAAGGGTGCAAGAATGTTTGCTGATGCTATCGAGGCAATGTTAGGTGGGTCGGAAAACTGCTAGATTGGGGGGATACAAGGACTAATAGATTAACAGTAGTCACTGGCAGAGGTGAAAGTGATTCTTGCACTGCTTCTATTGGAATGAGCCGCAGCCTGGAAAATAAGATGCAGGATATTTCAGAGTCTGCTGGGAATCATTGGGGTACAAGTAAACACATGGGTTGTGTTAGGGTAGCTAAGAAAAAGAACAGGTGCATGTATACTTGTGTGTACACCAATGCTAGGAGTTTAGTAAATAAATTTGATGAATTTGAGGTATTGCTCAAAACTTCAAAGGCAGATATTGTTGGGATATCAGAGACGTGGTGTCACACAGATATAAGGAATGCAGAACTGGAATTTGGGGAGTACAATGTCTACAGAAAGGATAGACAGGATAGGAAGGGAGGAGGGGTTATGCTATTAGTTAAAAAACACATAAAATCCAAGGAAGTGAAGCCAGTCGACATCGATGGACAGGGCAGTGTCGAGTCAGTTTGGTGTGACATAAGCATGGGTAAATCAAAATTGAGAGTAGGAGTGTGCTATAGGCCTAATGACTCTGATGAGTATAATAAGATACTGTACAGGGAAATAGAATGGGCCAGTAAATCAGAGAGTCTTATAATGGGGAAATTTTAATTTCCCAGATATTGACTGGAATTTGGGGGCTGGTCACTCACACAGTAGCAAGGCTTTTGTGGATTTATTGGATGATTGTTTTCTACATCAGCATGTTCGGGAGGCAACTAGAGGGAGTAATACTCTTGATTTGATTATCAGTAGTGATTCTTCATGCATTAAGAATCTGCAGATAAATGAACCACTTGGTGGCAGTGATCACAGTGTGCTGAAGAGGGAGTTACTCAAAGAGGTAACTACCATTAGGGGTAAAGGGAAGGGGTATTGCTTTCGTAAAGGCGACTACGATGTACTGAGACAGTATTTAAATTCTATACAGTGGGATCAACTGATGATATTGCCAACAGCAAATTCAAAATGGGAAGCATTCAAAGAACTTATCGTGGAAGCTACTAGGCTTTACATACCAACTAAGAAATATTGTTCAAGGTTTAGGCCTAAATGGTTGTCAGATGAACTAATGAGGCATATGGCAGAGAAGAAAAATGCATGGGATACTTACAAATTAACACATGACACAGAAGCCTATGATAGATACAAGTTGATATGCAACCAAGTTACAAGGAGGTTAGGCAGGCGAAGGCAGATTACGAGAGATCCTTGGCAAGGGATGCGAAGAAAAACAGCAAAGAGTTCTTTACTTATGTAAACTCTAGAAGGAAGGGGATGAATCAGATTGGTCCACTTGAGATCGATGGGTCAACTGTTGATGACCCTGCTCGGGTAGCTAACAAACTAAATGAATATTTTGCATCGACATTCACACATGAGGAGTTATTCAGCGAGGGGAATGCCAGAGGTGTATTCAACTCTAGCAGTAAGCTAGAGAATCTTGTAATAACTGAGAGCAAAGTGGAGGAGAAATTGTTGAAGATAAACACAAGAAAGGCACCTGGGGTGGATGGGATCTATCCAGTTATATTAAAGGAGGCAGCAAAGGAGGTAAGCAAACCCTTAGCCATAATTATGAGAGCTTCCTTGGACTCAGCGGAGGTACCCATTGACTGGAGATGTGTAAATGTGACTCCAATTCATAAAGGAGGATCAAAGGCTGACACAAGTAATCATAGACCTGTGAGTTTAACTTCTGTTCAAGGAAAATTAATGGAGGCACTGGTGAAAGAAGCACTGCAGGATCAACTAGACAAGACTTCAGTTATAGCTAGGACACAGCATGGTTTTGTTAAGGGGAAGTCTTGCCTGACCAATTTGATTGGATACTATGATGCAGTCACAAAAGAACTGGATGCAGGGAATAACTTTGATATTATATACTTGGATCTTAGAAAGGCTTTTGATACTGTTGCACATGGAAGACTGCTGCACAAATTGGAGCAGTGTGGCATTGGAGGCAAGTTGCTGCTATGGATAAAGGGGTGGTTGAGGGGGAGAAGACAGAGAGTGGTAATCAATGGACACTGCTCATCGTGGACTAATGTTATTAGTGGAGTCCCTCAGGGTTCAGTATTGGGGCCTTTATTGTTTTCTGTATTTATAAATGATATTGATGATGGTATATCAGGCTTAATGTCCAAGTTTGCAGACGATACGAAGGTTGGCAGGGTTGTCAAGGACACTACTGACACTATGCTGCTGCAACAGGATTTGGAAAGGTTGAGCAGATGGGCTTCGAGGTGGCAAATGAAGTTTAACATTGACAAATGTAAAGTACTACATATGGGAAACAGCAACCCCAGAGCAACGTATCAACTCTGTGGTACTACACTGACAGTGGTAGAGAATGAAAGGGACCTGGGGGTGGTGGTGCAGGCAGATATGAAGTTCTCTGAGCAGTGCAGACGAGCTGCAAGAGTAGCTCAGGGTGTATTGTCAATGATATATAGGAATTTTTCTAGCAGGGATAAGGAGGTGATTATTCCCTTGTATAAGGCAATGGTCAGGCCACACCTAGAGTACTGTATACAGGCCTGGAGGCCTCATTTCAGGAAGGATGTAGAGCTGCTGGAACGAGTACAGAGACGGGCAACTAGATTGGTGAATGGGACAAAGGGGTTCTCTTACGAAGAAAGGCTTAAGTTTTGCAAATTACAGTGTCTGGAAACTAGGCACCAGCGGGGTGATCTGATAGAGGGGTATAAAGCCTTGAATGGTTTGAGCATGCTCAATGCTGATGGGATTCTTCCTCTAGCTCAGAAAAATCACCTGAGAGGGCATAAATTCAAATTGAGGAAAGACAGATGTAGGATAGATGTGCGGAAATTTGCCTTTAGCCAGCGGGTGGTTGGTGGGTGGAACAGACTTCCATCCCTTGTCGTGGAAGTTGATAGCCTAAATAAGTTTAAGGCTCAGCTGGACAGGTATTTCGAACGAACAGAGGGGTGAAGTGGAAGTGGTTATTTTTATTTATTTATGTTACTTTTTTTTTTTTTTTTTTTGGCTGATGCTGCATAAGCTTGCTTTCTTGCATCAAATGCCTCTACTAATGCTAATGCTATAGTTTTGGCCCTCTTCCAGATCGGCATTTTGCCGGTTTGGTAGGAGGAACAGGAAGAGCAATCTTAGGAAATTATCCGCGTATAAATTAATATCTGTAAACACTGGATAAGTAGAGAAATGTGTATATGTATATAATGATATATTCTCCAATAAATATGTTAAGGAAACTTCTGTTCTTCGCTGGTTCATCATTGGTAGGTTCGCACACACCATCCCAGCGCTGTTTTATCTCTGATATAATTGTGCATTTAAAGAGTCTATCGTACACAAATGAAAAGGTAACGGGTGGGGGTGTCTGCTGTGAAACGTAAACGAACTTTGGGATAATCATTTATGCACATTCTGAATTCTGAAACGCTGCCAACTCTATAAATACGTTATTGCGTGCCGAAGCCTCTTTCTCACTGGAAGCTGTTTTCACACGACTTTCCAATCGACACTCCCCTGCCATCCATCTCGTTCTGCACCTAATTATAATGAAGTTATTCGGGCAACAGAACTCTCCTTTTAATCCCAAAAATTTTCGCCCATTTGGACCGTAGACAAGATTACACTTAGAAGGCTTTTATTAACTTAGTGAAGATGAAAGGTGGAATTTTTGTCCCCACTCCCTCCCCCTCCCAGTTCCTGCAGTCACCGGGGGTCACGGTTTACCGTACTATAATGGAAAAATGACTCAGAAACATTTTAGTATCTGATGAAAATCAGATAGCGTCACTGGCTAGTGAGAAAGTAATCACGCATCGCATTGTTACCGGGGCGTTACTATGGTAACAGCATTAATACACTCCGGTGTCCCTTACCGCGGTTGGCTTGATTAGCGCCAGATAAACATAGATGTAAACATCATATTTCGAATTTGAACGAAAATAGCGTGGATGAAATTCGCTAATTTGTCCACCCTGTGATGGGCATTTCAAGCTCCACTTCGGACAGTTTTCTTCCCACTTTTTGCCAAAATTAAAATTATATATGCTTAAAAAGGCAGCCTTCCTCCCAGTTATAATCTGTGGTGTAGGCATGTGGTTCTTTAGGGCTGGTCTAGTTAAAAACAGCAAAACTAGATTCTGTCCAGCGTATCACATTGTTGACAATCACAAGGGCTTGCCGCACTGTCAGCACACTTGCCCTTCAGGTTATGGCAGGGACAGTGCCCTGGACTTGGAAGTAATCAGAAAAGAGGCAGATTCCAACCGACATCTTGAAATCACCTTAAACATGGAAGCTGGCGTGAAGAGAAAGAGAATTGCTCTCTTCCAAATATGGGAAGAAAACGTCAAAGGGGATGCCACTAGAAGATTCCTCCCCGAGGTATCTCTAGTTTCCCCAAGACCACTCTCTTGGTATGCCCTGGTATTTACTTCACCTTTTTTCGTTACAGGACATGGTAAAGCTAACACAACTTGAACTCATGCAAGTCCCTAGATGCACCTGTGGAGCTGACAAGGATTGGGCGCATATCCTTTCGAATTGTCCCGAATACCACAGCCACAGAGTTAACCTTATGACTAAACAGGGCCACTTGCACGTGGTGATAAGCACCTTGTTTATATGTGAAGATTCCTACTACATGGCATTTTCGGACTTTGCACAACAGGTTTTGACACTGGACGAAGGATCCAATTAAGCATACACTGCTTAATTGGAGCTCTCTGTTATGGCTGCTAGAGTGGACGTACGATTGTGAGCAGATGTAAGTTTTGAGTGATTTCCCATATCCAGTTGGAGCTCTCTATTACGGCCGCCATGGTGAGATCACGAATGATAGCAAGTGCAAAGGCTGTTCAGTCGGAGCTCTCCATCACGTCCGCTACGGTTAACTTATCGAAAGAAGACAGGCCTCACGTAGCGGAGTGCTCAGGAGCGTGAGTGCAGTAGCGCGCGCTCTTTGAGTGGACCAGAGTTCAAGCCCGCGGCTGTTAAATATGATTAACGCTTGTATTGATGATTTATCTAAACTCCACTTATCTGGTAGTCGTGGCAGAGTATAAACAAGAACAGAATAATGAAAAAAAAAACTCCCTTGTCAAACACTTCCCATTCACCCAGTTATTGTGGGTGAATCGCTAGTGTGTGTCTGTTTTGACAGGCTCCACCCCAACTTAACTATTGCATTGGAGAGAACAACTAAGGAAACCTCCTTGCTTGCTGATGCTATGCTTGTCTCCTCTTGGTGGCATTCAGCATGGTGTAGGATTTTCTGACACTGACTTCTGCTGGTCTGGCCAGTGTGGGATTAAACTTATGTACTGATAACCATAGCGACTATCTTCCTTTCCCCAACATAGGGCCCTTGGCCCTCTGACTTTGATTCCATCATAAGCCCGCGGATTTGGCCAGTCTCTCCCACCTCCCATCCCTAAGTTTTCACCCGATGAGTCCTACCGCTTTAAATCTTTCCCTTCTCTTAACAGTTCCCTCTGTGGAGGATGGGCCCCTTCACACTGTTTCTTTTAAGAATTGATTAATAATGAGAAACTGTATCGCGGGATATTTTAATGCAAAAAGACATCTCATAGGACCTGAAATTTCTTTCGATTGCAATACATTCTGAAAATCGAGCGATTAAGAATGTTGTTCACTTCATTGTAGTGTTTTCTGGCGATTTCACTCCCAAATCTTACAACCTTTTGCTCTTTTTTCCTTTATTTGATTTACCCTTTGAGAGAGAGAGAGAGAGAGAGAGAGATCTCGCTAATAATGAACCACTCTCGGAATTATTACTAAGGGATGAGACTCTAATGCTTGATAAGATTTCGTGCTTTACTTGAGGTTCTTAAACTTCCGGCCCTTTGCTCTTTTCCAAGAAACACTTCAAGACGAAACCGCAATGAAGACGTTATTTGATTAGCGAGGTCAAGATTTTATTGTTCTTTTCCGTTCTTTTATAACCTCGACAATGTTACCGGATTAATTCGAAGACTCAATTAGTCTCCACTGTTCTCTCCGTGTCTGTTACCTCATTAGGGAGCCCCCTAAAAATCGGTCCCCAGCTTATTGAACAAATTAAATAATATTCAAGTTTCTTTGCCATTGTTAAGAACCGCACTGCTATGATTTCTTGCCGAGAAGATGCTCGAAACGAAGGAATATAATTAGGAGGAATAAAAGAAGCATTTCTTGTATAATTACAAATCTTACACTCCTACTGCCTCCCAAAGAAATTAAACTACTCCTTGTCAATTACTTATCAAAACTTCGTGAGTACGAGGTGATTACCAGTATCGCGCAGTAGCTCAACTAAAAGTTCTACTGACTCCTTTTTTTTAAACGGAGAATGCAAACCGTTAATTAAATGCGCGTACAAATTTTTGTTTGTACATTGGTTAAAGTCCTCACCCTCCTCTCCATCAGAAGAATCTCACATTAATATCATTAACATTATGAAAAATAGTTGTCACTAATTAACAGGAATGATCCACATTTTAAATGTTGACTTTTAAACTTCGGGATTTCTTGAGTGCACGCGCTTTGGACTCTGAATAAACAGCAGAATAAAGCGGTGCTTTCACAGCAGAAATCAGCAGGGATGAGGATAAATATTTCTTGCGATATTTCAGCGTTGATATCCCCTACCCCAGCCTGTCCTGAGGAAACGGCAGAACTTTTTTTTTTCAGTGACAAGAATTTGGCTGTAAATCAACCCAACACGCATTAAGTCGGACGACAGCAGTTATCTTTGTTTGACCAGCACGTGATCGAGAAAATCCCTATCTCTGGGAAACGGTAATTACCGTTGTTAAACTCCGGAGCTCTGAAGCGTAACGGTCCAATGCTCGGAGTAAAATCCCGTTATTTGAGCTAAGCCTAAACTTATCAGAGAATAAGAGTCCGGGCTACAAGCACTTCAAGGACAATTAGGCGGACCTTCTCCGTTGGCCACACTTCATTAACTGTGGCAAAAGTGGCGAGAAAAATACCACCACGTGGTGGGGGGACCTTCTTATCGCGCGCGTTTAATCACGCTCATTAGTGGCTATAGAGGTAATATTTTGGGTGGACGTTTTGCCTATTCGAACAAAGGTCAGATAACATAAGAAACGGCGATGACTCTTGTCCTCGTGCAGCCTCTTTCACCACCTCACTCGGTGGATACCCCGATGAAATATACAGACTTAAATCTCCAACAGTGCTCGTTAAAACTTCTCTCTTTCGGCCTGGGAAGCCGAAGGTTCTATGCAGCATGCTTGATGCTTCTATAAAGCATCTTTTACTCTTCTTATTAAGGAAATTTATGGATGATTTCATTTCCCCACGTGATGATAAATTATCCCCGTCTGACAAGGAATGCGCTTCATCTATCATATTTCAGTTTTATTAACCTCGTCCTTGTAGCATTCTATCGGTGGCCCACCACCCGACATCCATTCACTTTTTTTCCTCGGTACTCCTTCCAGTTATATATCTCTCTTATCTCTCTACTCACTCTCCCCCCCCCCATATTTCCTTTGTTTTCTGTACCTTTTCTCTTTTCTGCACGTGTACTCTCCCTCTCTCTTCTTTTGGGGGTGGTGGATGCTAATGATTAGCTACCGGATCTCCTAGTTTTGAAAATGTGTTCTCGGATCCATCCAGAGTTTCTGATGTTATTTACTTCCATTCAGACTATCCTCCATTTCCGATCTAATTTCTTTATAATTTTAATAAAGACAACACTGTTAATTTACTCTTCTTTCAGCTTACACTGGATTCGCTCATTTTCTCTGATCCTTTTGCGCTTCAGAAGTTTTGGCTTCAGAACGTATTGTGATTTTTAGACATTCTGAAGACAGGATACGTTGCAGAATAAACTGTTTTGAATGAAAACTTCCTTTATAATCATAATGACGTGCCCTCTCTAGGGTGGTCCATTACTATTAGGTAGGATTGTCTGCGTGCATGCAAATACTACGCACAAAATAAACAAGGTAATGCCATAAATAGTAACGTAAAGATCCCCTGGAGTGCATCTTATTCACAATATTAAAATTTCTTGTGTGGTAATGAATATCTGAAACACCCTTCTTGGGATCCGATGCTGTTCTGAGTATGTTTTTAATCTGTACTAGCAAGGACCTTCATAGTAGTATATTAGGTCCACTAACCTAATACTTCTTTGGAAAACATCCACAACTTGATTCCTGTCGCAAGTTGGAATTAAACTCCATTTCGGGCTGTAGCAGCCAGTTTCAGATAGAGGCATAGTCCTCCACCCCATGGAGCATTCCAGTTGATGCTTCCGTAGAGAATGTACTAAATGTGTAATAAATGCTTTATACGAGTCTCGTATGAAAAGTTGACACAGTTCTATTCAGTAGTATTGAGTAGTAAGAAGTTCCTACGGAGGATCCAACAGCAAGTTCATCAGTATTTCTGAGGAACTGATTTGAATTACTTAACTAATTCATATTCAGTTGGTTAATACAGTGCCCGACTGGGAAACTCGTGTCATCAGAGATTTTTCTGTTGAATGTGAAGCATTTGTTTTTCCCACGCAAATGACAGATGGATCGTGAGGATTTTCAAGCAGCTGTCGGACAGAAATACGGCCAGTGGAATATTATTAGGATCGAATATGTTAGTCTAATGTTTAAGAACTAAGAGTTTACAAAGTTGAATGTAAAATTTTTGACAAATGCGATCCCTCACCGATTGGTAAGTTGCCTCGGGAATCTGTTCTGCGTTCTTGTAAGGTGGCTGATGAGACCCAATATGAGGATTCAATGTCTGTGGTGAAAATTGGAGTTATGGAGCACAACCGTCTTAAAAAATTAGGGCTGTAAATCTAGGATCATGGAATTAGTGTTTATTTTTTTCTTTTGATGAATCCAACGGTCTTTGTGGCTTGAATAGTTTTTTATGGATTGTGTTGTGTTTATCAAAGTTACAATTATTTGAAAAAATTACAACGGGATCGTTTGTTTGAGTTACATATTTATTGATGTCTGATTTTGTACATATGCATTATTTTGCCTTTTCCTGAACTCCGCAAGGTTATCGAAAAACATTAGGTTTGGCTAGCAACGACACCATTTTAGCCAGTCCATCATCAGCCATTTTCAGTACACTGCAGGATGACTGCCTCTCCAGCAACTTTCCAGTTCCTTCTGTTTTGCGCTTATTTTTTCTTTTAGCACTTCTTGGATACCATTCTGTTATTTTCTTAGTCCATCTGTCATCATGTCTTCGAGCTATGTGTCCTGCCCAGGACCATTTTAGTTCTTTAGTTTTGATAAGAATGTCCTTTACTTGAGTTTGTTGCCTAATCCATGTGTTTCTCTTCTTATCTAACAGTCTGATTCCCAATATAATTCGTTCCATTCTTCCCTGTGTAGTTCTCAGCTTCTCTTCCATTCTTTTGGTGAGTGCCCAAGTTTCACTTCCATAAGTCATGGTGGGGAGTATACATTGATTCATTATTTTACGTTTCAGACAAACTGGGATATTGCTCTTTAGTATGTAACTATATATTTCCTGAATGCTATCCATCCAAAATTTATTCTTCTCTTGACTTCCAGTCATTTATCATTATTACAGCTGATGACTTGTCCCAGATAAGTATATGACTTCACCTTTTCAATTACTGCTCCTTCAATCATTATTTCCCTTTCCGTGGCATACTTGTTCATCATTACTTTTGTTTTAGCCATATTCATCTTTAGTCCAAAATCCTTACTAACTGTGCATAACTGATTAAGATTTTCCTCTAATTCTTTGGGATCGTGGCTTATGACCACAATGTCATCTGCAAATCGTAAATGGTTTAGGTACTCTCCATTCACATTGACTCCTTTCTGCGACCAGTCTAATCTTATGAAAGCTTCCTCAAGGGCAGCAGTTTCGGAGATATTGTGTCTCCTTGTCGAACTCTTTTTTTTTTTTTTTTTTTTTCAATTTTAAGTATGCTACTCTCTTTGTCTAGTCTAATAAATGAGGTAGCTTTCTTATATATTTTCTTCAAAATCATAATATACGGGGGTATCTATGCCTTGTCTTTCTAGTGCCCAAAACATTGCCTTATGCTGTATGGAGTCAAATGCCTTTTCATAATCCATAAATGCCTGGCAGTTGGTGTTATAATATTCATAGATGATCCATAGTTGAGAATCTTCTCCTAAAGTCAGCTTGCTCTTTCGGTTGATTCTCATCAAGTATTCTTTTTAATCTGTTAGTAATGACCCTTGCGAACAACTTGTAGATGTGGGGCAACAAGCTAATTGGTCTATGATTTCCAATTTCTGATTTATCTCCTTTCTTATACAGCGAAATTATGATTGCATTATTCCACTCTTTAGGCGTCCCGCCTTCCTTTCCTAATGTATTTTGGGAAGAGTCTTGCCAGTTCCTATGGCATGTCTCTTCATCTCAATTCCAACAACTCTTCGGTAACTTCATCTTCACCTGGGACTTTCTGATTCTTCATTTCCTTCACGCATGTTCTACCTCATCAGGAAGGATATGGGGTATGTCGTATGTGTTGCTAATTTGTGATCCATCTTCCCCACTGCTGGCATCATTCCCTTGCTCGGCAGTCCAATCAATGAAAATAATGCTAATTGTATTTTGTAGGGCATTTGTATCGTTGCTAGAGGGGAGATGAAAGAGACTTAACGTCGTGTGAAAATATAAACACATGAGTTGCGTTGTTTAAATCTATGGCCGGTGTTATTGAACTTAGGGGAAAAAAAGTATTACATCCAAGGAACTCTCCTGAACTTAACCGAGTTGGCGCCTTGAATTAAATTCTGTGTCCTGTTGGTCATATATTATTAGAGGCGAATGTAAAAGGTCAAATAATGCCTTAGTTCTTTAGTTCCTTGCCAAGTATAAAATGCTGAACGCTGTTGAAGGCATCAGCCAAGTCTGTGTAAATAACATTGACTTGACTTGACCTCTCTTGTCCAGTGTCTGGTGCATTTAAAGTGGCTGCGAGGAGAAGCATGATTGGCAAAATTCCCCTAAACCAAGTTGTAGTGTGTAGAGCTTTGTAATAATTGCCTCTATCAATGATGTATTGATATGAGCAACGAGAGAGA
Organism: Mastigoproctus giganteus; assembly: GCF_048544385.1. Classification (NCBI taxonomy): domain Eukaryota; kingdom Metazoa; phylum Arthropoda; class Arachnida; order Uropygi; family Thelyphonidae; genus Mastigoproctus; species Mastigoproctus giganteus. The sequence goes on along the minus strand of NC_143584.1, from coordinate 48,438,428 downwards.
GAGAGAGAGTGAGTGAGTCTTGCAAGGGAGATTCATTCCTCTTCTGTTTTTCTGTCATTATCGTGTTTCAAAAGAATCTTATTGGAGAATAGATTGTACATGGAGAAGGTAACTAAAGGTAACTAATAGAATAGATGGGGAGGAAGCCTTTCGACAAAATCTGTAAATTTTCTCCACTGCCTGTGCTGAGAGAGCCTGCGTCATGTCTTTTTAGGAACGACAGAACATCTTTTGGTTTGGGCCCTCACGGGATATCTAGCAGTTAGTGTGTGTGGAATGAAATGCGTGTATTGCAATGGAGGTAAAGGTACTTGTTCTGCAGCGAAACTTGTCGTCGAGTGAGGATTAGTTACTGACTCTGACCTTGAAGACAGCACCGAGGAGAAGAGGTAAGTGGGCTGATGGTGTCATTGAGTCTGTTGGCCTTCTTCCAAGCTTGAGGATAGTTCTGTTCGTATACATACTTTCTTAGAAGCTAGACGCACATTCTTTTGAAAACCACGTTGCCAATTTCATAAGAAGTGGATAAAGCACTCAGCTAGTGTACTGACCTTCCTTTCAATGAAGTGGAGTTACTACAGCGAATGGAAGAAATTGGATTTTGGGATGTAAGAATATCTAAGAAGCTCTATTAAGCTGGAGAACTGAAACACATGACATGTCATGTTGAGTAGTATGGTTACAGACCATTTTTTATTTATGTGACTTTGTTCCATTGGTATCAAACACTGGTTGGTGAGCATCTACCGGGTTTTCAAAGTCATCAGAGAGAATATTTTTTGTTTAGGTTGAATATTCAGTTAGCACAAGCATACAAAAGCAAATCAAGGGAGTGGACTGGCTCTGTTAATAAGATTTCACTGAAATTTAGTATCCCCCATAATATATTTTTGTTGTGACCAATACTAGCGCCATCTATTCGTTCAGGTAACTATCGTCCCATTTTGCTAGTCGAATGATATAGAGGAAACCCGGTATAGAGGCGATCCTGCTTTTCTTTGTGTCACCCTATTCTTAGTGAGGAGCAGTTCGCCAGTGGTCACAGAAAGTTAACTCGTTATCGTCAGGAAGGAAAGAGCATTCTGTACGAACTTACATCAATAACGATAGTTCTTTTAAGTGGAATAAACTGTCGTTTAAAAGCATAGTAAATCCTATTCACGTTTAAACCTAATGGTGGGTAGAATTTAAACGTGTGAACTCTTAAAAAAACAGTTTTTTAAAGGTTCACTTTTTCGTCGCATTTTTAATTTTTAAAACAATGGAAACTTGCACAATAATCCTTCGTAAACCGTTGTGAAGTTTCTTAATAATCCAACTTGAAAATGCTTAACGATGCTTCATAAACTCCATTCCATAAATCAAATACTCCCCTAGTTTTGTTTCTCTCCCACCACTCCAAATAAAGCTCTCTGAAATTCGGGCAGAATTCTTTCTATAAGTCTGTCAAACCAACTAGGAAGTACAGAGGATGGAAGGATGAAAATGCATTTCAAAGCTTCTTAGGGGGGGGGGGGAATAATCCTCCCCCTTTTCTATACTATGCACTAGAAAACATGAACTTGGTGTCGACCGAGCTAAGGTTGAAAACTCCAAAAGCTCTGTAAATCTCTTCATCCAAGCACTGATCATGAGGAGAGAATCTCATAGATTACTTCGCGTCCTCTCCAAAGTATTCGTCTCTTCCCCTCTCACCCCCGTGTTTCGTCTAACACCTACGTCGGCTCTTCGCATGACGCTGTGTAAACTATGAACATTGTTCACACTTGTTTCTGGCCGCAGCGTGTCACGCCTGAGGAAGAATAAAGAAACTGGAAAAGAAAGTTTGCGAGAAACCAAATGATTCGGGGACTGCAAACCCCAAACTGCATTCCATACTTTTCTTCAATGTCCCGTAGGACTTTTGGAGCATAAAATTGCCCTTAAAAAAGCTAGTAATGCAGTGTTATCGCTGAACATCATAATTACAGTTTCTATCTACTTTAAGAATAAACGCTGCTATAGTTTTTATTGGGAGAGACAGACAAGGGGATAGGCCAGCTAACTATCCATTCTGTTTATCCTACATACGACGAGTATTAACATTAATCTTAACATTTTCTGAGCCGACTTCACCATTCTTTCTTTCTTAACAACAATTTCCACAATTTCTAAATTATATTATAGTAAAGAGAAGGATCTGTTCCAAATGATGCAGATAAGATATCATCAAAAACATTAATGCAGTTCGTCACCATCCGATCCATGCGTGTCTCGCATTTCCTCTTTCGAAGGAGTGAAAAAACCTTTTTGGCCATGAATGGAGAAATTCTCTCCATAAGATACTATTTTTGTTGCTACAACTATACATATGCTGTACTGTACATCCCTTTCAATGTCGATGCTCGGCGTCCGTTATCTGCCAAACATAGTTATTCACTAAGAGCCACAAAAGTACATATTAAAAATGAATATCGATACTAAACTTGTACGCAAAAGGATATACAACTTTTATTGTTAGGTTTATGGTGACGTTTTTGGAACATAAAATTTTATGAAATACAGACAGAGAGAGAGAGAGAGAGAGAGAGAGAGAGAGAGAGAGAGAGAGAGAGAGAGAGAGAGAGAGAGAGAGAGAGAACTTCATGGCCATGCCAAAATGTAGTATGAGCAATGGACCATAATTCCCAGAGTAGTAATTACTCCTAGAAAGACAAGAGACTGGAAGCAAAGGGGGCGTTTCCCTAACACTCTTGTGCGGTAAAATATAACAGGAGAACTTGGAATATTTCCCGTTATTTATTTAAAGCTGTTATGGATTTCGGTTACCTTTTGGCGCCTACTTGGAAGGGTGGAATGGCTAATGGGAAAACTAATCACGAGTGGATTACATCAACGTTGATTTAATAATAAACAGAAAAATGTGTTAAAGAGAGGAGAATATTTATTCAGTGGGCTTTATGGCTCACGGTTTCGAATCCACCTCCCCCTGTGACGGTAATGTTTCCCTATTATATTTTTGCAGAGGACTATATTGGAAACACGATGAGAGAAGACGTTGTACTTCGATATTGTAAAAAAAAAATCCAAGGACTCTTATTTCAAATTAAAATTCTTCATTAATTTGTGTGTGTGTTAGCGTTTTCTCCTTTGCGGTTATACTTGCATCATATGATCTTCATCGTAGTGTGTTTATTTCTGTCCTCTGTACTTCGTTAAACCTGCAAATAGAAATCCGATCGCTTTCTAAGCAATGTTTTTTTTTTTTTTTTTTTTTTTTTTTTTTGCTTGATCTTGTTCCTTCATGAACTAAAAGTTTTCTAAGCAACATCACCGGTAAGGTATCGCCTGCTTGTTTTATCTTAGCGATCATTCCTACGAGAAAGGATCTTTGTATCAGTGTCTTTGTCCGAAAGAAATGGAAAAAAAAAAAAAAAAATTTTAAGAAAGATTGACATGTTCAGCGTAGGTTAAAGCAGAAATATAGGACGATTATAAACAGCAGAAATTGATAGTATGAAATAAAAATTAATTATTCAGAGAGAAAGAGAGAGAGAGGGGTGGCTTTGAACATGTAATCATTGTTGACGATGGCTAAATAAGTAACGCTACGCTTGTTTCGGCTCTTCAATCTTGTATATTCGGCGATTGTTTTCCCTGTGAAGGAAACTTCACTGCGTGATTTTGTGTTGAGCGGGGAGGCCCACCATTTCAGGGGACTGTTTTTATTTAAATCTTCTATAATTGAATACTATGCTGAAGTAGATGAATATGTGGTTATAAATAAATAAATGCATATACAGACAGACAGACAGCTAGCTGCGCGTAAATCCAGATTGAGAAATTCACAAAGAGAAGAAGAAATAAGGAGAGGCTTCGTATTTTAGCATTTGATGAGAAAAGAAAGCCTTTCATTATTTTCTCTGGCACATTTCAACGAAACGTTTATTTTTCTCCTCCTGCAGAAAACACTGGAAGATGCGAATCTTATTTCGGATGACACAGTGGAGTGACCTCAGACAATACGGCTGAACGCAGGGTCATTCGCAGGCTTGTATCGAAAGGCGACTCTCCTGGCAGACAGAAAGAAAGAAAGGAGAAGAAGAAATGCTGCATTTCCTGGAGAGTTTTACGATCGAATGTTTAGCTGCAGCTTTGATTCATTACACGGTTCACTGCTTCAAAGATAATGGAAAGATCTTGTTGGGGGAGAACCAAGCACTGCCTGTCAAACGACGTAAAACTTTGAAGGTGCTTGGAGAGCCGTCTGGAGACCGCACTGGTTAGAAACATTCTGACCACTGTTGGATTTCCTTGTGCTCTTTGGCCTTTGGCCGTAAAAGACAAAGTTCCCTCATCCCTTGGTGTTCGGCTTCGCGGCAGCGTACTACTCATTTTAGAAGCCCGACCCGTCTTCTGGAAATTAGCAGCTTGCGCCTGCGTACTTGATTAGCCACTCGAATGAAGCCCTGAAAGTAACTTGAATCCGTTATTAATGTCTAGTACAGGATCAGAGTTTTTATTATGCCAAGTTTTAAAACACATTGATTAAGAGAATCTTCAGTAAGGCGGCGCGCATGCATTCAGGACTGTATTGTGAAAAAGCACCTTGAAGGGGATTCAGTGAGCAAAATAAGTACTGAATTTTAAATATCTTAAAAGTTTCTATTAGCCTGAAAAAGGCAATAATTATTTATGAGAGAAAAAAAATAACTTTGCAATTTGAAGAAAGATACACTTTTTTCGCTCTCTGAGTGGGGGATAAATAATGGTAATAAATTGCGAATTACCCAAGGCAGTTTGCTTATTTAAAACACTGCAAGCGGACTTCTTTCGCCTTAAATAAATAAAAAAATTACTTAAGATGGAGAACTGAAGAAATAAACCATAATTTTAAGAAAAGAAGAATAAAATACCAAATGAATTGTAAGAACTTCGTAGTGGATGGGGAAGAAATTTCTTGTCGCCATCGCTAACATAAAAATGTTACCTCACTTCGAGGGATGATTAATGACATCTAAAAACTCGTGCTTTTAGGGAAATTTAAATGGAGTTTTCACATCCTCGTGATACTGAAAGAACGCAACGAGACCGTAACGGGCAGAAGAGTTAGAAACAAGGACGGATAAGAGTAAACAAAGCGCACTAATAATTATCTCCGGATGATTGCAAAGGTCGGACTTGATTGGACAATAAAAAATCTGAAGAAATAAAACCAGCTTAAGATTATTTTCTCCAATTTATGAAACTTCCTGCCCTATTAGCTTTCTGCCGCCTAGCGGAATGTAGTTAAAATTTCTTAACATTTCGTCATTTATGAAAAAAAAAAAAAAATTATCTTCAATAGAGAGATTTGGTCTTTAAAACTTTGATTATATAAAATAGCGTGTGTATTTATTATTTGGTTTTAATATTTTATTTTTTTTATTTTCTCCAATTTATTTTCTACCACTAAATACATTTTTCACTTTGCGTGTTTTTCTTTTAGCCTTAAATTGTTGTTTTTTTTAGCCTAAAGCGTTATAATTATACATAAGGCTAATTGAAGTTCTTCCAATCTCGCCGGAACGTGTTGTTTGGCTCGCGCTTCATTGTTTATTACTGCTGCGTTCTACAGCAACAATTATCACAGTGCTGCCTTAACAATGGGCACAGCAGAGCCACTCAGCGTCACGGACTGTAGTTAGCGCTAACACGTTCAACACCGCGTTTTCACGTCTCTTTTAATTTGCTTGGCTGCGAGCTTAATTTTACACAGACCTTAATTACTGCTAACTTTAGGATCTCTTGAAGCCTTCAAGGTACAAATTGCTTTATTCTTCAGCATAACGACAGAAAACGATTAAGTAGCGAAAGTAGTGAAGGGAATCAAATACTTGTTAGGGGATGAATAAAAAAAAGCAATCATTAGCCACTCTAGCCTAATTTGTTCCCATTTTCCGACGATATTATAAAAGTCTGCACGAGCAAGTGAAAGGTGAAGCTTGCGAGGACGTGTATCAGATCTGAGCTAAAAATAGAAGGATTTTGTCTCGGTCATTATAGGAATCTTCAGATTCTTTCCGAAGGAAGGATGAAACTTTAAGAGAGATTTATACGCAGTTGTTAATGACACCATTTTATGCACTTTAATCTTTGCTGTTTCGCTTCCTTCAGAGCTCGGCAAATGATGAAGAGGAGGGTTACAAGTTCGATAAGAGCGTGGCTCATTTTGCTCGTGCCACCAGCGCTGTTCGACTAAGGTCACACGATCATTTTTAAATTTTTCTTTCGGTTTCTCGCCCACTCTCGTTCCTTCATTGTTTTTCATCTTTCTCTCTGCGTTGCAGGCGGTTCAGAGAGCGAATATTCCTCCAAAATTCGGTCGCGCAAGCCTTCATGGTTTAGGGGAAAGCAAGGAACCCCCATTACTGATGAACAGATTAATAATTTATCGAAACACCTGCGAAATGCGAGTTGATCCTCCGTTACACCGACGTCGAAGCCATGTTTTTTTCATCAACCCCCTTTCGCCTTTGCCCTCCGAGACGGCCCTGCGTGGAATACAAAGCTGCCGGGGGACTTGTGCGAGGGAAGGCCAATAACGGATCTCCCTTCACAATTTGTCATTCAGCTTAGCCTGCTCGCGCAAAAGAAAATTACTTCGGACAGCCGAACCGGGCACCGGTGGTTCACAATTCCAGACCACATGAACTCTCCTAGGCTTGGGGAGAGTGCGTGCGATGCGATGCGATCCGGGGATCCTGTGGAGCGTGACCTGAACGTCAATGGTGGAGAGGTAGTTGTCCCGCTACGGAAGTGTACCGTGGGTTTGGCTAATCCCCAGTTCAGTCCTTTGATTGACGTTCAGCGTTGGATGGGCTGCATTGGTTGTCATGGTAACGGCGTAGAGCATCCTACACCCTCTCTCACGCTTAGAAACGTTAATCAGAATATAGAATGAAGTATCGAATCCAAATTTTGAGAAATTTTACTTTAATTATTTTTCTCTATTAATGATAATCAGAAAGTGAAATGTCCTGGACTGTGGTGGAAGTGGGGGGGGGGGAGCATAAATCACTGCTATCTCGAATCCCTCTGCGTATTCATTGTCACTGCAGCTGTGTGAGACTTAATTGTCTTTGGTGGAAACAGATTTGGACTGCTGACCTCAAAGTTTTGAAAATATTTCAGGTAGTGTCGGCTGTTTTTGGTATTAAGGCAAATCAGCATCTTAGGTCATGTTGCACCTCTTATATCTGTACGTCTGTGTGTGTGTTCAAAAGATGATTTTTCACGTGCTACTCATGTGAAGATGTGGGCTCGAATTCCGTCATAGACTGGAGGAATTTCTAAACGTCTACTCAATGGTGGCTGTAGTTATCATGATGCAAAAAAATTTATTGCGTATCTTCCAGAAGAAGAGGAACTCATGTTATTACCATCGTCAGAAAGCGCCTATCCAATTCTTCCATGAGAACAAATATACAAAAACCTTACCTGTCTGTATAGCAATGCTAGAAGTGTTATAAATAAAAAAAAGGAGAACTTGAGCTGCTGGTCATGTCAACTAGTTGATATTGTAGGAATAACTGAACCACGTTACCAACGGATATTAATGATCGAATTTCACTACAGTGAGAACAGTGTCTTCAGAAAAGACGTGGAGGGATGGAGAGTTGCGTTGCTTATCAAAAGCTCTTGAAAGCAACAATACAATTCCTAGAGCCTGAGAAAATCCAGTCAGATGTTGAGTCCATATGGTGTGGGATGACTAATGGTATCGTGGACATGTACTATACACACAGTGGGAATAGCTTCTTGAATGAAGTAGATGGCTGTTATTTATTCAACGACCTACAGAAAGCACAAGGGGGGAGGTCAAATATCCTTGTCCTAATCCTTCGCAAGGATTCAGCCAGTATCAAACATACGACAGTTCGGGAACCAATAAAGGAGTGATCATAAAATGAGTAGAATCAAAGGAAATTTTGATGTTCAAAGGATGAGATCAGAGATTTAATTATCGGATGTGTTTATCAGATTACAAACACATCCATTCCAGTTAAGAAGCATGCATCCATTTAAGCCAGTAGTAACAAAATTCTCATTTATATTTTGACAAACTGGCATTCAGAGATTAAAAACAACTCAAGATATTTCGTCCCTTTATTGGAAGAAGTGTGCGTTATGAAATAAACAGACTAAGAGAACACCGTGCTTTCATTAGAATTGGATATGTTGAAACGTTTGTGTCAAGTCTTGAGCTCTGTACTTCTTTCTGTTACATATCTAGGCAGAGCATGTTTCGCAGAGGAATTGTATTTGAGGAGAAGTGTTTGAGGCAGTCAAAGTTATTGAGCTTAAAGCGCCATTGGGTGTTACAGTTAGTGTTTCCTTCCTTCTCCTTGAAGGCCTACCAGAACTCTAGAGATGTCGGGGACGGGTGGAGATATGAATGTCTTGCTTCATCAGTTGAAAGAAGGTGGTGAGGTGCCTATCAACAATAAGTCGTTTCCAGGGGCGCGATTTTCAACTTGGCAAGCATCGCTGACTTGAAGATGGTTGGTGGTTTCTGGTACCAACTCCAGAATATTTTGGAGGTTACGCCAATAAAAACGCACCACTGAAACCGTGTGTATCTTAGCTATGGTGTCCTTTTGCTGTTTATCTCTTGCATTCGTGTATATTTTTTGTTATTTTTCTTACTGTTTAGAGAATTTGATACCACAACTTGCGTGTTTTCCTTTGATGGCTCTCTTTTTTTTCTTTTCATTGACGAAGATAACGAAACAGCGACAACTGAAAAATGTGGAGAAAGTTCAGTTGATGGGCTGGTTGTGATTCTTGTGGGAAACCATCTTCTCTATCACTGTGATCCCTAATGTCTGAAAAACTGAATGAGCCAAGTGATACACTCAGCTTTACTGATGTTCAGACTCTTCGAACACATTATGGTTGAAAGAACAGATTCTGCTCAACGAAACCTGATTGCTATATTCGTCACAGTCGCGCACAGCTTTGCGAGTACAAAGCCTCGCGTGTTTTCCTTCGCTATTTCCACAACAGTCACAGACCTCATGTTTCAAAGAGCATATCTGCACTCAGATAAGTTAAATACATCTTATTAAGAATTCGACGCGTGTAGATATACAGTTAATCAAAAGGAGCAGATCTTACGATGCAATAAATGAAATTCACTTTTAATTGAAATAAATGCATTCTTCATAACAACCCCAAACCGGTTGCCAAAATGCCAATTTATTAATCAGACATCTTCCACAAGAGGAAGTCGTGGAACAACGTTGATCAAATATAACGCAAAAATACTTATTTTTAATAATCAGCCCCTTGAAATTTCAGCAAATTTTTTTCTCCAATTTTTCTTTCTATGTTCTCGCCTCCCCTGCAAGCTCAGCTCTCCTATCTTCCAACATCACCCTGCGAGTTCCAAAATATAAGAATACCGGAAAAAGTCACATCGAAAGAAAGATAGAGAGAAAAACAGAACGAAGATAAAAAAAAAAACGAATAGAACGTCAGGAAACGTGAGAGGAGAGAAATCAGGAAATGTAGGAGGAGCGATTGCTTCGTTTTTTCCCCCTGCAGACCATCTCAATATTCGTCTGCATAATCACATCGCGAATAAAAGGGGAAGATGGCAGCGGAAGTCGGGATGTTATTGTATTTAAGATTATTCCAGCGAGCCTTCTCCTGTGAAATAAATGGAATGGGTAAAAATGGTCATTTGATGCTAGTGCTGGTATGTTCCTCTCTCAACCTCCTGATCCCAGCCAACCCTGACGAGAGAGAGAGAGAGAGAGAGAGAGAGAGAGAGAGAGAGAGAGAGAGAGAGAGAGAGAGAGAGAGAGAGAGAGAGAAGAAAAAAAAAACTCTATCAGTAGTATAATTCTGCATCCCTGGCTGGGAGCTGGTGATTTATCGAGCAGCTTTTCATCAGACAGGCAACGACTTGCGGAGGGATCAATAAAATGCATTTAGTATGCTACGTTTTGCCTAGTGAATACGAATGAAGGAGTTTTGCAAAAATAACGTGCTTCCTGGCTATCCCTACATGCCTTCGGACCAGTTTCTGAAATTTGCAGCCAATAGAAGCCTCCGAGTAACGAACACATAATGCCACAGCGCGGATCTTAATCAATGACAATGATAGAGACTATCCATAAAGTTGTAAGACTTGAGGAACCAAATCGGTAGTAACCGTGTGATGAATGCTGTTTTATTAACAATAGCGCCATCTAGTGTGATGGCGCAAAAAAATGCGGGCAACGGCTAAGATGGGAAAAAATGACAGCGATAAGAAATGCAGTTATTGCAGTGGGATGATCATTACGCCAAATCGTTTCTTCTTTCACACAGCAAATATAAGACTCGGGAAGTGAAAAATGTTTTTCTTGTCACGGTTCTGTTTTCTCGAGTCAGCCATTTTTTCTGTTTATTCAGCGTCATTGTGTGGAAAGTCGATCAGAGAGAGAGAGGAGAGGAGAGGAGAGACTTGCAGAATGTAACAGAAAGGGCAGGAAATATTTGTACATCCAGTTTCATCGTGTTATTATTAATATACGAGCTATTTACTGATACTTGGCAGGCACGCTCACATTCACGGCTCGAGGACTGAATTTCTACTCTCCGAGGGATGGAGATCATCGTTGTGGTGTTATTACGAACAGCCGAATCTTTCATTTTTCTGCTAAACATTGCCATAAAACGAACTGTAATGCTGAGCTGTAGAAATCTTTGTTGGGTAGATGGCTAGCGATCGAAATACCACCCTAAGAGTTAGACTGGTTGGTTTAACTGAGCTTCAATATTCAAATAGGTAAGAGTGAATGCAAGAAATGATCAAATTCTGGACAAAATTGTTTTATTTAATGCTGGAAAGATCCCCTCCCGCAGCGATGAAATATGTTGTTGCTCTTAGCATTGAGTCAAAAGGTGCCTGTTATATCCTTGGGAAATATCTCTACGTGCCTGGATTAATTTGCCCTTTTATTTATTTATTATTATTTTATTTATTTATTTATTTTATTATTTTTTTTTAATTTTATTTATTTTATTATTTAGTTACATAAATGTTTTATTTTAATAATTTTGGTTCCAAATCCAGCACCACGGGTGATCCTTTTTTTTTTTTTTTTTTTTTTTTTTTTTTTCCTCTGGAATGGGCCCCCAGAGGATCCTGGCCTACCTTCTGACAACATTAGGTGGGTCAGAGTCTCTCTTGAGACAGTACGTGCTTTACATGGACTGGCCCACCTTCCCGTGGTGTGGACGAGTACCCAGAATCATCTGTCCAGGTGACTGATGCTTCTGGGTAGCCAAGCGGCCAGAACAGAACAACAAAACACACACATAATACACACAAACCGACGTCACACACATATCTGGCCCATTTGTAGTGCTACTGTTCTTCACAGAGATACGAGGCGGAGTTGAACAAACGTTCTAGGAGCCGCCCTTTACATATACACATGTCCACACATGTCCATGCCCTTAAAACTATTTTTCTCTTGTTGAGACATAGCTATGTTGTTGTCGTCTCCTTAGCTCCCAGACAGATTTAGTAAGAGATAAATTGGGGAACTTAACAGGCCCAAGAAGCATTTCGACATTCCAAGTGGATAGGAGCGAACGCTGCCTTGCAATAAAGGGCTGTGAACTGACGAATTGTCCATTCCTCACGTTCGTGTTTGTCTGGATGCTTCAGAAAGTGTAGAACAGCTGTTGATTTCATCTTCTGTCCACTGGTTCAATCATCAACCAACCGTTGTACGATCTGATCCAACAATAACAGAAATTTGATTTTGATTGATGGACGTCCAGCCTTACGGAACCTGACTGTGCGACCCCTTCTCAAACTCATTTAATTTGGATACGCTGCTCATACCAGTTGTCAAGGTAACTTAAAAGTCTGTTCTCAAAAATTGACTAAGAAACTAACTATTATGAGTGTTCCATTTTTCACTTTTTCCCAAAAAAAACCTGACCAACATAGCGAGTAACGCGAATCACCAATAACGGCAAGTTCAGTGGAATAGGCACCAATATGAATCAGTTTGAACGGACGTTATGCCCCTCCTTCAGTAATTTAACGTTCTCTTGGCAGCAGCACTCTCATCCCTCGCCATCTCATCTGATGGACCGCCATCCTATTTTGTATGCCCACGATTGAACAACGACTAAATAAAAGAATACAATTATTTGTCACCTCTGCTGCATGCCATGGAGATATGAGTGACCCGCGATGGTCACTCAAACCAAATCTGCGGTTGAATTTTGGCTACGGAAGTCGACTGATTGTAAACTGAAACTCCCACCAGTTTGGGAAACTTGCTATGGAGAGCCTCGCCAGTAGAGATGACAGTAAACGATCCTCCACCTCACTTGGCAATCAGCGGACGCGGATTCATTTATCCGACCATTTAATTTTCTTCCATTTTAGATGACATCAACAGTCCAAGATTTTTATGTTGATCTTGCCAAGTTTGCGCACGACCTACAGGAATCGGTTCTTAAACACCGCCAGACACAGACACATGTCTAGTACACGAACTGATGCCCAAGTTGCCAGAAGCTTAGTTTGTTCTCAAATGTACAGATGCTGGAATTTTCGGATGTATCGTTGAGAAAGATTTTATTCACTAAACTGTACTCTTTTAGACGTAGTCAAGATTCCTAAAAAGCGTAATCTTGAGTTATATTGTAGAGTATTTTGTCTTCTATTATGGAAAAAAAAAAAAAAAAGGATTTGAAAAGAGATGGGAAGTCTAGTTTTCAGAACATTGTAAACAAAGAGAGTTTTAGCCTTGTTAAGCAGTTGGTAGATATTAAGGAGTCCCACGTGCTTGTATCTAGTGCTCACTGACGCATTCCAGAGAAGGCCTAAATTATCGAATTCCTGCCGATTACAGAAATACGGAGATTTGATTATTTTTGTTGAAATCGCAATCATCTATTCACCAAATTCGTCTTTTCGCTTATGGAGTCTCTTCTAAGGAAGGCGGATTGCTAAGTTGGCACTTTGGTATTGGAGAAATAGAGATGCCACTATTTCTTAGTGGCCATCATATAGAAGTAGCTGTTATCATGGTGGTCAGTGGCCCTCTCCAAATTCGACAAAAGGCATAGACTTCCGCCTACCACTTAGCAATCCTTCCTGTATTGATCGGCAGCTACCACAGCAGAAATAAGGTGCCAGTAACTTGCCTTGGTCACCCCACGAAGCTTTTTTTCTTTTTTTTATATTCATCAAACACCTAAAATTATAATCGTCTGTTTTTCAAAATAAAATAGACGCACTTTCCATGTTTGGTTCAAGGGATCCTTGCGCTATGTTGGCCTTCTCCTGGCGCAATTAAATACCCATGGATGAGTTGTCATATTGTTCAGAAGCGCGTGCCATACTGCAAAGCGTATTTGCTTATAGAAAGACATATAAAATGTAACAAAATAGTGGAAGAGACTAATGGACTCGTAAAATTTATTGGTTAATTTTCCTTATGAACAGTTTAGTGGCGGGGATCTACCAGATGTCGCTTCTGTCGACCATAATTCTTCAGTAATCAAGATTTGGGAAAATAGTGATGTCCGTGAAAACCATTAACGAAATGCTGTTCCTTTGAGGAGATGTTTCTATAATCCTTCCAAACATCGAGAGTAAGCGAAAATCCACGGAGAAGTTCCATCTTCCCCACACAAGTCTATCGTGCAGAATGAAAGAGACAAAAACCTTCGATTCCTTTTTTTTTTTTATTATTATTTTTTTTCCCTCCTCGGTCTCTTATCTTCGTTCGCGTTTTGCTTTCGCTCTAGGACCTTGCAAAGACACGCGGTGCCGGAACTCATCTTTTTTTTGCTTCTGTTGTTGTTTTCTATATACCTTCCCTTTCGTATTTCCAAGTCTGGGATTAAAGTCTTAGTGTTAAGAAAAGTAATCTTTAAAGTAGAAACACCAAGAAGTAGACAAGCGTCTGAGAAAACGCGAGCTTCGCCGTTCTTATGCCGCAATAAGCCGACAGAGATTTACGCAGTTTTTATGACTCCTATTGATTGCGATGTTCCGTAGCTTTTCGCTACTCCCACCCAACCGGGCGTGTATGTTTAGAGAGATGAAGAAAACACTCAACTTTTAAGTAAGAACGGTTGTTTTATCAAGCCTCTTGTTCTAATGTTATCGTACGCGCGCACACACTCACGCCGTTTTATAATACGTGGCACATTCGCCTTCCACACCCACGGATTATGCAGGGTAACATTTTGTCTTTGCCCCACTTATCCCTCTCTCTCTTTGGCCAATCAGAAAAATTACGAGCGTGTTTGCAAATCGATTTGAAAAATGCCACTCTCAAAAAATAATATAGAACGAGAAAGGAGAATTCATAAGAGAGAAAACTTTAATTCTCTTTGCAGTCTCACTTATGTGTTTGACTGCCGACGTCCCCCTTTTTCCCGATCTATCTTCCCACCTTTTCTCTTCTTTCTGTTTTTAATTTTTATTTGTGGAGGAGTTGAAATCCATAAGATTGGTTTCGACTCCTCCACAGAGTTCCAACTGAATTCTGTGGAGGAGCTGAAGAATCTAGGATTTGGTAGTTGTATGCCTATACAAGAACCACTTTCTTCTGTAAAAATTCGAAAGATTCGACTGGAGCTGTGCTTTCATTGCTAAGACTGGACTGCGGAACAGTGGAATAAGATCCATGGTCTGACAAGTCTCGATTTATAATTGTTTTGCACCGGTGGTAGGTTGAAAGTGTGGCGTTAATCTCATAAAGCCATGCATCCAGACTGTTTCGTGTGCACCACCCAAGCGACTGGAGATGGTATCATGGTCCCTCATACCGTTAGAAGGTTGTGTTGCTTCCAGTGAATATCATTCTGTGTTTTCGGACCAGCTTCACCCTACAGTGCTTAATTTTTATCCGGATTGCGATGGATCCTTTCTCGACGACAAGGCAACTGTCCACCGTGCAAAAATTTGAATGGTTCAAGAAACTTTCCCACGGTTTCCAGTATTTATCGTGGCTGCCGAGTTCTCCGGATCCGAACCTAGTTGGGCATGTTTGGGATATGTTGGAAAGGACAGTACAGTTTCGAAATTCTCTACCGACCTCAATACAACAGCTGATAAATGTCCTGATGGAAGAAATGCGCCATAAAACACCAACCAATCTAATGGAATAGTAATCAAATCTGAAGGTAGATTCTCTAACGCCTCTAGTGGAATCTAAATCATGCCAAGGGTGTACGGGCTATGTGGAGGAGAAAAATAATACCTTGCATAATTTACAGACTAGTGGGAATGAGTTAAACATGGTCCAGGATGGAAAATGTGGAGGGATACACAAGCTAATAGTTTAGTGGCAGCCAAGCAAAGGTAAAAATGACTCCTGCGATGATTCTTTTGGGACATGCAGCAGCCAGAAAAGCAATCTGAGGGATTACAAATCCGCTGGGGTCCTCATGGGACAAACAAATATATCGGCTGTGTTAGGGTTAAGAGCAAAAACAGGCAGACGCTGGTACACAATGGCTAGAATTTTTGTCACTTATGCAAAGACCACCGAAGGACCTCCTCACTGTTTTTGTTCACATGGCACGCAAATGCCTTATCCGTAAAAATATTTATAATATACGTTTTAAGCAATATTCAACAAAGCTAAACTATAAAAAAATTGCCTTTGTTTTCAAAATCATAATAGAACATGGCGGCTGTCTGCTGTTATGTAATAATATTATTATTGTTTTATATAGTTTTCTTTTTGTAATATTTATAAAACAAATTATCGGGACAGAACAGTAAATCCCCGTCTTCATGGGACCTTGAGTTTTTGTAATTATTGGTAGTGATATCAGATGAACTGATGAGACTAGTGGAGAGAATTCGAGGTATTCTGCTGTAACAAGACCCAAAGAAATTAGACAGATGTACTGAAAGTGGAAATTTAGGCTGTGAGAAGATCAACAAGGCTAATCAGGGGCGAAGAAAAACTTGAATCGTGCAAGTGCAGAACTGAAGAGGCCTACTGTTAGACCTTCTCACACATGCTTAGTCAAAAATCTGTGCATTTGCAAGGAGCTCTTAAGTGTTTGTTTACTTTCAGCCGGAGAGTAATTGATCGTTGAAACAAACAAACATTATCTGGTGTTGTGAAAGCGGACAGATAATGGGACTAGTTTTTTTTTTGCAGGTGATGTTATAAGCTTGTTCCTTGCATCATTTACTACATACTAAAATGGTTAGGGATTCGGGGGATATATGTTAAGATACAGTCAAATATGAAATTCGCCATACAGCACACGTGTGAGCAAGAAACGATTTGGTATCATCTCAATGATTTATGGGACTTTTCAAGTAGGGAGACAAAAGTTATTATTTCTTTATATCAGAAAATACTAAAACTATGTTTAGAATATTTTATACTCGTCTGGGTGTCACACCTAAGAAAAAATATGAAGAGTATTCATAGAAGGGCAAGGGAATTGTTCAGCGGTACTGCTAATCGATAACCATATGTTGCCCCGCTTATAAGATGAGGATTGCGGAGCTTAGTAATACCTCAGTCAGGTATAAGTGTTTAAGGCCCTGAAGGGGATGAGTAAAGTGAATGAAGAAGGCATATTCTCGCTGGAAGCAGAGATACGATTGGGGTGTTGGAAACATAAAATCTTAAAGGCTGGAACTCTACCTTCGGTCAGCGTGTTGTAGATCACTGGAATAGGTTATCACTCCCACCGAGGTGGTTAAGTCAGCAAATGTGGTCATTTCAAAACAGAACTGGATGAGCAGTTTTAGTCAATAGGAAGAGGTGGGTGATGAGATCCTGTATGTCCAATTGAGGAAAAGTCCGCTTCTTTGCATTATTTCTTCAAATATTTATGATAAGTGGATGAATAATTTAATATTCAAACAGGCTTAGCAATAGTTTTTCTCTTCTTTCTATTGAACATCTTAAATGCCTTTTTTTTTCTATTCTTTATGAACTGTGACTCCATTGAAATATATAACTTATATAAGGCCATTGTAATATATTATTTTGATTAATTGATGTTTTCTGTTGTCTCTCCTCTATCCATCGATCTAGACTTTGTTTTTCATGTATAGCTCTTTTTACATAAATATTTCCTCTTTATTCCGTAGTTCATCCGTCTTTATTATTGTTTCTTTCTTCTCCTTTGGGTTTTTCTATTCCGGCCGGGACTGGTACCAGGTGCGTGGGGGAGTAGTTGTTATGTCTGGTTACTATTATTGGTCGTGGAACTCCCTGATTCTCATATAGCTGTTCACGATCGCGGCTTCCTGTAGTTTCTTGTAGATGTTCTCTGGGAGGCCTTTTGTTGCTAGGTTCTTATGTAGGCTCTTTGGCACTATGCGGTGGTTGACCTGGTGATCGGAACAGTCGTTCCCTGTGCCACATCCCGGTTATTATTCGTTATCCTTTAGAGAGCGTAACACACCAAAGTGAGAATTGTGGATTATAATACAATTGCCTTTACATAATGTTTATGAGAATAACTAAGATACGTCATCCAAAAAGAGTGATGTGGTGAGTCTGCTACATTCAACCTAGATACAAGAATTTGTTTCTAAATTCGTTTAATTGAAGAAAACTCCATAAAGCACATCTGTAGTAAATAGAGAGCAATTCTTTTAGTTTACATTCATCGTCCTGACATTTTTAACTAGGTTTTGGTGGAGATATTACTGTTGTAACCGAGTTGCTTGTTGTGGGAGAGCAGTTCTATACGCCGCCTTTCGAGAACATAATTTGTCACAGTCAATTTGGAATCGATTTAGGATCTCATTTATGTTTGATGGAAGCATCCTAATTTAGGCATTTCAGAGTTGGTCGTGTCTTCCGTCCGCCGGGATGCTTCTGACTTCATGCGTGTGAGATTATGCCACATAAAACTAGCGTATCATATCTGGATATCAGTAACTTTGCCAGGATACGTATATTTGTCCTGATGACAGTAAACTTTCACAGTGTCCACTCTATTTTTTGGATACAGAATTCCTCTTGACAGTGTGTGAAGCTTACACTTAAACAATCACTATCCTATGCTTAAGAATATTTCCGGTGTTGACCAAATGGTGAAATGAATTTTTCTAAACCTCTTAGCAACGTGGGACAATCAATGAAGAGTCAAATCCGAACTAACTTTCCCTCTTTCATCACCTCCAATTACATACTTTGGAATAACCTTTATTGAATCCTAAAAATGTCCGCAGATATTCGGATTCAGTTTTGCCAGTCCCACTCTGGAACTTCTGTATTCAGTGACTTCATCTTAACGCTCATTCTAGTTTCATATTTGATTTTTCTCCTAATTTAATACATCTTTACTTGATTTTCACCTCCACGTATGCTGTCAATCTTTCCCTCTCTCACTGCGCTCTTCCTCCTCTTTGTGGATCCCCTTTCCTCTTCCCCTGCCCTCTCCTCGCAGCTAAACCGTTCGTTCTGCTCTCTATACTCATAGTTTCCCCATTAATGCCCTCTCCTGATGTATGGGTTGGCAGCTGAGCTGGAGAAACTGATGCTACATTAACAACATAGGCCAAACTTTCTCCCTTTCGCTTGGCGAACTTCAAATGAAATTGCTTGCCCACCCCTTTTGTCTTCTACAGGGAACAACTTAATCACACAAGATGACACCTTTCCAATATAGCTGATGTCTTCGTTATCAGGAAATGAGAATTTGAGAGCAGGCAATTTGTATCAGACGCTCCATATGCATCCATTCAAATGTAATAGATAGCAGACAGCTGCTAGCCATTTTCCTTCATCTTAATAATGTCCTGCCCGTATTAGAGAAAAAGGGTTGAACAGAAGGAAAGCCTAGTGACAGGAAATCCCTACTCCTGCCTGCATCCGGCTCCTCATTTTGCAATTTTTTTTTTTATTTCGAGAAAAAATAATACTCTGACAAATAAAAACAGCGATGAGAGAGCGAATGAATAATTTAATAAAAAAAAAACCGTAAAAGAGAGAGGGTGGGAGATTATTCCTCCCTTAATTGCGGCGAATTCCATTTTCCAGGCACGTTCCGTAGAGGTATTGTTAAAAGTTTTGACAGAAACCGTGCTCTGGATGATTGCCAAAAGAAAATTTTCAAAGTTTTATTTCACCCAAATAAGTTTCTGTTTTAAAGAATAAAAAGAAGCTGGCGACTTCCAAATCAGAATTGATTTTGTTTAAGCCTTTGCATGCCATAAAAGCGAGCAGAACCACCCCCCCCCTTGACATTCCCATTTTTAGTATCCTCCAAAATTTGATTTTCTTCGAATCATTCAATATTTTAAATTATCAAAACATACACGTCCAAATCAACGTAACCATGGATACCCCTGAATGCTGTTGGTTATAAATGATGTGGATGCGTGAGAATTGATGTTACTTTTTTTTTGGAATAAATGAAAGAGCTTATAATTTTCCCACGTTGCGTCTATTATGTCTATTTAAGACCATAACCCAGAGCCTTAAATCATCTCCCCCCCCCCGTGTAACCCTAATAATTATCACGTGGGCCATCTCTTTTTCACTCCTGCTATGGAATATTAAGTGGGTGAGTTTTGCAGTCGCCAGAGTTCTTCATTAAATCACCGTTTAGCTCTCGACTAATTCCTTTTTCTCGAGAGCACGCGCAAAGCGAAGCTAAGAAGAAATTAAGAAAAATTGTCGGATACTAAGTACAAGAATAATAAAGAGGGTTAAATAGGATTTGAAGTTGCCGGTTTGTATTAGAAACATTCGGGAAAAAAATCGCGACATGGGCTGAATAACACACGAAAAAGGAAGCGGGACTTGACAACATGATTTAAACTGGTCCTGTTTTTATTTAATTAGGACTGTTCTGCAAACAAAGAAAACTCTAATGGTTCCAACCATCCAGACATCTTGAATAGCGATGCTTGGAGAATTTTCTTTCATTCTTGTGCACCGAGATAAATCTTGCTGTTTCCAGTGATATTAAATCGCAGAGGGCGAAGAAACAAAGCTTCATCCGTTGTCTGGGTACATTTTTGTTGCTGTTTTGGAAGGGGAGAAATTGGCCCTTTCTGGAAATATCCTGAAAATTGACGACTACGCCCGAATTTTAAATTCCCGAGAGCATCTTTGGCAATGATTATGAAATTTCTTCTTCGCCAAGAATCTTAAAAATCCCTTAAGACCAAAAAAGATATTATTACACGCTATTGCATAATTTCTCCCGATAATCTACTGAAAATATATTTCAGTAAATTATCAGGAACTTTTCATTCAACTTTTAGTGGACCTTGATAATAATTCATTGAGAATTTCGTCATCTCACAAGTCAGTGGACTTTGGAATTTGTAGAATTTCGCCTTCAGGGACTTCCCTGAACTGGAAAGTAGCTGTCTAAGATTAAACGGACGTTAATTGAAGGATTGCACCTCATTAAGATAGTATGTTAAGACCGAACTTCGGAGAATCTAATTTGGTTTTCACGGGGTGTTAAGCCTGTTTTATCAAATTATCGGAGAATTGTTATTTGCTGTTTTCAACTACAGAGCTTGTATAATGGAGCAAGTTTCCTTCGACCTCGAATATCCTGGACTTTCCAGAACATTCTAGAAATTTCAGAACGTTCCACAAATTCAGGATGTTTTGTTTAATTGAAAACATTTAGGATTAAAAGTGGGAGTAAAGTGGTAAAAAGATCTAAAAACAAATTCGTATAAAGAAGTGTTTTAGCCACGAGTTTAGTATAGATTATCGAGATGATGAGCTTCTTAAGAATAGGATACGAGTAAACACGAAAATATGTAATTAAAGGGACATCTTTAATGGGATATATTCCGGCTATAATTTTTGTAATTTGAGAAGCAAAAGCAATTCATTTTTAAAGAATGGAAAATGATGCCTGATTTTTAATCACAACCCATAAATCTTTAAGAATATTCCTCGTTGATTATTTTACTAAGGTGCTGCTGGATTAATATGGCTTTTAAATTTAAGGGTGTTTTTTCGGCGTAAAATTGAGATATAATATGCGTAAATCCTAGCAAGGGATTAATGAGCATCTGCAATCTGCTTTGTCTTGTGATTGAGAAAAACATCCAGAGCTTCACAGGAGAAAGGAGAGTTCGTTCTTAAAAGAACGAACTCTCCTTTCTTTAATAGTAAAATGGTGACCACAGTATCAGTTAGGTGTTGTTCTTTATGTTTTTTACATCTTAGAAACGTAAATAAATTGTTTTTAAGAAGGTTGACATGATTGGGAAATGTCGATACGCGTAAGCAGAAATTGCTATGAAACAGTGAAGTATTTAAGATGAAAGTATCGCAGGCCTGTGTAACCATCTTAAAATAAGAGCTTAAAGCTTCGTTCCTAGCTAGGATATTTATAAACAAATGATAGATGGACTATCTCTTTCATGTTTGATTATCGGATTTCATATCAGCATTCGCGAGACTTCCCATGTTTGGTCCTCGTGGATAGTACAGTTGGAATAATCACCATCCTACCAACGCCGGGTGGAAAAGACCAGAGTTCGAATCCCATCAATGACGTGAGAAATTTTAATGGGCTTTTTCCACAGCGTGACTGAGTAAGTCGGTCTCAGGCGAGGTTAGTACAGCTTTTTCTCCCGGAAACACGGGCTTTTCTTCCAGCATAAAGCAAATCGACCAAGAACACACGCAGACATTATATACAGCGCAAAATGGCCTAAGTTACTGATGCGCTTAAAACCCAACAACCGACCCACCCTCATGTGTTTGACCTTCGAGTTATGTTTATTTATCCCTCGATCTCTGCTATTATATATCAATGGCACTACATTGGCTAGCCTGGAAACTGTCCTTTGTCAACGATCTTAAAATATTTTCAGCTACCTTAGACACTGATGGAGGCCTGTTGCTTCATAACGGATTCTAGAAATCCGAAATAAGACTTAACGAAAGAAACGTAGCTATTTGAAGGCAGTGACTGCAGCCTCCACTTGACAATGGCTCCTTCACTTGAAAAATATTTAACAATAGAAAAGTCCATAGTTTATTACCAAATCAAGACTATTACAGACTCCCTAACGATGCTGGTATACTGTTAACAACAGTCATTCAACGGTCAAAGCAATCTATTGTCCCTTGTCTGTCGAGAGCTCAACCCACAGTTACTCAGTCTAAACACCAATGCTCACTTTCTCAGTGCTGTCTCACAAAAGACTGCTCATATGAAATCCACACGAGCCTTTCGCAGGTTAAGTTTTTGGCCCAAAAATCATTCCCGTGGTACCTTACTCTTCCTATTCGAGAGCTTGAAAAGCATCACTGAAAATGAAACGTAGCATTTCAGCTCTGCTGTGGAAGAAGAGTTCCAGAGTAGCTTACAAAAATGACAGGGACGCTATGCCTTCCTGAATGAATTCTATTCTATAAAAACCATACATGCCTTCTTTAGAATTCAGGAGGATATTGCTGTATTCTGAAGAAGGCATGCTTGGTTTTATATGTATGATTTTTTAAAAGAATTCAATTCCTAGACTTTTTTTTTTAATCAAACCTCTTATGTGCCTCCTCATCAAGAACATAATCCCGCGCGTTTCTGTCATGCCTGCCTTCTGGTGTACGTTATACATCGCGAATTCAAACTCTGAGGATTCTATCTTAGACTTGCACCACATCACTTCTGAATCTTGATATCAGCATTTGCGATCTCATCAGTAATTTAAAGTCATCCCGTCTGTTAACTATACTTTTAACATTGTTGCTGTGCAGGAAAGTTAAAATCCACCTTTTTTAAAATCCAACGTAACTCTGCCTGAAGCTGAGATTTTTCCCAAGATCTCAACACTAGTTCTGCCACTCACCCTATTAAACAAATAAACCACATAAGGTCAGAGGAGTTCACAAGGGACTTTTATACTTCCACTCTACCCCTGGCCTTACTTCTTAATTCTTCTGCTAGATCGGTATACTGGAATTGTGCAATGGTTGGTAGTTTGATTGGTCTATCAGTAGTGTTCATCAATCGCCGCGGACGTAGTATTTCGAATACTGAATTCACTTAAGAAACGGTGGACTCTTCCGCTAATAATCTATATTCACGATAATCTATACTGGCTGTTGAGCGTGATTTAGTTTTAGGATACTGGCTTGTAAATTCTGCGTGCGAGTGCTACTTATTGGTGATGTCTTATGTTCTATAAGTACTGTTTAAATATATTCTTTAATTGTAGCGCAATAAAAGTTGCTTCTGGTGGTGGAACCCATCACGAATCGGATGTTGCATTTAATGAAGAAAATCAGGAAGGATTTAACAGGAAGTCGGTGGACTTCCTGTTAAATCCCACTTCACATAATTCCAGATGATTTTATAACGTTTTGCAATTTTAAGCATTTCATCTTAATCCCTTAAGACATTTTATACTTAAGCGATAATCTGTTTGTTTATCCATCAAATTTTAATGTTGTGATTTTCTTTTGCTTACAGAGAGTAATCTTCACCATTGTTAACCTCAGCAAACCGTTGAATCTCTACCACAATGGGTTTACTCCGATTGTGCGGTCAACCAGTCGTCCTAAATGGTAGGTGGCTTCGTTTTGTTTCTGGCGTTATCTTTGTTTGCCCTGCAGAGGTCGCTACTTGTAAGACTTTGTGAGCAGGCTTTATAATAATCTTCTTGTCCGTGTGCTCCTTACATCTGCAACCTTGGAAGTGGCAGAACTATCGGAGAACTGTCATAGGCTCGGTTAATTGTCTCTGCTCACAATTGGGAGGCAGTTTCTGTCTGCACGCTCTCGCGTGACAGAGATTGTCACAGACTAAGAGTTTCAGCAAAAGTCGACTTTTTGAAGAACTTCCGAAGAGCTTGTGGAAAAATGAGGATGATTTTTACCTCGTCCATTAAACTATTTTCACTGTAGCCAACACATTCGTAGGAGAGGTTTTCTTGTGGGGATTCCGATTTTCTGCGAACTAGGAAACCCAAGTGAAGATATCCACTGCTTTAAGCTCCGGACTGTATGGTTGAGTTCCGGATCATCGCTGCCCTTTCCTCTATCGGAAAATGTAATAAAAAAAATTGTCTAAAAATCCTTTCACAGTGTTTCGGATTCAGCATCCCTAATTCCATTGCTTAACGCCGCATCCCAAATACAACCGTACCTCTATCCCATCGATCCTTTGCTTACAGTTCCCCCCCTTCGTCCTCCGGCCTTTAGTGTTCGTAGCCAGCTGTTGCAGCCGCTCTGTTTTTGCGCGTGTGCGCGCACGCGCTCCGTGTAATTACCATACGCTATTCCAATCCACTGAATTCGCGGAGTATAGGTCGTTCTCTGGTTGCCTAGCAACAACCTGCAGCTGGTGCTAGTAAGGAATATTTAAAAACATTAAGCAACGGGTTTAATCTGTTGTTTCTATTCAACTCCCCCCCACCCACCCATCCCTTCTACCTTTCTCTCGTAAGAGATTAAATGTCCGGAAGGCGTTATGAGATCTAAACTGTAAGTCGGATGATTGATGCTCGCAACTACACTTTGTGTGTTTCTTGGAAGTTGCCTTCCCGCTGAGGCACTAAGCAAAACAATTTTTTAGCGATTGTCTCACTCGATGACAAACGGATGGAAACAATACATCACACTTGAGCAGGTTTTTTTATTTGCCGCTCTGAACGCACGACTCATTGTGATCGGGACTTCTTTTTCTCCCTCCCACTTTTTTTTCCGAGAATGTGTTGCCGAAGGTCTGTCATTTATTGCGTTTGTAAGAACTTAAGAACTTGTTGTTCCGAACAAAGAACGCTCGACGAAACTGTAATAGTAAATTCTTGCTTATTTAGGTTTCCTCGTCTTTTGTGTTATCATTTTTCCAGTGCAGTGGAAAGAAAACTGAATTGGACTGCTCCAGGAAGAAGAAGAGAATTGAATTAAATGCAATTTTTTTTCAGTTTACCTTTTGGCTGAAATAAACATTTTTTTTTTTTTTTTTTTTTTTTTCACTATTCTGGAGAAAAACGGTAATAACTGATGACGATTGCATTACTCCAGGAACTGTCGAAGAAGCGAAAATGTTCACTGTGGTCTTTGGGATGAGGATGTGTGTGTGGTTTAAGTTGGTGATGTTTAAAGAGGGGAAAAATACCTGAAAATGCGATGGTGTTATTGAATTATTTTCATGCTTGTTGCGCTTTAGGGAAAGTAAAAGATGGACAGGATGAAATTATGGGATTTTAAAAATGCGATAAATTGGTGGTGCATCGGAACGAGGAGAAATTATTTGAATTTATAAAAGATCCAACGCTTGTGTTCGGTTATTTTTGCATCAGTTGCACCAAGATAGGATTTAGATAAACAAAAACCCCTGGAGAAATTGTCCTGCATTTCTATTAGATCCCTCTTCTTCAGTTTCTGTATCTGCATTATTTTGGCAAAGACTAATCGAATAACTTCCAGTGTTCTACAATTGAAAAAGAAAGATTCCTCCATCTCTGTCGCTCTACTGGTCAATCGAAAACACAAAATACGCGGAGAATATATTAGTATTGTAAAAATAAAATGGACTCCATGGCGAACTGACTGATATTTGACAGTCGCTTTAGTCCGTGGCAGGGTGGTTATCTTAATCAGATTGTTCTATTATTGACTGAGACGATTGTTAAAAGTAATTAAGATCTCCCGTTGACTGTTAATGTGTACATATACCATTCGAGCATCACCGTAGACATATGATTTCCTTTGTCCCAGTGTGGCTGAATGCAGCCTCTTCCTGTGGATTTCCTTTTTCTGATCGATAATTGCCCTCCGATGTTCTTAACCATGATAAAAGATCTTACGTAGTAATCCTACGTTCAATCTCCATCGTCTTCTCTTTCATTTTTCTCAGCTGAAAGGGAGGTGGGGGGTGATAGAGGTATCTGTCTTCTCCGGCCAGTTCAGAGATCAATGAAGCGTTGCTTTCGCCATCAGCCGCGAGTAGCCAGCAATTACCGAAGATGGATCTGCAGCTCCTAAAATGTATTTGTGCGAAGTTAGTTTCTGGAAACTGTGATTTAAGCAAATTGGTAGCCTGAGAAATCCTCTGATTATTTGTCATCCCCTTTAATATGCTCTCCCCTTTACGTTTCTGCACTGAGCTAAGCTTGCAAACCGGAGGAAATTACCGATGGATAGCTTTATGCTTTGACAGAGAGGCTGCTTCGATGTTGCAACAACCGTTAGTTCATGGTGAGTAGCTAATTAAGATGTCCTTTTATAAAATGACGTGCGTTTGATACCTCCTTGGGATTTTCTCGCCCACAGACGTCCTGCATCAAATTAGAACATAAATTTCTGCTCCATCCTTGAACCCTTAGGTGCAAGCAGTTTGATAGAAACCAAGCCTCTTGAGCAGATTTCTCAACTTATCTGCATCAGTTCATCTGGACGGTTTCTGTCTTATTTAGAAATAATGAATGTCAGATTATTTATATTTAAAAAAAAAACGAACGACTTGTTTCTAGTTTAAAAAAATAACTTCTGCAACTCTTTTTGTATTTTTTAACATTCTGCTAAGCTGTAACAAACCGTTTTTGTCGTACACATCCCGAACTAACCACCTCCTCTTATTTCCTTTTTTTCCCAGTCTTCTGTTTGCTCTTCAAGCTCCGTTAATTTTTCCTGGAAGCTTAATGTTTTCGATTCTCTACCTCACACCACCATTACTAGCTTTTTTGTATTTTTTTTACCCTAATTAGCTTGTTTCTGGGGCTTTGATAAGAGCTAATTTAAACAGCTTTGCTATCTCGTGTTCGTTTGCTTAATTGTCTCATCACTTATCAAGTCTTGGTTTTCCAACGTGCCGGGTACTTATTTCGTAAAGGTGTCTCCCTCCCTTGCCCTTAGGGGGACGGCTAATTTATCCGTCCATTCTTTTCATTGGGCATCAGCACAAATAGCTAAAATCCTCTTGTTCTAAGTTTAAATTATTCCGGAGTTGAAATGCTCTTTCGCGATTGGGAAAGAATAAATATTTGCTGAGTTCGTCATGAAATGCTTCTCCATTATGCAGCCACATTGACGATTAATTGTTTCTTCTGTTCCAAATAAGGTACAGCTCCATTCATATAGAGCTCTCTCTAAGAGATTGATAACATAAAGTTTCAAAATGAGCTAAGAAATGGATCTATTTTTCTTAGTTGAATTCAAGACGCATGCTGTCCTCCTCTCCTTTCGTTTAATGGATTCCCCCTCTACAATTTAAGCTTTAGTTCCCTTAACGGTTCTTGAGCACAGTCTGCCCCCCTCCTCCCCCGCCAACACGCAGATGACAGTTTAAATATGGAATTAGCAAGTAGTCTACTCACTTCAAATGCAGAGTGGCTTCTTCTAATATAGAAATTTTTTCGCCACTTGCAGACTCGCTGGCTCCGCTTGTCTGGAATATAATTGTTTCTAAGAGGCACTGTATGTCTTCATGCATAATGAATTAGCACTTCTCTGCCGCAGAGAATTTTTCTTCCCATATATCAACTACCATAATCGCCAGTGAGTTTTGGGGCACGAAGACACTTTCTCATATCGATCCGTCCTCCACAAAAGTTGAGTTTTCGATTGGATAAACATTGGATGCGATTGTTTTGAAGTGCTGAATACAAGTAGCATTTGTTTCCAAGAATTTAAAGGGCCATGGTTTCTTAAGCAGGAAGATACTGCGGAGTGTTTGATGAAAACGAGTAGGAATCGAAAAATCTTTAAATGGTCCACAAATTTAGTTATTCTCTGCTCAGAGAAAAACCCAATTAGTTCATATCAATTCCAGAGAATTGCAGATCGTTCTTCACCACATCTTTAGCGTTGTTAGTTTCGGGTGTACCCCGACAGTGAGAAAACCAGTTAAACCTAATGGAATATCGATATATGCCAGGGACTGAGAGCCTCCTTTTGCTTTGCGGAGAAGTTTTCGTGATGCAGGCACAGAAGCCATTAACAGTGATCATAATTCAACCCCCCTCATTTTCACCGCAGAAAAGTATCCGGATTATAATGCCGCCTTCTTATCGATTAAGCACTTTTTCTCTCCTCCTCCTCCTCACAAATCAAGTTCGACTGGTGGTCCTGATCCAACTGGTGTGTGATTACGGGAACAGCAAACACAAGAACTTAACTGCGACGTTGCGGATACTTCGGGAGTGGTTTTCCCCATGCGAAATTGTGGGCTGCTGCTGCTATCCTCTCCCACGAGACATGCAAATCATTATGAAGTGCAACACAATATCAAAGAGCTGATAATGAACGAAGTAGTTTAGTGTCATCTTCCTTTGATGATGCCTCCTCCTCCCCGTTGAAAGGCAGCGTGCAGATTTCAATATAGTAATTTCCCTTCTTCCATTTCTTTTGCTCAATTTTTCATCCCTTCTCTTTGTTTCATTTTATTTCTTTTTCTATTCGAATTTCTTTTACTTTTCTTTAATATTTGAGAACTTATTTACCTCCTTTCTCTCTCAATGGTTGATGCTTCCCTTTCATCCCACTTTTCCGCATATTCATCAAAACATAAGCTGGAATTCTCTGTCTTATCTTAACCATATTTTTTATGAATAAGACTAATCATGGTTGTGATAAAAACTAATATCTGTTTCGCCGTATCTGTCTATTCGTCTCTCCAGCTACTTACAATCGAGGCAGGGGCACGCGGAGGCGTCACTAATGCGTCACTTATATAAAACACAAAAATATAATATATATGCGCATTTTTTTCTCCTCGGTCAACTTTCGGTTTCATGGGCGACTAATTCTTATTTTGCGTGGCGACGTTATCACGTGCCCTTGTCCCTTCCTCTTTCGGAACTTGTGGTATGAACAGAATGTCAGATGCGGAATCCCGTCATCAGCAGGAGCACACAGGCTCGACGTATCGTCTCCTTTTAGTCCACCCCGCACATTGCTTCCGTGCAACTAGCGGAAACCAATTCGATGAACTTTTTCATCTGAGCCCTCCGAACGAAACCCGATTGGCGAGGATGAAAAATGAACTCATAATTTATCAACCCTCGACTTAATGGGGGGGGTTGTGCAGTCGGGGAAAATTTTGTGGAATAGGCCGTTTTCTCCACTTATCTTTCACACTGTCTGCCTCTGTCCACACACACAACTGGAAATGGTCACTTCCCCCCATTCCACAAAGCAAAAGACCAAACCAGTGGAATAATGCAGGATGCTGAAGCAAGATCGAAAATCTCGTCGCTTCTCCCGTTAAGGGATTCTTCGCTCGAGCAAATCCTTCCACGTGGAAAAAAAGCTTTTTAAGAGAGGTGATAATTTAAGTCAGCGTGTGCGCCTTCAGAAAAATAATAATAATAAACGTGATCAAAGAGCAGAGTCCACCAATAACTCAAAAGCGCTGTGATAATTATCACCAGTTGTTCACAGATGGAGCCACGATTGAAATGAACTCAGTACAACGTTATTCAAACACAGGTAGCATCGACGATCGCATTTTTTTCAGTACCTTCAGGTCGCTCGCGAGAGAATCTTCTCTGATTTAAAAGGATTAATACAGCGACCTCGTGGGATGGCGGGATTTTGTACCAGAAATCTTACAAAATAGAGCCGTCCCTGCTTATAGACGCGCTTAACTTGGGATTGCTTTCTGGGGATTAGTGCAAGCGGAAATTTTCCGTCGGTAAACAGCCCTCATTATACTAACTCTGCACCTAACGACAACCTTAAAAGACCTTCCACGTGCACACACTAAGAAATGAGTGTCTGAGAACTACTCCTCTTTCTACGAGAAACTTTCTAATTCTTCGGGATAAGCGGTGGCGGCAGGTGACATCTGCTAACTTATAAAGCTTACTTGCTGCTGCCGGCCCTGATGAAATAAGTTGCTCTGCAAAGCTGCCACTAGGAAGTCTGCGGATTAAAACTGGAAGACTTCATTTGACGCTTAAATGGCTACAGATTGAAGAAATTGCCTGGACGACCGGTAAAACCTAGCGTTCATCTGAAGTAATGGGACTAACGTGCCATCACACACACACACACACACACACACACACAACAGGAGAATTTCCAGTCAGACTTCTAGAGGTATTAATGGGATGGCGATGGTTTTAGGGTCGGATGCCTCGGCATGAGTCACGCTGCCCGCTTGGATGCGGAAGGAAACTAGCACTTGCACAGGCGTCGGTGCATTCGTGCGCTCTGTAGGCTATGCGGTCCATTAGCCCTGTGCTCAAAGCATAAGGGGAAGGGGGGGAGAGATAGGAGAGGAATAAAAACACAAAATTATCCCCTCTTGGTCGCAATGGTGGTGTGAAAGGACTCCAGAAGACTGATTACCAAAATCTCCCCCCACCCTGCAAAAGTTCGTTATCTAAATAACTTGTTAGTCGGCGCAGTGCATTGATGTGGGGTAAGCTGAATCTTTGAGAAAGCCAGCCTATGCCATCAGATAAGCGTAGACGGCGCGAGAGACGTTTTGGTCAATACGCCAACAAAAGACAACATTTCTATTCCTGCCCGTCGCCGAACGCATAATGAAACTCGGACCCCGGGATCTCTCCCCCCATTAACCCCTCGCCTACATCAGAGTAGGACTACTATAAACTCCTGTCCAACCGCCCTTCTTCGCTTTGCATCGTTGGTGAATCTCCCCTTCTGTACAGGCTATAAAATCGGAAGTTACCGACCGACCCATTAGTCTATATTGGATACACGGAGTACGTCTCCTACTCGGGCCATGGAAGTCATTCGAATTGTGAGTTACATCTAGGCATTCATCAGGACGCGTCTACTACACGGATCTCTTCTTTCACGATTTGCAGTTCAGATAACAGCAGCTGGCGATTTCCCCTGTAAATGCTGGAATCCGCCGAACAAGATTGCGTGGCAGTGAAGCATCATATCGAGGGGCGGTGTGTTTATAAGTAATTAATTTCTAAATACATTATTCATCGACTCTTTTTAACTATATAAATTAATGAAAAGTTCGGGTTCTCAACTTCAGCCATCTCCCCCCCCCCTTATTTTTAACTAGGAGTGCTTTTGTGGGGCTCACCAAGCAAATTAACCTATTGTTGGCGTTAAATTCAAAACCCAGATCCTATCTAACGAATTCCGCTTCAAAACGAAACTTGTGCGGCCGCAGTTCGACCGTAAATTAACAAGCTCTGATTAATATTCCCTGTCTCCATGTCGCTGATAGTAACGCCATATATACCCACTTGCTATTGTAAACCTGTTAACACGGATAAATTAATTAGCAGCCAGGCGAAACTGCTGATCCCTGAAACAAAGACCGGAGGAAACTTGCCGTTTGGCTGATTTCACGAGACTCGGTTTTGCCTTTCATGACTCCAGCCGTTCATTACTTTATTTCCACATCGTTTTGGGGGGGGGGGATAACGCCAGTTGTGTGTGCGTATTAATTTCATTTTCTGTGAGTAAATTTTTATCGCTAGAAGTTCGCTTTATTTTAAAATACTTTTAATTTTTTGCGAACATCTCTAGTGGAGGGATGTATTTTGCTTTCTCTTTATTCAGGTTAATGTTTCTAATCGCAGTCAACCCCTCGGGGTAAATCTATGCATTGATGCTTTCGATTAATGAAGAATTTAAAGCACAACTCAATCGTATTGGTTTTGATTTGAATATCTTGTTGTTTTTCAGAACCATTCATCTGTATTCTCTCCCTCTCTCTCTCTCTGGAAGGTCATATTATCCGTGAAACTTTTCATAACTTTTATTGGTATGCATCAGTGAACTTTATCTCCTTTTAAACGTAATCACCAACCAATCTTCCACTGCTAAAACATTTTTTGTGTGAGAAGTTCCTTTGTACATCATCCTTCACAACATCTATCCGACTCTCTTTAATGATGGATTTTTTTCTTTTCATTGTGTTTTTCTAAATCAGGAAAGAGAAAGAAATGACAGATGGCTGGATAAATCAGCGGTGTAATTGATTTTTCGGCCGAAAACCGTCTTAAAGCGTGGGGTGAGCTGGTCATGACTTCCATCAAAATGAATGACTATTCTGCCCTTTAGTTAGTTGTCCGTCTAGAAAGCCAACAAATAATTCATCCTTTGAACGCATTCAGACTTTTAAAAAAACATCACCAATTTACATTCCGATAATAAGCAGTTGACCACTTCAATTTCTTGCCTGAATATTGCTAATTCATGATAAAACATTTCAGAACATGTTTCCACAAGTAGCATGTCATATGATTCTAATTTTCTCTTCCCCTGTGCCTTTTTTATTTCACTGCTCTTCGATTCTGTCCATTTCCACAGATATCTTTTTGTTTCAGATTCTTCTCTTTCCTACTACAGGACTCTTCCATTCTTTCCTTAAGATTATCTCTCCGTTTTTCTATCCGCTCTATATTTTTATCGGGTTGTCCAAAAGGACTATCGAATTGGGTTTTGTTCTGTCCTGCTCTGATGGTTGATATGCTTATAATATGAACATTATCCTTGCTTCGGCGCCGTATTGCCTTGTCTATTTTAAGCGTTCTTCATTCCACTCGCATTTTTCTTTATTATTCCAAGCTGTTTTATTTTTTTCTCATTCCTTCTGTCTCTCTTTACAGCTTACTACCTCTCAGCTGAATGGCATTAAGCGCCATCTGGTAGATAGAGCGAAGAAATCTCTGTGTTCACACCTTCGCTAGAGATTGCGGCTATTTTGGCGATGTGATCAGCTGTACCTCTCAGCGAGCAGAAGAGATATCTCAACTTCAGACAGAATATAAAAAAAGTTATTTTTCGAAGTAGATTGATAACATCTTTGGCAGTGACGCTGGATACGGTTTTTACAATGTCTTTTTAAATCGCGCACCTGAGCCTAAAGATATCCTCCGATAGATTACATTATTCCTGGGTCTGGCTTCTTAGAGATTTCGTTTTCTCAGTTTCGGAGTGTTTGTTTGTTTGGTTTTTTTTTCTCCCTTTTCTTTTGGCGTACCTTTTTTGTTATTTCCATTCTCCTCGCATCTCTAGTGTTTTAAGAAAGAACTTCTGAATTTCTGTCGGTTCAGATTGCCTTTCGATATTACTTTATTCTTTCCGGGCTGCCATTTCTTTGGCGGAAGTTTTCCTAATAACATTTGTGAGGAAGCCCATTGCGGTCAGAATGGATAAAAGCATTTCGTAAAAATAACATTTTATTGGGGTCATCAAAGACTCATTCTCGTTTTACTAGCATCTTAAAGGCAAAAGAGAGAAAAAAAAAAAGGAGTATAAATCGTACTACCAACAGTCGGATTATTTATTTAAATACCGTATCCGATTGCTTTTTTATCTGATTTTATTCTTAAATAGTATTACCCGAATTATTAAAAAAAGAATTGGCTTAATTAGCGCCTCCTGGTGTAAGCTTATACACTATATTTTTCACGCCGTGATTTTAAACAAAAATATAACTAAGAATCTAAGTTAGTTGGTGGGAGTAACGCTAGATGGCGTTGTAATGAATTCCCCTCGACGTTCTTGAACTTCATTTTAAAAAGAAAAACAAATATTCCGGCATTCTCCGGTTTCCTTCAGCTGCGATAGTAAAGATTTAACTTTCGAATCCAGAGAGAAAAGTGAAACTCTATACTCACCTGAGCAGTCGAAGAAAAATGCCTGCGCACTAAACTTACGACTACAACACCCCGCGACAAGGCAAACTGTAAAAATTAATCCTGTCGTAAATCTCTCGCGACACCCCAACCGGTTCGCGTTGGCGGAGATTTATGCCTTAAGTCTTCTGCATAGCGGGAGACAGTGTAGTATTCTTCACTTTGCTCCACCTCCTCTTCGTAAATCGATCCATCGAGTTATCGAAGCCTGCGGATAAGGTTACGGTAACAGGATATGCCAGCTAATTACTCAACCCCCCAACTCCATCCTCCCTTCCTCTCTCTGCGTGATGCTAGATCTGAATTTACTACAAGGGCTTGCAGCTGGATTTCAAGTGTTAGACATGCGCAAAAAAAGCCATCGATGTCTCATCTGGAATGCCGAATATACCCATCCAACATTGATACTATTTTCAATGAGGTATCGACATGAAAATTGATATTTGTTGTCGATCTTCGGTTTTCCTTCAGCAGTTATTTTAGCGTTCGATGTGTTTCCCCGATATTTTTGTTTAGTCTGTCTTTCCCTGATTTCGCATCGCTGCCAAAAAAATATCATCTTTAATAAAAGTAAGTTGTTTTGTATACTATATTTCTGTTAAAATTACAGAGGATTTTCACCAAATTTTGGTGAATGTTTGGAGTAAAAATAATTTCAATTCGGTGTTGGTGGACTACATAAGAATTACTTTACCTCTTTCCATCTATGGAGTGCTGCAGAAATCTTCAGGGTTCCCTCATTAGTGTTTTTGATTGCATTATAATTTCTCAATTGAAGCTTGGCCTCGATTCCAATAATCATAATAATAAAACGGGTGGAAGAAGGGTTAATTTCAAGTTACTCAGAGTTCCCATTTGTATTTGCGTTATATTGAAGGTAATATTTTCGTTTTATTTTCCTAAATTTCTGCAAACCCCCCACAAAATACAAACACAGGCTGGATCCACCCTGGAGAATCCAATTAGGTATTCCAAGTCACTTTTCTGTTCACTTTTCTGAGAGAGAGAGAGAACTGCATTGATATTGTAAAAGTTCTTGAGAGGTAGACAAATTTGCCCATCCATCATAAATGCTGATCCACTTCAAAGACCTATTGCCACAGGCGGTGTATTCTGGCAGTCTGCCAAGAGGGCAGAGGTAAGATATTACCCGACAGTAATAATAGTTACAAAAATTAATGGTGCTTATAATAACAAAATGAGGAACGGAATTATGAAAGTACAGTAGTAGCGCAAAAAAAAAAAACTCAGAAAAAATGAATGGTATTATCAGTAGTATCAATAATTATTAAAATTGTTTTAATAATTATTTAATTACCCAAAAATCGTTATAAAGTTGAAATAAGGATCGAGATTATTTAATTGTGGTAATAAAAAATACTGCTAATCGATCATCCCATGAATCCATTAACTCCTGACATCTGTTAATAAACATCTTGCATTCTGACAGATGGTTTCCACCGGGTGTTTTAATAATTTCTCTGCGTTTAAGTTCAGCCCTTGATGTAACATTCGCTGTTGCAACTTGCTCTTATTTTTCGAAACGAGCTCTTCCCCCTCCCCTCCCCTCCCCTCCGTCTCTGGCTCGCTCCTGTTCTGTATCTTTCATCTGTCGTTTTATATCTGGAACGACCGCCCCGCTATTTATCAAAAGATATTTTTTACAGATACATTAAGTACAGAAATAAATTATGTCGATATCACAATAGGAAAAGAAACGCGGGTTATTGCCTGCACATCATCCTATCCCGGTCTGTGTGTTTGTACTTTCTGAAACTATAAATGTCAGGCGTGTTTTATGAATAGATGTTCCTGGCCATCCCGTGTGTATAAAAATGTATCACCAATTCTTTTTCTTCTCCCCTCCTCTGAGGCGCTTTCTTTTGCCCTACAAAATACTTTCTGGGTTGCAGTTGAGCTCCCCCTCTGTAGTAAAGATGTTGCGATGGTAACATCGAAGTAAAAATTCTCCACTGAAACAAAAGAGAAAAACAGGACTTCTCAAAAATCGGCTCGCCTCTTGCGTACTGATGCGATTTAAACGAAGTATGAATTATAAGGCGATGACTGCAGCATGGAAGTGATGGAGATGAAGATGAATGGTGTTGCTGTCTCTGCGTGACTTTCTCCCGCATCGTTATCGGTTGGGATGTATCCTACGTGCGCTCATGTCTCTGCCGTTGCCACCTGTGTCACTGACAGATGATCGTTGGAGGTCCCATCTTTTACATTGTAGCTCACATTTGCTGTGTTCTGTGCTTCTGTTTCTCTGAGAAGCAGTGTCTACTCCACCACACCGTACGAACCTGTTGCAATATTCCATTTGGATTCTGGCTTTATCAAATAAGGTCAGCTTGTTCGCATCATTTGTTTAATCTTGTATCCTGTGGATGAACTCCCTTTGAAGACCTTTTAATCTTGTGTCCTGCTGAATTTGGAACCAGTCTTGCAGTGTACCAACAGAGGTAAGCAGCGTAAATATTCTCTTATATACCGAAATATTGTGCTAGGCGTAGTTCTTTGAAATTTAAGCTGTGAGGCCATTAAAGCCTTGAGGCGGCAATTCTTGACTGGCGTGTATCCTAGGCCTCTTTATGTAGAAGTGAAAATTCGTGTTTTCGAGAGGGGAAGGACCTCTCGGAGGGCCTTTCCTCTGCCTGAAACCGACTAACTACAGCTCCCCCTAGTGCAATAAATAAATGAAAACTGCTATAGAGAATTTTCTTCCTTATTTGGGACAGGAAGTGGACATCATATCCGTTTCGATATGATATGATGCTGCATTAGTTTCAGAAAAATCCTAGAGAGGATGAGGAAGTGAAAACAAACTGAAAATATCTTGATGGAAGAGAGGAGGATGCAGACAGGGCTAGCCTGGTGGGTCAAGTGCTTGCCTGGCAACCCAAAGGTCGCGGGTTCGAACCCGCCTCGGGCTTGGATCACAGTAAAATGCAAAAACCTTGGGAGGTGCATTATGGCCGCTGATGCACCAACAACTAACAAAAAAGAGAAGAGGATGATGATGTATCTTTCCTTTTCATTTACTTTTGTCGATAGAAGGGAAAATGATACTTACTAGACTAATGATATATATTTGCATCTAGAAATTAACTTATAAATAAGATATAAATTTACAAATGGGCTGCATCTGCACGCGCTTTTTACAATAAAACTGATATAAAGAACAAGTAAAACTTTGTTCGGTTAAGACAGTCTTAACACTTGGTATTGATCTTTCGTAATGTGAGACTATTACGAGTTGCCTCGCTGTTACACTACCAATATGTGAAGCGGGTATATTGTTACAATGATTATTCAATTTAAACATATTTAAGGCTTTTAATTTTTTTTAAAATTTTTGAAAAATTCAAAAAAAGGAAGTCACCATTTGCATTTATATATGCGTCTCATTAATCTGTATGTTCCTTAAAAACATCCTCTTTCGGCTTCTGACGGAATCATTCCTCGAAGATTGATTTGACTATAGCGTCCAAATTAAAATGACAGTCGTGTTTGTTTGCTTTATTTAAAGCGATCCAGCTAGTGGTCCATCGTCTTAACTTAGTGATTGATCCCAGATAGTTGAATCCAGGTGATGGCTTATTGTGTGCTGCCTTGGTGACTGATCCTGGATGGTAGCTTCTTGTTGTCTTGGTGACTGATGGTGGCCCATTGTTGCCGCCTTGGTGACTGATTATGGATGGTGGCTCATTACGCTGCCTTAGTGACTAAACTCGGTGGTGTCTCTTTGTGCTTCCTTAGTAAGTGATCGGTACGATAATGGTGTTGATGCCAAACATTGGCTGGTATCGCATAACCACAATAAATGTAAAATGTAATGAGGCACACAGTTCAAATAAAAGTGCGGCGTTTCAGTGTATAAATATACTTCTCCACTGGAGCACCGCACTTTATTTAGGGCAATACCAAGGAAACTCGTGGCGGAGTGCCCTCACAATATGAGATCGATAGCAAAGTCGGTTTTCTCAACGCTGTGTACAGAATAAGGCCATGTACAATGACGTCATATAGTTCTAGTTGCATAAGGCTTTTGCCATAAACCCATTTAAACAACGTTCTTTTAAATCCCCTGGCTCCCCTTTTTTTTCTTACTGACCAAAAACACGAAAAGTGACAAATCTGAGCTTTAAGCCGGGTACCTTGAATGCCTCCCGGCGCATCGCTGAAGTTTCTTCTACTTTTTAGCCACTTTAAGGTAACAGTTCTTTGGGCAGCAACCTTAATACATAGCCAACATCCCGTTATGAATTTCTTGTGATTTCTGGCTTCGAGCAGATGGAAATTAAATCGCTGCATGCCGATTGGATTTGTACCTTTTTTAAAAAAAGACAAACACGACTGTAACAAAGAGCAAATGTAATGAATTTGTTTTTTTTTTAAGAACAAGCATCTAGACGTTGTTTTAAGCGTACCGGCGGGGTTTTCTCTCACCCTACTGAGAACGGTCAGACGTAGAGCGTGTTTTAATTAAGCCGCCCCCGTGCTAATTAGTAACCTTTGAGAGGTATTGTAAAGAAATGCATTTTTGCACTTAATGACACATTCTTGTGCCGTGTAGACATTCGAAAGAACTTCCCTCAGTTCTTTCAACTCTGAAAACTTGAAGAACAGTGGCGTCCTCACATTTGACCGAAACGTTAACTGTTTACTAAATAAATACATCGTAAAATTAAGAAATAAAATTTAAGTTCTTTTCATCTTAAAATTAAGAAGAAAAGGCGCTTCAATCTTAACTGATTTGGGAGAATCTTATGAAAAGGGCAGACCTACACCGAAAGCATCTTAAAATTTCGAAAAACATCCCTTTTCCATTAAGGATTATTGATAGGCGAATATAGTAAGAAAGCAGAAATACATCAGGCTAATAGGTGATGATTAATCCCCACTCCTCCGATTACAAATGTCTGCTGCCGTTAGCTCCGCTTAATGCAAAGATTGACGGCGCTGTTGGAACCTACTTGTTCTAAATCTCGGCCATTTACCGACAGACAGACGCACGGACCACTAAGACAACCCCTCCCTCTCCCTAAAAAAAAAATAAGACATTAATTCTTCGCGCGTGTCTGTCAACGTCTGGAGGTTGTCCGGTGTCGTTTTTAACGGCGAACTCACCGGGATCATTACAAACAGACCGAATCTGTGGATGAGGAATAAAATTTCTCCCGAAGTTCTCCATCTTCCCATTCGGCCATCCATCGCTAATACTTTACGACTCTGGTGCGACTGAATTATGTAATGTCGTGTAAAAAGTATGGTTGCAATTACGTGGGGTTAATGACGCATTCCGTCATGGAATCCGGAAGCGGGCATAATTAGATTGAGCCAAATACATCAAACCACGCATTCGGGACCAAACTCATTTTTCTCTTTGCTCTTTTCCCCCCGCATTTTTTTCTCCTTTTTTTGGCAGCCTTCGGAGTTAACTCAGCCTTCAGCAAGCGCACACCTATTGAGATACGGAAGTGAGCAGAAACCGTGTGAAGATTATGACTCTCGAACGCCAAACCGTTTTTATTAAAGATGGAGGGAAAGCCATTTCCGCTTATTGCGAAGGATTGGAGAAGTATATGCATATTTGCTTAGCCGAACACAGGGATCGGAATTCAATAGGGATACATACCAAATGCTGTGGCGAGAGAGGGAACCCTCTCGCACATAAAATCCCCTGAAGTTAGCTGTGCTTTTCCATCGTACCATGTGTGTGTGTGCATATATATATATACACACACACGCACACAGCGAGAAAGAAACGGGAAACGTTAGGCATGGCCCAAATGGAGTGTGCTTTTTTATGTCTGAAGAATATTGCGCTAGAAATTGTAATGGAAATAAAGTTCGGCTTGTAGGGAACAACCTGCCATCGGTGCAATTAAGGACCTCGCTCCTCAGGCCTTCAGGTTTCTTCTCTTTCCGTTTTTCTTAGCTCTTCTCAAAATGGATATGTTTATGTACATGAACTAAATCTTATTTCCAACTTGTACTTTTCTCTTTCAATACTTTTATAACCGAATAATTATTACATAAGTTAACTTTTTCTCCCGATCGCTTTAAAATACGAACATTATTTTGTTGTGTATTTATTAATATCTGCAGTTTGTCTGGTGGTATGATTACGTAAATGTGATATGTGTATACACGCTGATCAAAAAAATACGAACCTTTGTCTTAAGACAATCGCAGATAGAAGAAATGCAAATAGATGCAAAGATTCTGTGAAGTGGATGATGACAGTTGCCTCGTTGAATATAAAAAAAAACGCGTGATCAGACTTTGAAAAAGGTCTTATTGTGAGTGTACTTTTAGCAGGAGCCACCATTCAAGAAACGAAGGACAGCTGGTTTCTCAAAAGCATCCGTCTCAAAGGTTTTTAATGGCTGGAAAGCAAGCGGTTCTTCGACATCTCAAAGGTAACAGAAAAACAATACTTAAGAGCGAAGCTGTCTTACTCTAAGGAGAATTGTACGGTAAAACAGGACATCCAGTGCAGCAAATAACATCTGAGGTCAACCGAACCCAGAACTGCCCTATTTCAACCGAACCATACGCAAGAAATTGAAGAAACTTGGTATTGCAGTCGCCTGCCAATTCGGAATCCACTTGCTTCGAAGAAAAACAGAAAAATGCGCTTGCAGTGGTGCCGAGAACGTCGTGATTGGGCAGTGGAACAATGGAAGAAAATCATGTCAGACGAATCACGATGTACTTTGTTTTGTACTTGATGGTAGGCAGAACCTCACCATGCGATGGACCCTGCTTGCCTTCTTAAGACAACCCAAGCATTTGGAGGTGGTATCATGGTATAGGGAATATTTTAGTGACACGGACTGAGTCCTTTGGTAGGTCAAATGTCATC
Organism: Mastigoproctus giganteus; assembly: GCF_048544385.1. Classification (NCBI taxonomy): domain Eukaryota; kingdom Metazoa; phylum Arthropoda; class Arachnida; order Uropygi; family Thelyphonidae; genus Mastigoproctus; species Mastigoproctus giganteus. The sequence continues at coordinate 48,398,001 of NC_143584.1, read as the reverse complement.
CAGGGAGTGCCTGAATTTTGTATCCGATCTATTGCACCCTGCAACGTTACACCTTTATCCCGAAAGTGATGGCTACTTTATGGATGACAGTGCAACAGCGCATCGTGTCCATTCACCTGATCTCAATTCTATTGAGAATGTGCTGGAGAAAGCTAGTCGGGAAAGAACTCCTGTCCATTTAACTTTCGCAGCTGCGCTATATTTTGCTGGAAGAATGGTTACGATTAGACCAACAACACTTGAACACCTTATAGAATCCATGCCTCTCTGAACACTTGCTGTTATTCGAAAAAAAGGATGCCGATTCGGTACTGAATAAAGGTTCGTATTTTTTTTTGGCATGTATAGTTTATAGATGGGCAGAGTTCTTGGGTTTTTCTTACTGTCTTATGTGTACTGGCCTTAAATATTCCCTGTTCCAGTATATTTCAATTCAATAATCCTCTAATATATTAATAGCCTATCTATTTTATTTACAGTAGGGAGTGGGGAAGGAGGGTAATTGAGTACCGACGAAATCTAAGACCAGTTTATCGTGTCAGTAATTGCGCGTGTTCTTTTTGGTCGACTTTTCTGTTTGCGGGACGAAAAATCTGAATTTTCTCGGGATAAAACAATAGCATCCTTGCTCGATACTGACACTAACTCAGCATGGTGTAAAAACCGCTCATCATCATTCCTCGCCCATCATTTATCATCCATTAATCGAAGAGAGTCGAACCCGGGCCTGTTGCACACTGTGGGAAACACTTCGATCGTAAACACTTTGGTAGGCTTTACAATTGCAATACGAAGTGGTACATTCAAATTGGCAATAGCAGAAATGAGAAATGGGTTCAGAACTGAATTCGCCCTACTCTGAGTTCCAATAAACTTTCATCTGTTTGGATATCATGAAAAAATATTCTCTGTGCTTATCCGTTTTTATCACTGCGCTATTGAACTCTCTTATATCTACATCCGCCTCTTCTCCCATCATTCTATCCATTATTTGTCTTTCTTTCCGTATTTTATGGAAGCTCTACCTCTCCATATTTTCCCAGTGTCTTTATTCATAGCTGTTTCTTTCGTTATTTTAGTTTATCAATCTGTCCATCTTTTCCACTCCTTTATGGAATTGAAGGCGCTGTTTGCGCAATATGCATCCTAAAGAGCATAAAATTCATTATTCACGTACGTGTCGCATAAATATTGGTTACTGAATATTGCTTTCAAAATAATAGCTTGTAATATTCGCTTCAGAGAGAGAGAGAGAGAGAGAGAGAGAGAGAGTGAGAGAGAGATTAAAAAAATCCTTCAAAATGTTATCATCATTCGCGTCTGATAGGATATAGGAAGAGATAAGAGAAGGCCATAAATCAATGAATAGAGAGAGAGAGAGCGAGAGTATTAATCGTAGTTCAGCTCTGTAAATTAGCTAATGGCTGAATAATGAAATAAAGCTCGCAAAAAGCCACATCATTTTGTGCATCTCTAATGTTCCTCATTCTTCGCATTGACTTGGAAACTGCGTGTGTGTATCATTTGTTCCCTAATTACATCCGTCACAAGAAAATCTCTCGAGGGATAATTAATGTTTGTTGAAGCTTTCTTCTGTACTTATAAAAGTACACTTACCAGCACTTCTCACATCTGATGATGGAGACCGAAACGTACTGGAAGTAAAGAAAAAATAATGAGAAGTCACTTAGAAAACCACAAGTCATTCATTCATTTTTTTTAACTTCTGAAAACAAGTTAAACTCGTACCTCCTTTATTCTTGCCACTTTCTTCCGGTCTCTTGACAATTCTTGGAGGAAGCGCGGGATATTCTGAGACACTACAGGAATCCAAAATATTTTGGGAGCAGAAACCGTGAAGGAAAAGAAATTTTCTTTGATAGATAACGATTATTTGATCATTTTCGAAAAGTGCATTCTTTTGTCAAGATAAATATCTGAGGTCTGTTTAAGAAAGAATGATGTTAATGGAAAAAATGGCGGCTGTTTAACTCCTCCATTTCTTTTTGTTTTTAGCCACCACGGTACATTCGTCAGTGACCGGAGAAATTCTTAAAAATCCTCCTTAATCGAAACTGTAAAATAATAAATAAGAGTTCACAAGATAGAGAATACAAGAAAGCAGCGCATTTAGCAGTCACGCGAGCTTGAACTACGGTCTCAGACAGCCTGACCACTCAATTACGCTAGTTAGTTGCTATCAGGCGGAGGGAGAAAGCTTGCAGCCTCACATTAAGTTATCCAGGATTTTTCATCCATATATTTTTACACGATAAAGGTCACATGTTTTCGTTGAGAGGAAACTGTCCGGAAATGATTCCAGGCCACAGATTCAGTCATTAAAGTTGCAGCAATCTATTGAATGCATTTTTAACAGATTATTTTTATTTTTTTTTAAAAGGGGGATAAATAACATTCACTTTTCTCGATCGATATCTCATTCCCATCATGTGGATTTCTCACTTCACAATTCACTAAATATTCGGCCAGTCATAAAAATTCGCTCGTGCTTTTCTTAAAGGTCTGGGGGAGGGGGGAAGAGGGGAGAAATAAATGAAATATTTTGCATATATGGAATTCTTTATTCGAAAATACCTCTCCGGGTATTTTATATTCTCCGTTTAACCCTTCCTTTTCTTTCGCTGTGGATGAATGACTCTGGCGTTAAGGCATTGACAGTGACAGACTGTAGGAAGCCGCATTTCTCACCCTTTAGTTTCTTATTTTAACCGAATATATATATGCGTCCATTTATCACGGCGCTGACGGTGGGACTTCTCTGATCTTGATAAAGATGCACTTTGGCCCCGGCTTTTACGGATGATGAATATTCACGTGCCGAGAAACCATATTTGGGACCGCGCGCGGCGTGCATCTGGTTTTGCCATCCGCATGTAACTTACGGTGTGGCCTTCCTCCGTTTATAAAAACAGAAATTGGCGCGGCTAATCCCGCCAAGAAGTCCGTGGAATATCCCCGAATTTCAGCGATGAAATCTAGGTTTCCGCACGCATGCAAGCATTTGCATGGATTTAGCTCATCAATCAAGAACAAGCTATTAATGTAGGACACCCCAGTGAGCCTTTAATCTTCTCCAGCACATAAAATCACAGTCGCCATCGAAAGAGTCAAGAACAAAAACTTTTTTTCCCCCTAATTCAGCCCGATTTCCTCGTTAACCAAGCGTCATGCAATCTTCGTATTTCCAAGTGCGCCACCCGTCTCCAACGAAACTAAATAGGAAAAAAAAAATACAGTGCAAAGTCAGCGGACCAAGACGGCCACACCCTATAATCAGCCATCAATTCCCCTGTTTTACTCCTACACCAAGAGCCTAGCCTGCAATACACATAACTAGAAAATGCACTCGAGCTAGGTGCAAGATGTAAGCCTTCCGGCTGAGATAACGATGTTATACATTTACTGTAATATATCTTCCCCCCTGTTCTTCCCCCCCTTGTCGAAGAAACTGGATTCGGGTTACACCCTTAGGTGTCAGCTGTCGTGCATTACTACGTCGCTATGTGGTGGGGGGGACCTAATTATTCTCCAAGTTAAGTAATCAGTACAGTGATTTAAGATAATAAAAATCTTAATTTTTCTTTCGAAAATTTTTAAGAAAATTTCCTGATGAATTCGACTGTTTGGAAATCCTTCAACTTTTTCCAAACATTGTCGATGAAACGGAAGCTTTCTGCGCGGTAAACATATTTTTCAGTCGTTTATTTTTAAGTTAGACGTTACCAAGCAACCATCTCGTGCCTTATTGTTAGCCTTGACTTCCAGCTATTCATTTATTTTGCGCCTTTATCTTTTGGTAACACAATAGTTCAGTTTCCCTATTGAAAGCACGATAGATGGGTTTTCCGTAGTAATCCCACATTTATAACCGTAATCCAGCACGTATCATCTTTTGTAGAAAAAGGGGGAGGGGGGAAAGCGATACACTTTTTCGTATAATTCTACGCTTTCACAACGAAGCTATTATTTTAAATGTAAATTAATTACCTCGGACATTTTATGGCCGGTAATATATTAGAGTATCCTAAAGTATCGACTGCAAACATTTCGGACCATCCTCTTATTGATTTCTTAAAAAAAAAAAAAGACTATTATCCATTCATCCAGGGCCGTCGACAGACCCCAGCAGCTATAGTTTATGGGGTGTAATTATTGAGAAATTTATTGCCCCTTTCTGAATATGTAGACCAGCTTGGTAGTGCAACTTTTAAAGCGTCCCCCTCCGCTATTCTCCCTCGCAAGCCCTTCTACTTTAAGTGGGTAATTTCGGAGATACGTCGTCAGGCCGACGCCTTGAATGTGCCGCTTTTGTCTTCTTCTTCTGCGGGAAATTACTGGAGAGGCGAACGCAGACTGATAAATGTCGGATATGGGAAAGAAACAACAAAGCGAGCCAGAACCAACCGACGACTGGATTCAATAATGCCTCGGAATATATTTTAACCTGGCTAACTTCGCCACTTGTCATAAGTCTCGAGGACTACTCCTCTGCGCGCTAATACGTGGTCGAGTTTCTTATTCGCCGAACAATATGAACGGCCAGAGATATAAATAGTGCCTCGCTACAAAGTTTTATTAGGCAGACTATCGAGTTAAACTGCAAACGCTCTCCTGCATCTCGTATGCTGCCTTTTCACTTCTGCCTTGCGATTGTTAATACGTTATATATGGGACTAGGATGAAGCATCAACTGCCTTGCTGCTTCTCGCACGATTTATGTTCCGAGAATTTCTCTTTCTCCCTCCCTCCCATCCTTTCCATCCCTCCCCCTTACCCCTATTTTGTTTATCTTTGCTACACTGTTGTTGTATTCCCGCGCTAAATGCTTCTTTTCGTACACCATTTATTTTTTTTCACATTCGTACTTATAATCAACATAAAAGATCGATGAATATTTAATAGTTTCTAGGAGATTCTATAAGTTTCTTCGAGATAAAAAGTGGCAATTGCACATTTGAGTAAGCTTACATGCTATCAAGTGAAAAAAAATAATAATACAAAGACCAGTTGTGCTTCTGGTCATTGTCTTGTTGTAATATAAAATTTCTTCCACAAAGTCCAGAGGACATTGTATTACGTTCAAGAATGTTTTTATAGCTCCTTTTCTTAAAATTCCATCAACTCTGACAATGTTACCCACTCCTAAAACCACCCAAAACCATGATGGAACCACCACCTTGCTTGACTGTAGGAACCAAACAATTTGGAACCACTTTTTGTTCAGTTGATCGTCTCACATGAACTTTGTTTGGATCCAAAATTTCCAAATTTGGATTCATCTGTCCAGAGTACGTTATTCTACTCTTCAGTTGCCCAAAGTTGATAGCTCTTAGCTCAAGCCAACCGTTTTTTATCGATTTCCCTGTGGTTTTAATAAGGATTTTCGGACCACTGCACGACCATGAATTCCTGCTTGTTTCAAACGAAGTTTTATAGTGGATGTAGACACGGGAGTTTCTCTGTTCCTATTGAACTCATCTAGGATTTCAGGTGCAGTAAGTCGTCGACTGCTTTCAGATATCAGCGTTATGGTCATATGTTGCGCTTCCTTTGTTAGGCGTGGTCATCTTGATCCTGGTTTGTTCTTTAAACTGCCAGTCTTTAAATTTCTTTATACAGAGTTATAATAGCACTTTGTTTTTCAACATTCAGTTCCTTATTTCTTGCCATGTTTATTGCGAAACTCGCAAAATTTACACCAAACACTCTTCCTGGATGATGGGTGCTCCAATTTATATGTTAAAGCTTTTAATCCTCAGTTTATATTATTGCAAAACACTCTGGAATCTTCTAAAATGTTCTACCACATTTTCAGGAGTCTTCTGCACTTTTCTGGAATATTCTCGAGTATTGTAAAAATGTCTTAATTAATTCTTAAATCAAGGTTACTCTAATCTTGCATCAGGTCCACCAATGGTGGACCTAACGGCTGGACTTTTTCTTGACACGATCTTAGAAAAGGACCAAGAACTTTGTTTAGTAGACAAGAGAAGGATGAATCTGATGTGGTCTGCCCAGTTTTCATGTCCAACAAATGACAATTTTAAAACTGACAGAATTATTACTGTTATATTTAGCGGTCCAATTACAAGAACTGTTTACTAATTTTTATCATCGTAGATGTGGTGTGACCCGAGAGATGCAAGTCACAGAGGAGATTGCGTTCGTCGAAAGGCCCCTCAATAAACAGTACAAGAAGTGTATGAAGCTTCCAAAACTTTGTTTATCTCTTCGATGTCAGTTTTCTTTTATTATGTTTCTTTTTTTATCTTCCTTGTCTGGTTTTATTCGCTCCTTCCATTTCTCTCTTTCGTTTTATGTTACCCTCTTAGCTGGACCCACACTTTAAAGTGGCCCGGTGTTTGAAGGTAGCTTCCCTTCATCGCCCCTTCGTGCTGCAGAAGTGCCATCTTCTTGTGAGACACAACACAGTTTCTGTTTTTATTATCAACCCTCCGGACTGCCACTTGTCCCCACAAAATACAGCAGTGCTAGGAACGGCCATCTTTAGTGAGTCCATCACAAAATACCAATAGCTTGTGTGTTCCGAAACAGCATTACTTCCGCGCACTAAATCTGATGATGCCCCGGCACGAGTCGTTTCTGCGCTGTTGATGTAGTAAGGGCCGCCACGGCCGAAGGAAGTATCGCACACAGCCACACCAGCAATCTACCAAGTTTTTACGTGTCGTCTCTCGCCGCTGTCGCTAATTTCTTTCATTGAATCTGCGGCCGTTAATTCGTTTCGCCCCACCCACCCTCTAAATGAAATCACCGGCGGATATGGAAAGACAAGCCCGGTTCGCGCACCGAAACGAAGTTGATTGGTCACTGACATCGGTCAGATCACAAAAACTGTGAGGCGAATGCTAAAGAACCCTCCCGACAGCGCATTCCGCCGTCTGCCAGCAAGTTTCGGCCACCGTCCCTCTGGGGAGACCGCGAGACTAACGACCTACACACGGGGAACAAACAGAGACAAAGAAAAAAAGAAAACCACGCACGTGAAAAATAGAACGGAGTTAAAATTGGCGAGATTCGACACGCGGAAGACTAATTGACTTTAATTCCTTTCCGTTCGCCGCCAAACATCACCTGACCCAAGGAAAACGGAAGACAACTACGAAAGAACGATGAAGAAACTGCAAAGTTTGTTTGTCTTTTATCTTCTGTTCCCAAACCTCTCGCTGTATTCGACTGCCTGTAGTCGGTTTCCAATTCCTACCTATGACTATTCTACCGAAGAATCCGTTAAGAATTATCATTAGTCACAGACTGTATTGTGATTCTTGAGCCGAATACGTAGATAGTTCCAGTGACTATCACTGGAACTATATACATTCCAGTGATTATCACGATTATTCCCAGCAAATAGAACTTTGTGAAGTATGGTGGGTTTACCACCTATTCGTTTGAAGGTGTGTAGGTTTCAGACCCGTTGTGAACCAGTTTGAATCTGTCTTGGACCACGGCAATCGGTTGTGTTTTTTTTTTTTTTTTTATTATTAGAGATTTTCGAGAAATTGAGTACTCTATGGAGATTGTTTTGCCGGTAGCGAGATCTGTTGCGCAACATTTGTGAGGCGCGATTTATTGAGCGTGCAAATAAGACGTGTCAGAATTAGCCGAAGGGTGTGATTATTCGAAAACAAGCCGATGTCTTAAATGGCATTAAAAAAGTTAACGATGATGCAAATCCCCCACTTTCTTTAGCTCGAGAAATGAACCTTCACTGGCGGGCAGAACTATTCCTTTTCGAAATTAAATATTACCGCGAACAGTTGGAAAAACCTGACAACTGCATTGTTTGGTATTAATTTCATTATGTACGCTTCCAGGCTATAAAGAAACCAAATGGCCCATCGCAATAACAATAACAGTTTGCTATACGTTGCCACGTGCCCTCTTCGCGACTTATTGTTGTAATAATTTCACGGTGGCTCGTGCCACACGTAAAAACAAAAACGGTGGATCGCGGTTAGTGAAGACAGAAACAGGTTGTAGAAATTGCTCCATTTTCAATAATGTATCGTTTGTAATTATTTTATTCAATGGCGTGAAGAAATACCGCGCATCGTTAACGAAATGGGGTGGATTCGAAATATGCATTTCGGCCAGCTGAAATTAGTTCGGTTTTTTTTTTTTCTCTCTCTCTCTTTAAGGGAGCGATAATAAAAAAAAATAAAAGTGCAAATGTCCAATGGAAAGTTATAACACTTCTAGACGTTGGAAGAATAAAATATGACGCCATATTGGAATTCAAACTGCAGTAAAAAGAGACAGTTACTGAGCGTAAATATTTGTCCGCACAGCTCTCCCCCCCTCCCTTCCCCCGGAGAAAGCATTTTGCCACCGTAAACTCCAAGTACTGAAATATAGGGCCGTGGTAAGTGCTTGTGGGAAAGAAAAAGGGGCTCCCAAATGTCTTTCACTCGCCATCCCTCGCTAATGACTCTTTGTCTTGATGCTCTGCATTTATCAGTGTCTAACGCCTCACGTTCTAGGTCGTGGAGGAGGAAAAAAAGCGTCCAATGCGAGTAAATTACTGCTCGTGTAAGTTGTCATGCCTTGCCTCACACCGAGTGACCTAACAAAAGACGAATGATGTCATGGTGTCGGGCCCTTCGTGTTAAACCTTCGTTCTTAAGGCCCGAAAAGTTTGGAGTGGAAGGCGTCTAATCAAGCTCGCGCGCCACCCCCCTCCCCACTTCTCGCCGCAGAAGTTAGATATATTGTCTATTAAAGGAGTTGTGGCAGGCACTTTTAGAGTAATGGGCGCGACCATTTGGGGTAGCTCGACTACCCTCTCGCTTTATGAGAAAAACGCCGGTCGGTCTAGTAAAAGCATTTGGCGCAGACGATGACCCGATTATATACACTAAGCGATATTCTATGGGATAAATAGAGAATTTTCGGTTCCAAATTGATGGGGTGGATTGTCAGCTCGCTAAACGGCTTTAATAAAGCGAAGTACGGTTGCTTTTTATCTCGCAGATCAACCTTTCTCACTCTCTGTTCGGGACTTAGCAGTCTTCATCCGGGTACTTTTGGCAGCGGGGGGTGGGGTTAGAGGGGGGGGGGGGAGATTTCAGTCCAGAGTTGTGTTCGCTGACAGTTATCAATTTCGACGCTCTCTTGAAAGCCGGCACAAGAAAATTGGGTCTTAGGTGGCAACATCTCTGCTTCTTGTACGCCGGCAAGGGACGGAGCACTTAGAAGTGTTTGGGTACTCGAACGAAAATAAGAAAATTCAATTTCTCAGTTAACTTGAAAGTCTTTTCGTGTCTGCGTGTATCGCGATTAGACGGTTCAATACGAACTCGGGGGCAGGTGTTTCGTAAGAGTTATCCGGCGTTGTACCTAACAAGCGTTCTTCTAAACGTATACCCGCGAATCTCGGTTGCCATAACGACAGTGTTGACACCTGATCAACGACAGAAAAAAAGTCATATATCGCGGATAAATGACTTCGGCTCTATCGCCCAAGTGCGTGACCTACTTACGGGGTGGTGTCACAAAGGCACACCCTGTCGGCTTGCAATTTCCTGTAACCCGAGAGTTGTAGCGTAGAATGAGAAACCGTAAACAGCTTGACCTCATTCATGCTTCCCCTTTGCTTCTGAAAGTAACTCACTGGGGTTCTCCGAAATATAAGAAAGTCGGCCCACTTTTCACGGACCTGCAGGTTCCTATACTTTTGCTAAGAAGGTGTACACGCGCAGAAAATTTCCTAATGCCGTGTATAACGATGTAGCGGTGGAACGTGGATGCCACTCGCAGGGCAGCGACCCCTCCCCCATCCGCCCACACGCAGCGTGTTGAGAAGTAGTTTTGAAAGTCCAGCACTCCTTGGCTGTGTCTTGAGCAAGCAACGTGATTTCATCCTCTGTTTGTTTCACTTTAGACTGCATCAAGATACTTTTCTGTTTCATTTAGTTTTCCAGCAGAAAGCCGTTTCCTCCCAACCGCAAAGTCAAGCTCATCCTCAGCTGTTGGCATCTGGGTTGCTCGTGCAAGTCTTACATCACGGATGTGACAAGCTCTTCGCTTTGATAGATGCGTGCATTTCCGGCTCGTTGAAGGCAGCTTTCTTCGCTCTGACGAACTTTTTCTATTCCTCGTTCTTCTTTTCTTTTCGCCTTTCTTTCGCTTGTTTTTGCCAGCTGTAATTACAATGGAAACTGCGCCTTAATTTAATTTACTCCGGCACGGATTCCTGCCGGATGAAAAACACAACAATTAACACAATACGACCGCTTTAAAGAGTATTAGGGGGAGCGGGGGTGGGGGGCAGTCTTACTTTTGTTTCTGTTTTGAGAGGAAATGCGACCTCCCGAAAGGGGAAAGATGTTTATTTTAACACGCCATTTCACGTGCCGCTGAACAACAAACACCCTTTCAGTATAGCCCAACAGATTACCTTTCTGCGCATGAGCAAAGTAAACTGTCTCACTCCCCCTACCCAGCTCGTATCTCTTTCTCTGGATGTTGTAATTTCTGTTCTTCCATTGGATATTTCGCTCTTTATTTTTCAATACAGTCAGTAGGGAGAATGAGGACAGTTGGATTTCTGGATGTCCTGGATCACCATCTAAGATTCTCGAGTGGACATGGTTCTCTTCATCTAGTAGTCCTGGCACAAACGTAGCATGGATGTGTTGCTTACAGTAGTTTAGACCACACCCAAGAAGCCTTCGCTGCTGCTCGGGCCCTCCCAGGCTTTTCTTTTTGTCCATCTACCTCGACATCACTCGGGATATTAATTATCAACCCTATAAACGGAATCGTGAAATGTGAAGTCCATATTTATGAGGTGTATCCTAGCGAAATGTCGGATTCTAATTAAACACAATATTCTAGCGTTAATTATAATAATAATTCAATAACTATTAATACCTTAATTATGGTTCTTCTCCAGTGGAGAAGATGGTTCACGTTCGAGCTTACTTCGCAGCAAAGCAGTTTCCTTTCAAAGCAGGATTGTATAAATTATATTGATATCAACCATTTGTTGTATAATTATTATCCCTTGGAGACGTCTGTAGCATTAAGCAACATGCGCATCGTATCCACCCTTCTGATTAATGAGCTCTACAAGCCCGGTTCATAATTATTCATCAGATGGTGGAGAACGTCGGTGCCGATATTAAAGATTGATCGGAGGTTGACTCCAGGTCTTCTTTGTTTGTGGATCCACCTTTGAGATAACTAAAAATGTTCTCACGGAGGTGGGGTGGGGGGAACGAGAGAGAGAGAGAGAGAGAGAGAGAGAGAGAGAATATTGACGTCGGTTCGTTTCTCTTTACAAGCTTCCGCGAAGGGTTTGCTGTAAATTTTTTCAGATTCATTGTCCCTACCAAAACTTCCAGTTCCAATAATTGTGATATTATTAATCGCTAATGAATGGTGAATATTATGCGCAAAATAAATGCGTGTGAGATGTGTAATTGCTATAATGTTGATCCCCCGTTATTAGGCGTTTGATTTTGCGAGGTATTCAAAAGGGGCATCGTAATCCATAAACATGTAAGCATCGGATATTCGCCTGCGAAAACGGATGCCCAGCTTAAATACAATGTACACAGCTTGTCATCGGCTGATTAGCAGCGTTGTAATGCTCGAATTCCTGGGGGTGACGAGCACAAGGGGTTCGGCGTGCTGATAAGAGAAATAAACTGAGTTGACACCATGAGCGGACAGCTCGTCACAAGATGAATTATTTAGAATATCATTCACGAAAATCAAATCGGTAAAAACTGCACTAACCATTAACTTTAATCGGAGCCCGATTGCAACACGAGCCTCACACTATCCACGCAAGCGCACACCATAGTTTATGTGATTCTCAACATGAATCTCCTCACACTGACTGCTTCACACGATGAGCTTGCCGTGATAACTGCATCAATTCATAACACACTCCAGGAATTTGCAAACTACTTCAATCAGTTCAGATACATAGAAGTCCGAATTCATGATATTCTCCTCAAAGAAAGATACTCCAGCAACCGTCCATTTTCCGATGTGAGATGCACTACTTCATTTAATTAATTTCTTTAGAAAATACAGTCCTGAGAAATAGCCGAAAAAAAATATTCCACACCTTACGAAAAAGTCCAGTGCTCTAACCTGGACAGGAGGAACTTGGTTTGGTTCTTTCCGCTGTAGCCAAGATCGGATCTCCATACCTCATCCTAATCA